>NC_143588.1:115950801-116299627 GCF_048544385.1 Mastigoproctus giganteus
GTTCCAGCTGCATCATGCTAATGGAGTGTGCAGGGCCAGCTTGGGGGTGTATGGCACGCCTAGGCCACTTTGACTGATTGTGCCTCCTGCCAATGCGAAGCTTTTAATTTTTTAGAAAGATTAATTTTACATTTTATTTACTTACGAAAAGTATATTATACACAATATAATTATGTAATTTAGTAAATTATGAATTTAATATTGTTTTTAACATGTTAACACATGAAGGCCTGATGTAGCAGAGCGGTCATTAGAAAGAGTGCAATAGCACATGCTCTTTGAGTGGCTGGGATTCAAGCTCGTGACTACTAAATACGATTAATGTTTGTATTGATGATTTATTGTAAACTCTGCTGACCTTGTGGTTGTGTAGGAATATAAAAAATGCACACTTTTTCTTGTGGGCTTTGTTTTTGGGAGGGGGGAAGCTGCATTGGCACTACCCTAAATCTTGGTACCCCTAGACCAGTGCCTATTGTCTTACCCTAAAACTGGTCCTGCAGGTGTGTATTCCTTACTAAGCTAATTTTTAAGTCCTGATCCTGTTGAAGGGAATGAAACCAAACAGGAAACTTACATTTCATTAAAAATAAATATAATCTTGTCACCTGTTTGAAATTTATATACATACAAAATTTATAGAAGATGCACAGTTTGTTTGAAATGTATTTAAATAAAAAAATTTTGTATTTAAAGGCTTTTTTTATACCTCTTCTTATGATACACGAATAAATCTTGACTGATCTGACAAGCTTTCAGATTATTTATTTATTAAAAATATACAAATAAAACTTCAATAAAATATTACTATAAAATGTTTAATATATACAGAACTAAAAAGTGTTAAAAATATCAAAAAAATCAAAAACAAGCCTTGGGCATCTGCATGTTGATAATATCAATTGCTAACATTTGCAGGGATGCAGTGAGTATAAATACACGAGAAAATAAAATTAAAAAAGAAAGGAAGGAGTAATCTCAGACTATCCAGAGGTTAGCATAACCTCTAGTCACTCATCAATCACCCAAAAGAAGGAGAAGAGAAGACAGCGGGTGAAGTTCTTCAAAATTACATGGCATTACAAATTGAAATATCGGATGTACTCGCATACCATTTATGTTCAATGTTTGTCTAGTACGGTCCTTGTGGGATAGCACAGTTTGTATAATCATTCTCATCTCCGAAATAGGGTGGAAATGATGAGTTTGGATCCCCTCACCGACATGAGAAATTTTATTAGTTTTTTTACGTGGCTGAGTTTCAGTCTTGTGATGGTAGCATAGCTTCATCTCCAGGAAACTGGTTTTGATTCCAGCAAACACTAAATCGTGGAACAAAATTTACAGACACGGAGCAATATTGTCTGAGTTGCTGATGTGCCCAAAACCCTACAATGACAATACTGCTTGTGTGGGTGGATTCCATCTTGAAATCTTATGTGCTATCAACTTCTGATTTTAAGCAATCAGTGATAGCTGACTGGTTAAAAGCAGCATTTCTTAATGGATGTAACAACAAAGCAGTCCACCAGATGATAGATGGCTTCACCAATATAGGTCGCAAAACAGTCTGTATGTGGCATACTATTAACTACCCCACTGCATAAGTGATATAGCAGTTTTTAAATGGTGAAATTTTGTAGTTTCTTACCAGAATGCACAGTGCTAATATATCCTGATGATACCATTAGATACACCTGAGTAGAAATTAATATTGACCCATACAAGATGGGAGCATTTTGGATCAGACTTTAGGATTATATGAGGGAGAGAAAGTGCCATTTGCATGTATCTGGGTTAAAAGTAACTCCTGGTAATTTAACGTGTTCAGGTGAGTCAATTTCTAGTGGCTCCCCCTTTTTTTTTTATTCATGTCTTTCTGATTGACAATGTGACCCTGCCCTATCCACAAGTGTACGAATAGTACTGCTGTCTGAATGGGAAAGACACTAATTAGTATATAGGAATGCACACGTCAGTTTACAATTTACTGAAGCTAAGGGTGAGCTGCTGTCTTTACAATTACAGCAAGGAACAGCAGGGCAAGGTGATTTCAATTTGTAAATTTGTGAAAATTGGAACATCCATTGAAATAAACTAAAAATTGTTTTGTTTTCTTTTGATCTCAACATGGCCTTTGTTTCTACTACATATCGCGATCCAGCATTATGAAGCAGTTGTGATTTGATTGCAGCAGTGAACCTCCTTTTCAGGTTAGATTTAACGTTTTTCGTACATTGAGCATATCAAGGTTCTTAACCCAATCCCACATGATAAAGGTGGGGGCGAGGTCAGGTGTATTTGGGGTCAAGTAGTGGGTCCCTCACGATCACACTAGTTTGAAACGTTTGATTAAGGAAGTTTTGCACTTCAATAGACCAGTGAAAAGGTGCACTGTCCTGCTGGAAAATGACATTCATCATTGTATTGCAACTGTGGAATGAAAAACATTTCAAGCATGTCCAATTAAGGTTTCCAGAAAGTTATCTGATCAGCAAAGAAGGAAGGCGCTAGCACCTTATTGCGTGTAACTGCACACACATTAACTTTAGGATGTGCCCTTTCCAACTCGTAGAAAACACGAGGGTTATCCGTGGCACATGGTATGAGGCACACCTGTTTCTCTTAAATGCCTTAAACATTTCCTGGGACTTGGCACAATAACGGACGCACTTCATCATGCTGTTTTTCACTATGGCATGATCTTACAACAGTTGTTTCCTCAAACATTTCACATGACCACAATGTTTCACTATGAAGGAGCTTCACGAATGCCATATACTCTTCTGTATTCACGCGTAACACAGACCGCACATACCATTGAACACACTTGTGGTTTGGTAGTTGGCGCAATTTTGAAATGTTTGTTAGAGCGGGGTGTCAATTGTTCATATTTAGTAGGAAATCCAACATTCCTTTTCATGTCTGTAACAAAATAAATAAAAATGAGCAGTAGTGATATAGCACTTGTAATTTTATAACGTTTTGAGTGGATGACCATGTATATTTGCTATTCCATTAATTAAAGTAGCATCTATTTCCAAATGTTTTACAGAGTCAATTTCATGGGAATACTACACTGGTGTAGCAAAACATAAGGACCAATACTATTTCTAAAAGTTACAAACAAAATCGAACGAAACAGCCTGTAGCGATTTGCATAACTGGCCGTTCAGCAGAAAGATGGTGCACGTGCAAAAATTTGAATAGTGATGAGAGGGCGCTCATAAACATAAAAGCATCAGTTATGTGCAAATTACCGAATGGTGAGCACGATTGTTACAGACGTTCGATTGGTTTCATACAGTGCTACAACAAAATGGCTAGTAGACAACATCTGGATGATTTTACCCAGGGTTGAATAATTGGGAAGGTAGAAGTGCGGCTGCAAAGTTCAGTATCACCCATAACATCGTCTGACGTGCATAGTAGGCCTTCAGAATGAGAGGTACGGCTGTTCAAAGGACAAGTGGTGGTCCACAAAAAACCGCCAAATGATTACCGCTATATACAACAGGGCAAGAGGGACTGACACCAGAGAGTAGGATCCATTGCAAATCACAGGCTGTCGGGCAAACAGTCCACAAAGGTGGACTGTTTGCGTGACGGCCAGTACACGGTCCCTTTAACACCTGCCCATCGGAGACACCGTTTACAGTGGTGCATCAAACACAAGGACTGAGCAGTGCAATGGGGTATGGTAACCTTTACTGATGAGAGTAGATTCAGTCTCAGCAGCGATTCTGGACGTCAGCTAATCTGGCGAGAGGTTGGCACATGGTATTACCCCCACAAATATCACTGAAAGGTCGATATGACGATCGAAGTGTTCTTGTCTGGGGAAGCATTATTATTATTTATTATTATTATTATTACTACTAGCCACATAGTGCAAGGAAGCCTTAGGCTTATGCTGCACCAGCCAAAAAAAAAATTGCAAGTTACCCTGAGAGAGAGAGAAGTAGACGGAAATCACCAATAAGAGAAGAATGATGATATCCAGCTCAGGACCCCGGGTGTGCCAAGCCCATACTCACCAGATGTGAGCCCCTGGGGGTTTTTGTGGATGTGAGTACTTTGAATAAATTTATGTAAGAGTTTAACAAATTATTAGAGGGGATGAAAACATAAGTTCAGATAGTGTTTTTTTTTTTTTTTTTTTTTTTTTTTTTTTGCCTGATGCTGTATAAGCCTACTTTCTTGCATCATTTACGAATACTAAATCACTCTGGTTTTCCCAAAAGTTATCATGGTTTTCCATCCCACAAAAGGTAAACCAACCATAGAATACATGCAGTATACAGCACAATATACTAACATCTTATGATCTTAGTTGCTTCAACACTTGTTTAAATAACATAATTCCTCCTGTGACAGCAATTTTCACTGAAATCCTACCTGGTGAATTCCACTGAAAATGTGCAGATCTCACAACTAGCATTCTACCTCAGGATATTACCTTGAAAGATATTCGTAATTATTCAAGCTGAATAATTATGAATCTAACAAATCAGGTAACAGCAATATTTGGAGGAGTCATAGCTGCTTAAATCTATTACATATTATTAGCAACATCATCTACCAGAACAGATTGCATTATAAAATAACTTGACAGACTTTCCTTGATGGAGCCTAAGCCTCAAGTAACTTAAAAATAAAAAAGTGTTGAGCTGATTAATTAATTATTATTATATTATAGTATTTTTAAAACGAATCTTTATTAAATGTAATTTTAAATACATTTACATGTATTACATTTAAATACAAATACATTTACATAACAGAAGAAAACGAAGGACATACAAGAGACGAGTGAGAGGGAGATTCGAGAAGAAGTAGTAAAACAGTCGATCAGGAACACCCACAACTGGCGAACCCCAGGAATTGACGACATCCACAACTACTGGTACAAGAAGCTCACCTGCACACGCAAGCACCTAGCAGAGCAGTTCACTCGAATTATAAGGCACCCGGAGACAGTCCGGAAGTTTCTCACTGCCAGAGTCACATATTTGAAGCCTAAAGATGAAGATACAAGAAACTCAGCGAAATACAGGGCAATCACTTGCCTCCCAACGATGTACAATATCCTGACCAGCTGCATAACTAAGAAGATATCAGACCACTTAGAGAGTCAGAACATAATGGCCGAACAGCAGAAAGGATGCAAGCGGAGGAGCAAAGTATGCAAGGAGAAATAAACCATAGATACCACAGTTATGGAGCTAGTCGCGAGCCTTCAAGAGGTACCGCAACCTATATACGGCCTACATCGATTACCGCAAGGCCTTCGACTCCGTACCTCATAGCTCGCTAATAGAGACCCTGAAGATCTACAATGTCAATCCGATAGTGACAATCTTCCTAGGAGCAACAATGGCGAAATGGAATACCACCATTAAGGTCGAGAACATAACAACCAGGCCAATCCCGATTAGGAGAGGAATCTTTCAGGGAGATGCTCTGAGCCCACTATGGTTCTGTTTAGCACTCAACCCGCTATACATCATGCTCAACGGTAGCAAGTATGGATATAACCTCAAAGAAGGAAGAAAGAACCTGTACACCCACACCCACCTGATGTACATGGATGACATCAAGCTCTACGCGGCAACTCCAGCAACTACTCCGGATCACCGAAGAATTCAGAAAGGACATCGGGATGGAATTTGGTCTAGAAAAATGCAAGATCCACACACTGCACCAGGGAAAGTTAATTGGCCGAAACTACAAGCTGCTGACTGGTAAAGAGATCGAAGCTATGACAGAAGGAGAGACATACAAATACCTAGGGATGATGCAGGCTCAGCAGTCAGAACACAAGGAAATCAAGGAGTGCCTGGAAGAAAAATATCATCAGACTAAGAAGCCTGCTGAAAGCAAAATTGAACGGAGGGAATACAGTTAAAGTCATAAACACCTATGCAGCTCCAGTACTAACATACACATTCGGGGTCATAGATTGGACTAACACCGAGCTAGAAGATATCATGCGAAAGACAATGACAATGATCACCAAGAGTCGCCAACACCACACGAAGTCAGCAGTGGAGAGAATAACAATACCTCGGAAAGAGGGAGGAAGGGGCTTGATAGAACAACAGAAAACAGCCAGCGATAATTAACCTGAAACATTACTTCGAGAACAACACAGCAAGTCATAAGGAAGATAGATAAGTGGTATACCCCACTCAACCTAAGCAAGGAAACCTTTCCCGCTTAGACAGTACAAGAAAAGAAGTTAGAAAGATGGGTAAAGAAAACACTCCATGGAAGACACTACAATGATCTCCATCAAGATCACATCGATAGCATTGCTTCCAATGCATGGCTCACAAGTGGGACGTTCTTCCCCCTGACTGAAGGATTCATGCTGGCCATCCAAGACCAGGTAATCAACGCCAGAAACTATCGAAAATACATCACAAAGGAGCGCGGAATGTCAGATGACACATATCTACGACGCCACCTGGCCTCAAAAACGATCCAACACATCACTGCAGGTTGCAAAGTGATCACCCAGACTGAGTGCACTCATAGACCTGACCAGGTAACCAGTATAATACATCAGAAGCTAGCGAGGAAATACCAGTTGACCAAAAAAAGTGTACCATACCAAAAGTACGAACCCCAGGCAGTACTAGAGACCCGAACCCACAAGCTGTACTGGGAAAGATGGAAAAGGCTACCTACCTGATTGACATAGCGGTGCCGAACACTAGCAATGTCCAAAAAAACCCATGAGGAAAACATTAGGAAGTACACGAACCTGAGACATAAGATCAAGAGATGTGGCATATGCAAGAAGTAGCAATCATCGTGTAAACCACCGGTATGGTACCAAAGACTCTACATAGCAGCCTAGCAGCAATAGGTCTCCCAGAGAACATCTACAAGGAACTCCAGAAAGTCGCAATCCTGAACACCTGTAGGATAGTCAGAGATTTCCTCGACCGACAGTGACATTACAAACATCCTGTGTACTTGGTGGCAGTACCCGTCACGGATTGGGATCCCCCAATCAGGGAGAAATAATATAATAATAATTAGAATGGTTGCATCAGAAGAACTGAAATGGAAAAAGAAACAGTTAGACAAATTCTAACTGAAAATTTAGACATGACAAAAGTGTTTGCCAAGATGGTGCTAAGAATTTTGAATAAAGATCAAAGAATGAGTAGATTCCAAGTTTGTGAAGATATTTTTTTGTAAGAAATTGAAGAAAATCTAGACTTTCTGAGTAGCGTAATTACTTTCGATGAAAGTTGGCTGTTCCAGTACAACTCAAAAACTGAATGAAAATATCTGAAGGAAGAGTCTTGAATTGCATAGAAGTATGGTTAGATAATTCATCAAGATAATGCTGCAGCACGCAATGCAATTTCTGATGGCGGTTTCTGGCCAAAAAAACAAATCCCTGTGTGTAAATATGCATCTTACTTGCCAGAGTTGCGAGATTCTTTTTCCCCCCCTAAACTGAAAATGCACTTAAGGGAATCCGTTTTAAGTCCATTGAAGACATTCAGGAAAAAAAACTAGTGAAGTGTTAGGTTAAACCGGTTTACAGAAGATAACTTCAATAAGTGTTTCGAAACAAAAAGTATGGAACAATGTGTGCAAGCCCATAAATTTGACCGACAGTCGAGGTCACTGTGTGAAAATTTATGCTCGTTCAGTTTCACCTACGTGACACTCTAGAAACAGTATGCTGCTCTCAACTTTAGTTTCCGTTTCAAGAAAACATCAGCTGAAGCGTGATCCTGCACACTTTGCACGATCACATTTGTTGCAAGCAACCACAACTGCAAGCAGGAGGGTAGATGGTGCGTCACGATAATACGAGACCTCTCATTGCTCATGTTGTCATCGAATACTTAGTCTGCATTAATGTCTAATGTGTTCTCCATCCGGCCTACATCAATGATCTTGCACCCTGCGATTTTCATTCAAAGTTAAAGAGGGAGTTGCAAGGAAAACGTTTCCAGTCGTCAGAAGAAGCTGAAATGACATCGGAGGCGATTCTCAAACGCATGTCAAAAAATGGCTTTCACCATGTTTTTGATGAATGGTAGAAAAGTTGGTGTAAGAGAATTTCATCAAATGGGGTCTATTTTGAAAAGGACCATCAAAATGTGGATGATTAATGACATCGGACAAAGGTATGTTTTAAATTTTAAATTGAAAAATAACTTTTAAATTTAGAAATAAACTTCTTTTTTTTTGTTACATACTGTAATCAGATAGAAAAATAATATTCCTTTTGTCCTCTCAGTCAGAAGTACAAAGCAATAAGCATGACAGAATAAAGATCTAAGGAACACAGGAGAGAAAATATAGAAAAATATGATTTAACCCCAGGGGCTCACATCTGGTGAGTATGGGCTTGGCACACCCAGGGTCCTGAGCTGGATATCATCATTCTTCTCTTATATTGTAATTCCCTTCTACTTCTCTCTCTCTCTCTCTCTCTCTCTCTCTTGGGGTAACTCGGGAATTTTTTTTTTTTTTTTTGGCTGGTGCAGCATAAGCCTCAGGCTTCCTTGCACCATATAGCTAATAATAATAATAATGAAAAACTAAAATAATAGTAAGGGAAAGGCGCCGTTACCAAACTTTTTAGCCCGAACCACCAGGTGGGAAACGTTGCTGTATAAAATGAAACTGAACTCATGAAAGAGAAAAGAAAAAAAATAATAATATTATCAGTCTCTAAAAGAAATGAGAAAGCGCTGCGAATGTCAATATTGCACAAAATTGTTAATTTTTGTCACAACTGTGATCTGAAGTGGCTATGAATAAAACCTGCTATTTCAAATAACCTGTGACAAAGGAAGTTCAGTATATGCTCAACTCCACACACTGGTTTCCGTGCTTGTATTCGTTAAGGGAAGTGACGTAGTGGTCGTCTTGCCACTTCCTGTTTGTAGATTTTATCCAGCATTCATGTAAGCCACAGAGAAGTAAGAAGTATGTTACTTTCTGATGTCAGCAATCATTTGTAGTCTGCGTGTGTTCTTACTTTGATAATTTGACAGTTTCTTATTGAATGTCTTTTATTTATTTAAGATTCAATCGCAGCGTTTCACATAGGGTGAGTTATATTATTGTGATTTCTGCATTGCTTGAGTGATTAATGTCTTACTTTCAATTACTGTGTATTTTGGAGTTATTTGGTGAGTTCCCCTTTAAATGAAGAAACAGCAAATTAAAAAAAAAAAAACGACACCCATTTCTTTCTAAAAGTGAATAATAATGGCCTTACAGATTTTTTTTTAGTACACTAAAAAAAAAATATTCATATATGTACTGTATTGTATATATATTTATTATAAAGTATTTAAGGGCAAAGGTTTCATGCTACGAGGTAGAATGACTAATATGTAGGTTAGTGCAAATGCATCATTTTAACATAGCTATCTACCAAAGTAGTTAAATTAATTAATTAAATTGGCATCGTTTTGGTTATATTTCATATTGCGACTGCCTTCACAATGAGTTGCCATCCGCTGAGAATAAATAACAATAGTCTTCTCCACTGGTGAAGTGTTATTTATTCGAGGTAGTACAATACCATGGCAACTCGTTATGAAGGCAGTCAGAATATGAGATAACCAAAATGATGCTAATTTAATTAATTAATTTAACTACTTTGGTAGATAGCTATGTTAAAACGATGCATTTGCACCAACCTACATACAGTAGACTCTCGATTTTCCGGAATAGACGGTAAAAAACAGATCCCGGATAATCGATTTCCCGTTAATCCAAAAATACAGAGATCCCCGACATACGTAAGAGTAAGTTCCAGGACTTCTTACTTGTCGAGTTTTACGTAACTGGGGAATGACTAGTAACATATTGCTACTATATTATTATTGACAAATTTGAATTCAGTGCGATACTTGTTAATCTTTGACCAGTTTCATACATTCTTATTATTTTAATTTTCTGACCTAACTCGATCGCTTTCCTTTTCTTCATAGATTTATTAGTAGCGCTGTCACTTATTCTCTTAGTCGGCACCATGATAACGGTCAAAACGAAAACTCACTATTATCATCCCACGCGAGCCCATATTTTACTAAAGCACATTTCTGGAGGTCAACAAAAAACAATTTGCACTTTACGTTTTTATTCGGCGTTTCTGTTAGTGCAGTTCATTATAAACGGGTAGTAAACTGGATCTTGTTGCATTTGCGATGTTACCGATAGATGGAATTCTGTGGATTTTTACGTTATTATTGTGAAACGTGTGTCCCCTTCACTGAAATCTTCAGTCAGTCGTATTAAAAAAAAAAACCGTAAATAATTGTAAGAATCTTCTCTTTTTTACTTGTGCAATTTGTGCGTCCCGTGATCGTCGTTATTGATTGCTTATTATTATTTACATAAATCCGCAGTTGTGTAAGTCGGGGACTTACTGTATCGAAATGGCAACCTACGTAAAAAATATAGCGATAGATAAAATAACTTATCACGTACTACTGGTGTGTCCAATACGATGCATCCCTCTATTTTTTGCGATGTCGACTTTAAATCTAATAGCTTCCCTTTATTCTTGACAATGTCGCGTATGGTTTGGTCACCAACGTTATAATGGTTCATTAGAGATTTAACGGATGCACCGTTTTCAAACTTTTGAATAATTTCAAGTCTTTGTTTAACTGAAAGTGCAACTCTTTTGCGTTTACCCATCATTTTTGCGATTTCTAAACAAACAAACAAACAAAAAAAAATTCGACGTCCCTGACATAAATAACGAAACAAAATAATAGGCACATTAATCTCCAAATTACGACTTATAACGTCTTTCAAAACGTCTGTTTATACTTATAGAATAGAATAGAATAGAATCTTTAATTGCAGCAATGATAGACATACAATTAGTCCCGTCACGGCATGGTGGTGCCAGGGGTTAACAAAACAGTTGTTACTTGAATTTTATTATTACTTCTATTATTACTTACTATTAATTCTAGTTATTACTTGAATTTTATTATTACTTCTATTATTACTTACTATTAATTCTAGTTATTACTTGAATTTTATGATTTCTGGTTGATTTTTTTTTTTTTTTTTTTTTAAATGGAGTCTTGAAGTGTCCCGGTTAATCCGGATCCCGATAAATCGAGAGTCTGCTGTATATATATTTAAAGAAGTTCGGACTTATGAGGGGACGCTGCTTATATGCGCACTGAGTGAAAATAATCGCTTCTTGTGGAGTTGAATGATCAGTAATGCTTCTGCGACATAAATATTTACTAGTAGTGTGTTGGTAGCAACTCTATACTTAACATTTTTTTGCATTTGCAATCGCATTTTTCTATTCTGCTTCACCACATCTGACAAGAGCTCGTAGCTACTTGAATGTGGTAAGTTTGTTGACATATTTTTGAACTTCGTTTAGCGTTTTATCTGCTAGTGACCGGGCGAGTGACCAAGCTATTTTCACGTTACTTGTCACTTAACTCGTTACTTTTTACTTGTCACTATTATTTTTTTTTTATAAAACAGCAAAAAAATTCCCCTATAAGTGAGTAAGCATACATATACAATGCAGAAGCTTATTAATGAAACAGTACCCCAGGGGCTCACATCTGGTGAGTATGGGCTTGGCACACTCAGGATTCTGAGCTGGATATCATCATTCTTCTCTTCTTGGTGACTCTCTCACTCTCAGGGTTGCTCTGGATTTTTTTTTTTTTTTTGGCTGGTGCGGCATAAGCCTCAGGCTTCATTGCACCATATAGCTAATACTAATAATAAGAAAGTAACATCCCATAAACGTACATTTGTACACGATGAAATTACAATAAAATTATTTGTATATGTTATGTTATATTTTGAAGACTAAATGAACAAGGCATAATACGGTATGGGTTAAAATTAACTATATAATATTGGTGTAAATGCACCACAGTTTACCCATAAATTTAACTACATAAGTAGTGTAAAACCATCGTTTTGATTTTATCTCATATTGTGGCTACCTTCACAACAAGGTACCAGGTGTTGCACTACTTCGAATAAATAATGCTTCTCTAGTAGAAGAGAATACAGTTATTTATTCTCAGCGGGCACCACTCCAGATGCGTTTCGGAGCTTGTTGGCTCACTCATCAGTGGTCGGGCACTAATAATGCTGACATGCCATCACGGTTGCGAAGTTAATTCCACAATATGAGAGATGCCAAATGTTGAAGATGATGATAATATTTTGAAGACTAAATGCACAGGGCATAATACGTTATGGATTAAAATTAACTATATAATATTGGTTTAAATACACCATAGTTTACCCATAAATTTAACTTTAATTTAACCGTTAATTTAACTGTGATGGCATGTCTGCATCATTAGGGTACCTGCCTGCCCACTGATGAGTGAGCCAACAAGCTCCAAAACGCATCTGGGGTGGTGCCCACTGAGAATAAATAACAATAGTCTCCTGTACTAGAGAAGCATTATTTATTCGAAGTAGTGCAATACCTGGTATCTTGTGAAGGTAGCCACAATGTTAGATAAAATCGAAACGATGCCATTACACTACTTATATAGTTAAATTTATGGGTTAACTGTGGTGTATTTACACTGATATTTTATAGTTATGTTATATACACCAACCTTAGATGTGCCTCCTTACAGAGAAATCAATATACAGTTATTTTTATTATCATTATTTTTTATTGAAACATGCAACCAGCTTTAAACCTTGAGATATTCATCTAAACACATAAAATAAATGTAAGGTACACATTAATCAATAATAAAATTTACCAATATATTAAATTAAACCTAAAGTGCACATCTAACATGAATGAAATTTATTCCTGCCAGTCAAAAAAATAAAATAAAATAATAAATAATATATATATAATTACTTTTAAACCTAGAGCTAATTCCAGAAATGGTTTAGATCATTTATAATTACTGTATTGAGAATTTTGACATTACAACTGATCAAATGCTAGTGTCATTGCTTTAGCAACTGTACATTACCCGTTCATTTTAATATACACTTTTATATATTACAAAGAATTTTGTTCTAATGGAGCCTAAACTTTTAGTTCTAATGTAGCCTGATTGATATAAAATAAAATAAAGCTTGCCTTCACATACTCGCCTTAATCGGCTGTTGATCTGATTAGAAGCTGTATTTAGCCTTTTAAAATTATTAAAAATAACGAATATGAAAACAAATACGAAAATCACAAAATAAGCAATTAAGAAATCATTAGAAAATAATAAATTGTTTCTTTATTAATTCAAATGAACGTTGATCTCCACTCATCGAGGACTTTGAAAGGATCAACATTCAAACGAAATGAACAAAATATGTAATCCATATACATTTCTGTTCTCCTAATCCAGTGATACGTAGCATATATGATTAATATCAATGTAAATTTAAATGCTAGATTTTGAAGCTTATATTTGATTCTTAAAGTAATGACATGTAGAAAATTATGGCCAAATTAAACCGTACATTGGACTTTAGAAACAAAGCCCTACATATATGAATAGTTTTACTATACCTTTACCCCATTTATTTTGGATGCCATTCTGAAAGTTTTATGCTCCTCGCTCTATCCAAAAGAAAGCAAGCAAGAAAATGTGCAAGATAAGCCCTTTTATACAGCGGAAAATAACTCCCCTTTTTAATGGTACTTAATTCTATTAGAAAAAAAGCCGATCCACACAATAACATATCCTAACATATTACAATTTGGAGAATAGAATGAAAAGAATTTTGAAAGGGAATGTAAAGTGAAGTACAAAATAATTGAGGTTTTATTACAACAAACTAAAATGCATATAAGATGAACTGAAATTAAAATTACCGATTATGAATAAAACATATTACTCTAACCTGAATGGTAGATCTTTCCACAGCACCCTCGTGGGTAATAGTAGAATCGGCATCATCCCCACACCTGGTGGAAAGGGACTGAGTTCAAGTCCTGTCAATGACGGGAGGAATTTTTATGGGCCTATTTTACAATGTGGCTGAGTTAGTCAGTCTCAGGCAAGGGTAGCATGGTTTTTTTCTCCTGGAAACTCTGGCTTTTTGTCCAGAAAACAAAATTGACCACAGAATATGCAATTTACAGACCATATACATGGAGCAATATGGCTGTATTCACTGGTGCTCCAAAACTACTACTACTGTTACATTTTCACAGTATAACAACCAAAAATGATCAAGCATAATAGCCTATACACATATTTACAACTTTTCAATGCAATGTGAATCAACAGCATAAAAACTGGAATTATGTCAATTACTAATTAAAAGATTTTGATAGTTAGGACTTAAAAAGTACTGTCTATTTTCTTATAATTAATTTATAGCAGTAGCTTAATTTGTCCAGTACTCACATCTTAATCCGTATTTATAACTTGAAGTTCATAAGAAAGATAAAAGTGAAAGTTTAACTACATTAATAATTAAGACTATGCCCAGGGGAAGAAGTGCACCACCTTTTTCTCCAGTTGTAATCCATAAAATCACTATGTAACTGAGAACCTAAAACGTATGTAAATGAGAAGAAACTAAAACCATAGGGTTAGAAGCCAAGAGTCCAAACTTAAGGCTTATGATATATTCATGGTCAGTTGGCTGAGTAGTATAAGTAAAGGTAAGATTTATGTAGTAGTTCTAACTCCCATGGTGCATCACGTTAAACACATGGGAATTTAAAATGTTCAAGGCTCGATATTGGTGAGAATGTGACTGGTCATCTCGTTTAATATTTCAAGTGACATATTACATCAAAACCATTCAGTTGCTGAGGCTTCTTATTGAAGTATCTTATAATTGGAATTTAATTTAGTTAGGGCAATAGCGGAGTCATTTAATGGTTATGATTATGACTGTACATGTTATGTGAATTCAGTCCCTGATTGGTTGGTTTCAAAACTACTGTAATGGTAGTATGCTCTCGTGTTTGCAGTTTTAGATGACCCATATTTTGTAGTGGTGCTACCTAATATAACAGGCATTGCAATGACATTTAATGAGATATATTATATTGTTAATGTCTTGTATTTTGTATTTGTCAGTCTCCTTGTAAGTACTAAAGGAGACTCCAAATTTATTATAAGAAGAAAATATTAACATAATGTCTCTGCCTGTGAAAATGTTACGAAGCTGTTTTGCAAACTGGCTGTGATATGGGAGAACAATCTTAGTGCACTGTGTAGAGTTCTTCTCGGTTACATAGTGATTTTATGGATGTCAACCAAGGAAAAAGATGGTGCTCTTCTCTTCCGCTGGGCATAGTTTTAATTATAATGTAGTTAAACTTTCACTTTTATCTCTCTTATGAACTTTAAGTTATAAATACGGATTAAGAGGTGAGTACTGGACAAATTAATTATATTAATTATTAATTTACTGGTTTTCAAATTTCATGCAGACTATATTGTTAAGCTTAATTTTTGGTAGTAATTTTGTGATGCAGATTAATGTTCATCAATCTTACGGTGTTACTGTCAGATATCCAGCCCAGTCTGAGAGTAAAGGAGTTGACTGTTTATATTTTTACAAATATGATCATCATATCTAAATTGTAGCCTCTGCATGTAATACTGGCAGGTGGCTTAATGACTACACCCTATGGTATTTTTTTGCTTTAACCTGTTCAAATCCTTTTAACAGCTTAAAACAAGAATTGGTTAACAATAGTATTCCAAAAGGGTATATAAAATACCATATGAGATTAGCAGTTGAACAGGTTTTCAAAGCATTGAATAGCTTAAAGCAAACATTGATTAACAATTATATTCTAGAAGGGTGTATAAATACTATATGGGTTGTAGCTATTAATGCTACCCATGCTCACTGTAAGACAAGAAACTTTGCCTTTCACGGGCACTTTATATTCCATTGTATCCATTATTTCCCTAGTTGTAAAAAAAAAGAATAAAAAGTTGCAAATCTGCAAGCACATTGTTAAAATACTTACAGCTCACTGTTTTCCGTAATGGACTATACCATATAGAACAGGGAACAGTTAGAGGAATGGTAATTTGCATTTGGTCAGCAAATCAGAATGATGAAGCAGTTGGCAGACGTAGTAAAGATATCATGGAGTTTCAAAAGGGCATGATTGTTGGAGCTCATGCATCGAGTGCTTCCATATTGGAAATGGCACATCTTATTTGTTGCTAACAGCTGACTATGGTAAAGGTGAACAAAGAATGGTGTCGAATGGGTGAAACCACCACCCGCTGACAGAACTATAAAGGATTACGCAAGGTTCTCAGTGAGCCAGGGTGCAGCACATTGTACGGGCTCAACGGCAGTTCACTGTGCAACAGTTGACATCGCAATATAATATAGTGAAAGTAAGATCAATATCATTGCGAGGTGATCTAATTGAGATGTATAAGGCCTTGAATGATTTGAGCAAGCTCAATGCTGATGGGATTCTTCCTCTTGCCCAGATTAATCACCTGAAGGGACATAAATTGAAATTGAGGAAAGACAGTTGTAGAACAGATGTGCGGAAATTTGCCTTTAGCCAGCAGGTGGTTGATTCTTGGAACAATCTTTCATCTGTCATTGTAGAAGTTTTTTTTTTTGGCTGATGGTGTATATAAGATTGCTTTCTTGCATCATATGCTAATGCTAATCTCAAATGACGATGCTTGTTGTTGTTGTTTGTTATTTGGTTTTTAGGAGCATTAGTAACTAAGGCCATATTACTCCGGGGATATGCGGTGGTCATTCCCTGACCTTTCTGCATCCTCCGTATTTGGCGGTCACTGGCTGGAACCCCAGTCTAATCAAGAAGCGTATGCTACGCACTGCTGCTCCTGCCCACCTGGCTATGGAGGCACCTAAATGACGATGCACTGCACAAGCAGATATATTGGGTTCCACTGCAGACAACCCAAGAGACTCTCTCTCTTCATCGCTGTTCATCGTCAACTGAATGATGTGGGGTCAACAACTTGCTGTTTGGACACTGGAAGACTGGAAACCGGTGTGTTGGTCGGACAAGTCTAAATACATGGTGCAACATGCCAACGGATACCTTTGTGTGTGGTGCAAGCATCATGAGTGCATGGTGCCCACTATCCAGGCAGGTGGCCAGAACAACAACACTACACTTACGCAAACTCGCACAACACTTTACATCTCTGGCCTCTACAGAGTTTGTACCTCTTCACAGTGATACATACGCGGAGTTGGAGGAGACCCTGGTGCCACTTGATTCTGAACACCTTACACTTATCCAAGTAGGTGGCAGTAGTTGCTGAATGTGGAATATGTTTTGCTAGCAAGAACTACACACCAACGGTTTTAGTTCTTTCTAGCAAGAACTAAAACCATTGGTGTTTATGGACCAACGTTTACTAACAGCACTTAAGACCACTACAGGGGCAGGCCCACCTTCCCCATGGTGTGGACAAGTACCCAGAATCATCCCTGGAGGGATGATTCTGTGTACTTGTCCACACATTGGTTCTTCTGCATAACCAAGTGGCCAAACACGAGAACACACACAATACACAAATCTACATTACTCACATATCTGGCCCTTTTTCAGTTGTACTGTTCTTAACAAAGATACAAGGCAGAGTTAAACTGATATTCTAGTAGCTGCCCTTTTCAAAAACACATGTCCATTGGCAGTGCTTAGGAGACTATGCACCCTGCCATGGTCTCTTAGGAGACCATGTCAGTGTGCAGTCTTGTGCACTTGTCCATTTTTTCCAGACAGAAACAGGATCTTCCAAGACAATGAGCAGTATCATTAGGCCTGCACTCTGCACAAGTGGTTCAAGGAACACAGTGGCGATATCACCCAACTTGATTTGCCTCTAAATTCACATCACCTCAATCCAGTTGAACACCTGTGGGATGTTTTGGAATGGGAAGAGAGACTTGTGGGCACACAACCATCATCTATTCTGACACTGTGGAAAGCCTTGCTGGAAGGTTGGCTGCAGGAGTTAATGCCTGGGTGAATAGTGGCTGTTGTATATGTGAACAGTGGTCCGACATGGTGTTAAGTAAGTGATTATAATTCAGGTAATCACTGAGTGTATTACATGCTGCTACTACCACATCACTTTTGGTAAGAATCACAACACATGCAGGGAATAGAAATGTACTGATAGTTTTGCCCTTGTGGTTAGCACAGTTGGTATATTCAGCGTTCTCCCCAAACCGGTAGGAAAAGACTTCATTTCGAATCCTGTCGATGATGGGAACAATTTTTATAGGCCTTTTTAGTATATATGGTGCAATATAGCCATACTTGCTGATGCTCCTAAAAGACTAATAGAACAATAGCAACAACTCATAGTGTTTTTCAAGTTAAGTTCATCTGGCAACATTGATAAATATTTCATTTATCAGTAAATTATTATTATTATGTAATCCTTACTTTGCACTCCCTTGAGAAGATCTCGTGACCCACAGGGAAAACACCACTGCATGCCACTGACTTAACAGGTTACTTATATAATAATTTCTCTTAAAATCACAAAAAACACAAAATTCATTTTGTGTTTTTTGTACAATTACATTTTTTTGTGTAATTATTGCATTCCAAATCATGGATAGCATAAGTTTCACTGTTAGCGATCTGTTAAGCATAAGTTATTTTATAAAATTTAATTTTATAGTTTTCTGAATAGTAGTGTAGAATATTCGTTTTTTTTTTGTTTTTTTTGTTTTTTATTTCATTTAATAGCCCAATGTAAATTTTGGATGGGTGTTTTTCAACATAATTTTAGTTTCTTTATTTGCTTTCAGAAACTCCATGGAAGACAAAATTATTATTCCAAGCCTGAAGAAGGGAAAAATATCAGTTGACAGGAATAATTGTTAAGGAGAAACTTGAGTTATCTTCATTAAAATGTTTGGTGTCATTCAAACCAACTGTCTAGTTAAAAAAAAATCATCAATATGAAATTCCTCAAAATGGATAAAGCCATAGAAACATTATTAAGCAGAATTCCTCTGGATGAACAGAACAACCAAGGGAAAGAGAGTACTTCTATGTCACACTTTCAGTTTGAGCAGAAATGCAATACACAAAATAAACTTTCTCAAACGAGAAATGACATAAAGCGAAATGTTGCTAATATTTGCTGGTACAAAAGCTACTTCAGAAAGCATTTCCTTCTTCAAAACCGAAAGAAGCTCTTTTCGTGTGGAATATGTTCCAAGTCATTTTCATATTCGTATATTCTTAAAGGACACATATCAGTTCATTACAAAGAGAACTCCCTCTCTTCTGAAACAAATGGCAAAACATTTTCAAGATCAGCTCCTCTAAAAGAATATGTATATGGTCATACTGAAGAGAAGGTATTCTCTTGTGATATATGTGGCAAGCTATTTGCAAAACCCCGGTATCTAAAAAAACATTCATTTCTACACACTGATGAGAAACCATACTCTTGCAGAACATGTGGCAAGGCATTTACAAGACCCGATTATCTACAAACACATTTACTAGTTCACAACCAACAGAAACGCTTTTGCTGTGAAATATGTGGCAAGAAATGTTCCCGATCAGGAGACCTCAAAAAACATTTATTAGTTCATACCCAAGAGAAGCCTTACGAATGTGAAGTATGTGGAAAGAAATATGGAAGGTCCAATGATCTGAAACAACATTTTTTACTTCATACGGAAGAGAAACCTTTCTCCTGTCCAATATGCAACAAGGGATTTGCAACACGCTCTTATCTTAAAACCCATGTACCAGTTCATTCGGAAGAGAAATCTTTTCTTTGTGAGATATGTGGCTCTGGATTTTCTATCTCAAAGAGTCTAAAGAGGCATTTATTACTTCATAAACAAAAGAAACCTTCATACTGTCGATCATGTGGAAAAGAATTTTTAACCCACAGTGAAATGAAAGTACATTTATTAGCTCATCGGCAAGAAGACCAATTGTCTTGTAAAATATGTGGAAAATTATTTTCAAGACCAAGCAGTCTGGAAATACATTTATTTCTTCACACTCAAGAGAAACCCTGGTGTTGTGAAACTTGTGGTAAGTCGTTCTCTACATCAGACAATCTGAAACGGCACTTATTAGTGCATACTGAGGAAAAACCCTTTTCTTGCGAAATATGTGGCAAGTCTTTTAAAAGAGCTGGTGAGGTAAAGATACACTTGTTAGTTCACACCAAGGAGAAGCCTTTCTCTTGCAATGTTTGTGGTAAAACATTTTCGATATCAGGTAATATGAAGAAACATCTGATAGTTCATACTCAAGAGAAACCACATTCCTGTGGAACATGTGGCAAAGCATTTTCAACATCACATGGTATAAAAAGACATTTACTGGTTCATCAGAAGAACAGAGAAAATCCTTCAGATGGGCAGTATATGGTAAGAAGCATGCATCAGATGTGTGAAGCTGTATTTGCTGATTCATTCAGATTTGACCAGCCTTTGGAGCCAGAGTTTTCCTTATATAATGTATAATTGTTAAAAGTTGAATGTTATGAACTCATAACTTTGGGGTGATTTCTCATATTTCAGATCAGAGTGATTCCTTGGATTTTGCCCAAAAATTTTGCTGTTTCATAACAGGAAGAAAAATACATTCATTATTCATTACATATCTCTAAATTATTTTGGACAAAAATTTTTGTGGTGCCAATAGGATTCCTTTTTATTAACTCAAAGGGTGTTTAAATTTCAAATGTATTTACAAGGAATAAATACCTGTTACATATGATTAAAGATTTCGTAATTACTAATTCATGGATTCTTTCCTGAATTGATCATGGGTTGTAATAATTTTTTTTTTTTATCAAGAATTTCTGATTATTTGTATTTAACATTAAGTACAAATAGCTTAAGTATTTTTTTTTTTGCAGCATGTTCCTGGATTTATCTGACAAATATTTTGCCTGCACTTAATATTAGGCTCTACACGAATAATAATACTGTCTTTACCCACCTTAAGGGCCCCGTGGGTAGCACAGTTGGAGGAAAAGACCTGAGTATCGAGTCTCGTTGATGACACAAATTTTTTTCAGGCCTTGTTCACAATGTGGTTGGGCTACTTGGTCTCAGGTGAGAGTAGCAATTTTTTTGCATTAACCAAACAGGAAATCACCACAACACATGCAGTTTACAGACAGTATGTATGGAGCAATATAGTCTAGGTCCCTGATGCTCCTAAAACCCTACTACAACAAAAGGAACAACTGATAGTTGTTTTCAAAGTTAAGTTCAGATGACTATGTTTTTTAGTTATTTAATTTTTTAGTAAATTATGTAACCCTTGCTTTGTGTCTTCTTGGCCCTTGTGGGTTGATAGAATTGCTGTCCACTCCAACCGGGTGGGAAAGACTTCAGTTTGAGTCCTCTCGATGATGTTAGGAATTTTTATGGCCATTTCAAAAAACAATTTACAGACAGTATATATTGAGCAATAAGTTATTGTATAAAACTTAATTTTACATGCTTCCTGACTAGCACTAGCCTTAGTAGAGGCATATGATGCAAGAAAACAAGCTTATGCAGCATCAGCCAAAAAAAAAAAACACGTTCCCATTTCACCCCTCCGTTTGTTCCAAGTACCTGTCCAGCTCAGCCTTAAATTTATTTAGGCTATCAACTTCCACAACAAAGAATGGAAGTCAGTTCCACCAACCAACCACCTGCTGGCTAAAGGCAAACTTCCGCACATCTATCCTACATCTGTCTTTCCTCAATTTGAATTTAAGTCCTCTCAAATGATTATTCTGAGCAAGAGGAAAAATTCCATTAGTATTGAGCATGCTCAAGCCTTTATACACCTCAGTCAGATCACCTCGCAGGTGCCTAGTCTCCAGACACTGTAATTTTCAAAATTTAAGCCTTTCTTCATAAGAGTAACCCTTTGTTCCATTCACTAATCTTGTTTCCCTTCTCTGTACTCGTTCCAACAGCTCTACATCCTTCTTAAAATGAGGCCTCCAGACCTGTATACAGTACTCAAGGTGTGGCCTGACCATTGCCTTATATAAGGGGATAATCACCTCCTTATCCCTGCTAGAAACATTCCTGTATATCATTGACAAGACACCATGAGCTACTCTTGCAGACCGTCTGCACTGCTCAGAAAACTTCATATCTGCCTGCACAATTACCCCCAGGTCCTTTTTGTTCTCTACCACTGTCGGTGTAGTACCACAGAGTTCATACATCACTCTGGGGTTGCTGCTTCCCATATGTAGAACTTTACATTTGTCAATGTTAAACTTCATTTGCCACCTCTCAGCCCATCCGCTCAACTTTTCTAGATCCTGTTACAGCAACGTACTGTCATTAGTGTCCTTAACAACCCTACCAACCTTCGTATCGTCTGCAAACTTGGACATTAAGCTTGATATACCATCATCAATATCATTTATAAATACAGAAAATAACAATGGAACCAATACTGAACCCTGAGGGACTCCACTAATAACATTAGTCCACGATGAGCAGTGTCCATTGACTACCACTCTGTCTTCTCCCACTCAACCATCCCTTTATCCATAGCAGCAATTTGCCTCCAATGCCAACTGATTAGACCAGGATTCGAACTCGTGACCATCAAATATGGAGGATGCGGAAAAGTCAGAGAATGACCACCAGATATCCCCGGCGCAATATGGCTTTAGTTGCTAATGCTCCTAAAAAAAAAAAAAAAAAAAAAAAAAAAACAAGCCTCCAATGCTACACTGCTCCAATTTGTGCAGCAGTCTTCCATGTGCAACAGTATCAAAAGCCTTTCTAAGATTCAAATATATGATATCAAAGTTATTCCCTGCATCCAGTTCCTTTGTGACCATATCATAGTATCCAATCGAATTGGTCAGGCAAGACTTTCCCTTAACAAAACCATGCTGTGTCCGAGCTGTAACGGAAGTCTTGTCTAGATGATCCTGCAGTGCTTCTTTAACCAGTGCCGCCATTAATTTTCCTGGTACAGAAGTTAAACTCACAGGTCTATAATTACTTGTGTTGCCCTTTGATCCTCCTTTGTGAATTGGGGTCACATTTGCACATCTCCAGTCCATGGGTATCTTCCCTGAGTCCAAAGAAGCTCTCATAATTATGGCTAAGGGTTTGCTTACTTCCTTTGCTGCCTCCTTTAATATAACTGGATAGATCCCATCCACCCCGGGTGCCTTTTTTATGTTTATCTTCAACAATTTCTCCTCCACCTTCCTCTCAGTTATTACAAAATCATCCAGCTCACTGCCAGAGTTTAACTCACCTCTGGCATTCCCCTCCCTGAATAACTCATGGGTGAATGTAGATGCAAAATACTCATTTAGTTTGAATACTCATTAACCACCAAATACTCAAAATACTCATTAGCCACCTGAGCAGGATCATCAACAGTTAAACCATCAATATCCAGTGGACCAATCTGATTCATCCCTTTCCTTCTAGAGTTTACATAGGTAAAGAACTCTTTGTTGCTTTTCTTTGCATCCTTTGCCATGGATTTCTCTAATCTGCCTTTGCCTGCCTAATCTCCTTCGTGACTTGGTTACAGACCAGCTTATATCTATCATAGGCTTCCATGTCACCCATTAATTTATATGTATCCTATGCATTTTTCATCTCTGCCACATGTCTCAGTTCATCTGACATCCATTTAGGCCTAAACCTTGAACAATATTTCTTAGTTGGTATCTAGAGCGTATTAGCTTCCAAGATAAATTCTTTGAATTCTTCCCATTTTGAATTTGTTGTTGGTAACATCATCAGTTGGTCCCACCATACAGAATTTAAATACTGTCTCGGTCCATCGTAGTCACCTTTACGAAAGCAAAAACCCTTCCCTTTACCCCTGATGGTAGTTACCTCTTTGAGTAAATCCCACTTCAGCACACTGTGCATTAAGAATCACTACTGATAATCAGATCAAGAGTATTGCTCCCTCTAGTTGCCTCCCGAACATGCTGATATAGAAAACAATCATCCAATAAATCCACAAAAGCCTTGCTAGTGTGTGAGTGACCAGCCCACAAATTCCAGTCAATATCTGGGAAATTAAAATCCCCCATTATAGGACTCTCTGATTTACTGGTCCACTATTTCCCTGTACAGTTCCTTATTATACTCATCAGAGTCATTAGATCTATAACACATTCCTACTCTCAATTTTGATCTCCCAATGCTTATGTCACACCAGACTGACTCGACACTGCACTGTCCAGCGATGTCAACTGGCTTCACTTCCTTGGATTTTGTGTTTCTTAACTAATAGTATAACCCCTCCTCCTTTCCTATCTTGTCTATCCTTTCTGTACACATTGTACTCCCCAAATTCCAGTTCTGCATTCCTTATATCTGTGTGACACCACGTCTCTGATATCCCAAAAATATCTGCCTTTGATGTTCTGAGCAATACCTCAAATTCATCAAATTTATTTACCAAACTCCTAGCATTGGTATACATGCAAGTATACTGTAGTACTAGTACTGTTCTATTATTTAGTACTAGTACTAAATAAGAATCATGCTCACAGTGTGAGCATGATTCTTATTTTGTATTTAAAATGTAATGTATTTTCTCATTTAATGGCCCATGGTACATTTTTCATGTTGAATCCAGAGTGTTTGCACCTGGAGGGAGCATATAAACTTTGTGGGTACATGCACCGAGCCAGGGACTTAGTTGCTGATGCTCTTAAAACCCTATTCACAACAACATCATCCTCTTGAGATATCCCACCTCCTAATGGGCATGCCCCACATTTCGGAAACTGCTGACTTAATAGGTTACTTAATATTTTTGTTTACGAAGTCCATTGTGTTTTATCGTACAATAACAGTTTTTACGTAATTACGGCATTCTGAATCATAACATAAATTTCACTGCTAACAATCTGTTAAGCATAAGTTATTGTTTAAAAATTAATTTTACATGTTTCCTGACAAGTACTGTAGAATAGAACACAGTGTGAGCATGATTCTTATTTTGTATTTAAAATGTAATATATTTTCTCATTTAATGGCCCATGTACATTTTTCATGTTGAATCCAGAGTGTTTGCACCGGGAGGGAGTATATAAACTTCGTGGGTACATGCACCGAGCCAGGGAAGGTTGTAAACTTCAGGGAGTACATATATTGTATGTATATTTTTTCTTATTTAATATTTACAACATATGTATATGTTACAAACAAATCTGTATATGAATGTTATAATAAGAGATTATGAGAAAACAAAATAGGAAACAAAAGGAAATATTTATTAATTAACATCTAAATACTAAATGATAGAAGGTTATCAAATTGTAGCAGGGTGCTTAATGATTTTGTAATAACTGACAGCAAAGTGGTGGAGAAATTGTTGAAGTTAAACATAAGGCACCTGGGGTGGATGGGATCTATCCAGTTATATTAAAGGAGGCGGCAAAGGAAGTAAGCAAACCCTTAGCCATAATTATGAGAGCATCTTTGGACTCAGGGGAGATCCCCACGGACTGGAAATGTGCAAATGTATCCCCAATTCACAAAGGGGGATCGAAGGGTGATACGAGTAATTACAGACCAGTTAGTTTAACTTCTGTTCCGAATAAAATGATTTGAGTCACTGGTTAAAGATGCATTGCAGGATCATCTAGACAAGACTGCAGCAATGATTCACACATAGCATGGGTTTGTTAAGGGAAAGTCTTGTCTGACAAATTTGGTTATTATGATGTGGTTACAAAGGAACTGGATCCAAAAAATAATTTTGATATTATATACTTGGATTTCGGGAAAGCTTTGGACACCGTTGCACCTGGAAGACTACTGTAGAAACTGGAGCAGAGTGGTATTAAGGGTAAATTACTACAATGGATAAAAGGATGGTTGAGTGGAAGAAGACAGAGGGTGGTAATCAATGGGTGCTGCTCTTCGTGGACTAATGTTATTAGTGGAGTCCCGCAGGGTTCGGTGTTGGGTTCACTGTTGTTTTGTATATTTATCAATGATATTGATGAAGGTATATCAGGCTTAGTGTCAAAGTTTGCAGATTATGCAAATATTGGCAGGGTTGTTAATGACAGTAATGGCAGTGTGCTACTGCAACAGGATCTAGAAAATTTGGGCAGATGGGCTGAGAAGTGGCAACTGAAGTTTAACCTTGACAAATGCAAAGTAGGAGTAACTGCAGAGAAACGTACCAACTATGTGGTACTACACTTAAGGTGGTATAAAATGAAAGACTTGGGAGTAATTGTGCAGTCAGATATGAAGTTTTCTGAGCAATGCGGACGGGCTGCCAGGACAGGTCATGGGGTTTTGTCAATGATATATAGGAATTTTGCTAGCAGGGAAAAGGAGGTGATTATCCCTCTGTATAAGACAATGGACAGGCCACGCCTTGAGTACTGCGTACAGGTCTGGGGGCATGATTTTAGGAAGGATGTTGATTTGCTTGAGCATGTACAGAGAAGTACAACAAGGTTGGTTAGGGGAATGAAGGGATCCTCTTACCAAGAGAGGATTGCAGCGGCCGGAGACCAGGCATCTGCGAGGTGATCTGATTGAGGTGTATAAGACCTTCAATGGGTTGAGCATGCTGAATTCTGATGGGATTCTTCCACTTGTTCAGATTACAAACCTAATGGGGCATAAATTCAAATTAAGGAAAGACAGATGTAGATTAGATGTGCAGAAATTTGCCTTTATCCAGTGGGTGATTAATTGCTGGAACAAGCTAACATCTGTTGTTGTGGAAATTGATAGGTTAAATTTAAGGAAGAACTGGACAAACATTTAGAGGGGTTTGTTTTGTAAAATTTTTTTTTGGCTGATACTGCATAAGCTTTCTTCTGTCACATGCCATTACTACTACTAATAGTCAGTTCAAAAAACCGCAATACTGATAATAATCACAGTCTTGGCCGACTACAAGCATGTTCAACAGGTTCTGTTGAACAGAGTCGCCCTCACACAAATGGTCTAAATAATATCATCCGCATGATTTCCTCATTTCTATCAACAAGCCTATAGGCTTAATGTTTAGTTACCTGCGTTATAGTTGCTCAAAGATCGCCTGTGCAAATTGACTTGAAAATTGTTAGATGTAGTATATACTTCATTCTCAATGTGTGTTTCATTTGATATTGAAAACAGGACATTTAAAAATGGAATTGTTATGTTATACTCACTTTCAATAATATCTGTATTGTTTTTAACTTCTGGTGGTAAGGAAATAACAAACGGCCCTGTTCAACAATCAGTTTAATAATATGGAAGTCACCGATTAAAATTTGCCAAAAAAAACATACAAATTATAATCAAACATGCAAGTATTATAATAATCTTATTCTTTGTAGATATATCAATTACTTCATTTATTAATTTTTCCTATAAGTGATTTGGGCCTTCTAAGCGTATCTTCTTGCAATATTACAGTAAAGATAGAATTAGCTACAAGTAGGTTCTTGCTGTGATAAAACAAATAAAGGGAATCTGAAAACCATAAAGTGAAACTGCCGATGATTGAAATGGTGGCTGCAGTAGACTCCTCTCTCTGCCTAGACATTGTTTAGCCCTTCCCTTGAAAGCTGCGGGGGATTTCTAATTACAATAGCGTCCGTTGCTGTTGTTTGTTATTTGGTTTTTAGGAGCATTAGCAACTAAGGCCGTATTGCTCCTGGGATATGCGGTGGTCATTCCCTGACCTTTCCGCATCCTCCATATTGGTGGCCATGGGCTCAAACCCTGGTCTAATCAAGAAGCGTGTGGTACACACTGCCACTCCTGCCCACCTGGCTACGGAGGCGCCATCCGTCACTGAGGGACCTATTCACTGCCTATGATTCTCAGTCTTGTTTGCAATATACAAAACAAATAATTAGTCACAAATAGACTGGTTTGTGTGAAAATAAAGAGAACCATAAAATGAAAATGCTGACACTTGAAATAGTGGCTTTTAGTGGCAACCAGAAATATTGCCTATTTAATTATTTTGCAAATTTCGTGTCTTTCGAATTTGTAATTTATTTTCGCTCAGTACCACTCTTAGCTGCTGTGATATTTTGTGTTGTGTTTATTTGGCATAAATTTAATGAATTTTGTGTTTTATAATTACTACATTGTTGAAACTGATAATATGAGCCCTAAAGAATGCAGTAAGAAAAAAATTTCACTTAACATTAAACAAAAAAATACAAAAATTTCAATGTCCGAGATCTATGAATGAACATTAAAATAAAAATTACAATTTTTCACTGGGAGAATTTTATTCCACTGTGGGAAAAACTCACCCTTGGTCACCACCCCTGGATTCAACAGTACATTTTGGGTGGGTGTTTATCAATGTAATTTTAGTTTGTCTTTATTTGCTTTCAGAAACTACACAGAAGACAAAATTATTATTCCAAGCATCAAGAAGGAAAAATATATGTATATATATCAGTTGACAGGGAGAAAGTTGAATTATCTGCAATAAAATGTTTGGTGTCATTGAAATTGACTGTTTAGTTAAAAAAAAAAAAAAAAAAAAATCAGCAATATGAAATCCCTCGAGACGAATAAAGCCATAGAAACATTAAGGAAGAATACCTCTATATAAACAAAACAACCAAGGGAAAGTGAGTACTTCTATGTCACACTTTCAATCTGAGCAGAAATCCAATACACAAAATAAGCTTTCTCGAAGAAATGACATAAAGCAAAATGTTGCTAATGATTGTTGGTACAAAAGCCACTTCAAAAAACATTTCCTTTTTCGAAACCAAAAGATCTCGTGAAATATGTTCAAAGTCATTTTCATATTTGCATATTTTCAAAGGACATATTAGTTCATTACAAAGAGAAATCTCTCTCTTAAGAAAAAAATGGCAAAACATTTTCAAGATCAGCTCCTTTGAAAGAATATGTATATGGTCATACTGAAGAGAAAGTTTTCTCTTGTGATATATGTGGCAAGCTATTTGCAAAACCCCAGTATGTAAAAAAACATTCACTTCTGCACACTGATGAGAAATCATATTCCTGCAGATTGTGTGGCAAGGCATTCCCAAGACATTATCTACAAACACATTTGCTAATTCACAACCAACAGAAACACTTTTGCTGTGAAATATGTGGCAAAAAATGTTCCCGATTGGGAGACCTCAAAAAACATTTATTGGTTCATACCCAAGAGAAGCCTTACAAATGTGAAGTATGTGGAAAGAAATATGGAAGGTCCAATGATCTGAAACAACGTTTTTTACTTCATATGGAAGAGAAACCTTACTCCTGTCCAATATGCATCACGCTCTTATCTTAAAATCCATGTACCAATTCATTCTGAGGAGAAACCTTTTCTTTGTGAGATATGTGGATCTGGATTTTTTATTTCAAAGAGTCTAAAGAGGCATTTAACACTTCATAAACGAAAGAAACCTTTGTCCTGTAGAACATATGGGGAAGAATTTTTAACCCACAGTGAAATGAAAGTACATTTATTAGCTCATCGGCAGGAAGACCAATTGTTTTGTAAAATATGTGGAAAATTATATTCAAGGCTAAGCAATCTGGAAATGCATTTATTTCTTCATACTCAAGAGAAACCCTGGACATGTGAAACTTGTGGTAAGTTGTTCTCGATATCAGACAATCTGAAACAGCAGTTATTAGTGCATACTGAGGAAAAACCCTTTTCTTGCGAAATATGTGGCAAGATGTTTAAAAGGGCTGGCGAGATAAAGATACACTTGTTAGTTCACACCAGAGAGAAGCCTTTCTCCTGCGATGTATGTGGTAAAACATTTTCAATATCAGGTAATATGAAGAAACATCTGTTAGTTCATACTCAAGAGAAACCATATTTCTGTGGAACATGTGGCAAAGCATTTTTAACATCACAAGGTGTTAAAAGACATTTACTGATTCATCAGAACAGAGCAAATCCTTCGGATGTGCAGTATATGGTAAGAAGCCTGCATCAGATGTATGAAACGATTTGCTGATTCATTCAGATTAGACCAGTCTTTGCAGCCTCTGGAGCAAGGGTTTTCCTTATATAATAACGTATAATTGTTAAAAGTTGTTAGAATTTCACAATTTTGAGGTGAATTCTCTTATTCCAGACTTCTCAGATTGCCCAAAATTTTTTTGTTGGATAATGGGACTTAAATTACGTTAATTTTTCTTTACATACTTCTAAATTATTTTGGACCCAAAGGGCATTTATGTTTCAAATGTATTTCTAAGGAATAAATGCCTGTTACATGTGATTAAAGTTTTTTTATTAATACTTTGTGTATTATTTTCTTCATTTATCATTAATTTTAAGATATTTATACTTTTCAAGAATTTTCTGGTCAATTGCACTTTATCAGCTTAGGTTTTGTTTTTTTGCAGTATATTACTAGATTTATCCAATATAGACAGTTCGTCCGCCCTTAATATTAAACCCTACACAAATAATAATACTGCTTTTACCCACCTTAAGGCACAGTTTATAGAATTGTTGTCCTTCCGACACTGGGTAAAACAAGTTCAAGTCTTGATGAAAAATTTTTGCTGGCCTTTTTCACAGTGTGGCAGAGTTTGTCCATTTCATGCGATGGTAGTATGGTTTTTCGTCCATAAAATAGAAAATCGACCATAAAGCATATGCAATTTACGTGCAGAACATACGGAACAAGAAACCCTTAAAATTTAAAGATTAGTTGGTAACATCTTCATTTGGGTGATTCTTATCTAACAACTGAACAATTCATGTAATACACTGGTGTGCAAAACTTAAGGACCAGTCAGGTTTACACCTGTAGCTTCTCACGGGAGTGGCCTGGATATGGGAAAAGCATACCAAAGGAACCTCATGAGGTACAGAAATGAAGGACCCAACACCAGAAACAAAATGATACAGAGGGACTTTATTCAAAAATGGCAACGTAGCACTGGCTGCCATGATACAGATGCATTACTGTCGAAGATGGAACAAACGGAAGAGGTGGGTCTCAGTAGGAGATATGGCCACCCCTAATGTCGATGCAGGCTTTGCACCACCTGTCCATACCTAGAACAATGTTGATAAGTTCTTGAAGTAACATCGTCAATCCCATCTTTAGCTTTTGAACATTTTCTGATGGGTGTGGATGTGCCGCCGGGCATCTCATATGTGATCGATGGGATTTAGATCAATGAAACGGGCAGGCCAATCCATACGAACAAAGTCCTCACTTTCCAAAGCATATCAACAGCTGCAGTGCAGTGGGGTGTGGTGTTATCATCCATAAATACGAACTCTAGGGCCAATTGCACCTCAGAACAGATGTAAATAGGGAAGAATTACCTCTGTACAGTAGTGTGCACTGGTTACAGTACCGCCTTCCAGTATCTGGAGTTGTGTATGTCCATCCAAGATAATGCCTCCCCAGACGAGAACACCTCGATCACCACATTGATCTCTTCGGTGATGTTTGCAGGGCGATACTCTGTGCCAACCTCTCGCCAAAGTTGCTGCTGTGACAGAATCTACTCTCATCAGTAAAGAGTACCTTACCCCACTGTGCTGCTATCTAGTCCTTGTGTTTGACGCACCACTGTAAACGGTGTCTCCGATGGGCAGATGTTAAAGGGAGAGAGCGTCTGGCTGTCAGGCAAGGAGTCACCTGGCCCCAGTAAACCACGATATCCTGTCTCCTGTGCAGCTGGTTTGCAATGGATCACACTGTCTGGTGTCGGTCCCTCTTTTTTTTTTTTTTGTTAGTTATTGGCACATCGTCTTCTGTGGCCATAACGCACCACCTCAAAGTTTTTGCATTTTACTCTGATCCAAGCCCGAGGCGGGATTCGAACCCGCAACCTTTGGGTTGCCAGGAAGGCACTTTACCCACCTGGCTAGCCCGGTCTGCTTGGTCTCTCTTGACCTGTAGGAGTATATAGCAGTCATCATTCGAAGTGTTTCGTGGACGACCACCACGACTGGTCCTTCAAACAGCTGACTATCTGGACAGATAATCAGCTGTTCAAGAGAACAGCTGTACCTGTCATTCTGAAAGCTGACCACGCATTTGAGACGATGCTATGGGCGATACCGAACTCTGCAGCTACACTCCTCGCACTTTGAGCTTCCCAATTATTCAACCCCAGGTAAAATGTTTGCTGGCCTTTCTAAAACAGGACATGATCTAGACCAGGAGGATGCCTTTGTGTGTGCTAGTTGTCTGGAGTGTCAAAAATTTAGGTGCCAACTCAGCATTCTGATGGGCATCTATGAGAGCTTGAGGTGTAGAGTAAATGCCCTAGAATAAATTAATATGAGGGGCCCGTCAGGCTCTCAGCTTCCCAGCTCAATAACAGCTCACTCTTGTGCATTAGGCAATCTCCAAGGCAGAATGCGCTGGCCCTAAAGGAACTAGTTATTGTTGGTGACTATTGTCAGGGAGATGGGGAATATACTATGTAAGAAAGACAGGTGGAACAGGTCCAGGGTATATCTGCCAGGGGCAAAAGTTGATGACGTTGAAGAGCAGATATCTTTTCAGGGCAGAAGAGGTGATATTGTGCATATTTGAACTAATGACATTAAGAGTAAGAGATCTGCAGATTTACTCAACAAGTACAGGTCAATGTTGAAAACAGTTGCGAGTTAGGGTTGAATGTGAAAGTGTCTGCAACTCTGCCCAGACACGATAGGAGGGAGTATATGATGATCAAGGCTAAAAGGAAGGGCGTTTGCTTTCGAAAAGGAGACTACAGAGGTCTCAGACAGTTTTTAAATTCTGTACAGCGGGATAAACTGATGATATTACCAACAGTGAATTCTCAATGGTAAGCCTTCAGGGGCTTAATTTTGGTGGCTACTAGGCTTTTCATTCCAGCTAAGAAATACTGTTCAAGGTTTAGGCCTAAATGGATATCAGATGAATTAATGAGGCTAGTGGCAGAGGAGAATGTATGGGATGCATATAAAGTTTCAGGTGATACAGAAGCCTATGGCAGGTATAAACTACTCTGTAATCAAGTCACAAAGGAGGTTAGGCAGGCAAAGGCAGATTATGAGAAATCTTTGGCAAAGGATGCAAAGAAAACAGCAAGGAGTTCTTTACTTATGTAAACTCTAGAAGGAAAGGGATGAATCAGATTGGACCATTTAACATTGATGTGTTGACTATTGATGATCATGCTCAGGTAGCTGATAAATTGAATGAGTATTTTGCATCTTTTACATTCACACATGAGGAGTTATTCAATGAGGGGAGTGCCAGAAGTTTATCAAATGCTAACATGGAGCTAAGTCATTTTTTAATAACAGAGCAAAGTGGAGGAGAAATTGTTGAAGTTAAACATAAGGAAGGCACCTGGGGTGGAGAATCTATCCAGTTATATTAAAGGAGGCAGCAAAAGAAGTAAGCAAAACCTTGGCCATAATTATGAGAGCTTCCTTGGACTCATTATAGGTCTCCATGGATTGGAGGCATACAAATATATCACCAATTCACAAAGGAAGTTCTTGTCTGACCAATTTTATTTCTTACTATGATGTGGTCACAAAGGAACAATGCCAAAAATAATTTTGATATCATATACTTGTATTTCAGGAAAGATTTTGATACTGTTGCACATGGAAGACTGCGTAAAAATTGGAGAGGTATGGCATCAAGGGTAAGCTGCTACAATAGATAAAAGGATGGTGGAGTGGGAGACAACAGAGAGTGGTAATCAATGGACACTGCTCTTCCTGGACAAATGTTATTAGTGGAGTTCTCCAGGATTTCGTGTTGGGCCCGTTGTTGTTTTGTATATTTATCAATGATATTGATGAAGGTGTATCAGGTTTAATGTCCAAGTTTGCAGATGATACAAAGGTTGGCAGGGTTGTTAACGACACATTACTGTCATTAACAACCCTGCCAACCTTTGACAGTATGCTACTCCAACTGGATCTAGATAAGTTGGGAAAATGGGCTGAGAAGTGGCAACTGTAGTTTAACATTGACAAATGCAAAGTACTGCATATGGGTAGCAATAACCAAAGAGAAACTTACCAACTGGGTGATACTACACTCAGCGAAGTGGAAAGTGAAAAAGACCTGGGGGGTAATTGTGAAGCCAAATATGAATTTCGCTGAGAGTGCAAACGGGCTGCCAGGGCAGATCATGAAGTCTTTTCAATAATATATAGGAATGTTTGCTAGCAGGGACAGGGAGGTGGTAATCCCGTTATACAAGGCAATGGTCATGCCCTAGTGTACTGTGTACAGGTCTGGAGGCCTCATTTTAGGAAGGATGTACAGTTGCTAAAACGAGTACAAAGGAGGAGAACAAAGTGGTGCTCTTACCAAGAAAGGCTTAAGTTCTGCAAATTGCAGTGCCTGGAGAGTAGGCACCTGCGAGGTGATCTGATTGAGGTATACAAGGCATTGAATGGGTTGAGCAAGCTGAATGCTGATGGGATTCTTCGTCTTGCTCAGACTAAGAACCCGAGGGGGCACAATTTCAAATTGAGGAAAAATTGTACAATAAATGTGAGGAAATTTGCCTTTAGACAGCGGGTAGTTCATTGGTGGAACAGGCTTCCATCTTTTGTTGTGGAAGCTAATAGCCTAAATAAATTTAAGGCTGAGTCGGACAGGAACTTGGAAAGAATGGAGGGGTGAAATGGGAGGGTTTTTTTTTTGTTTTGGCTGATGCTGCATAAGCTTGCTTTCTTGCATCGTATTAGCATTAGTTAGCATTAGTAGAGGCATACGATGCAAGAAAGCAAGCTTATTCAGCATCAGCCAAAAAAAAAAAAAAAAAACCCACTCCCATTTCACCCCTCCGTTCGTTCGAAATACCTGTCCAGTTGAGCTTTAAATTTGTTTAGGCTATCAACTTCAACAACAAGTGATGGAAGTCGGTTCCACCAACCAACCACCCGCTGGCCAAAGGCAAATTTCCGCACATCTATCCGACATCCGTCCTTCCTCAATTTGAATTTATGCCCTCTGAGGTGATTATTCTGAGAAAGATGAAGAATCCCATTGGCATTGAGCATGCTCAAACCATTCAAGGCCTTATACACCTCTATCAGATCACCTCGCCGGTGCCTAGTCTCCAGACTCTGTAATTTGCAAAACTTAAGCCTTTCTTCGTAAGAGCAACCCTTTGTTCCATTTACTAATCTTGTTGCCCTTCTCTGTACCCGTTCCAGCAGCTCTACATCCTTCTTGAAATGAGGCCTCCAGACCTGTATACAGTACTCAAGATGTGGCCTAACCATTGCCTTATACAAGGGAATAATCACCTCCTTATCCCTGCTAGAAAAATTCCTGTATATCATTGACAAGACACCATGAGCTACTCTTGCAGCTCGTCTGCACTGCTCAGAGAACTTCATATCTCCCTGCACAATTACCCCCAGGTCCTTTTCATTCTCCACCACTGTCAGTGCAGTACCGCAGAGTTGATACGTTGCTCTGGGGTTACTGTTTCCCATATGTAGTACTTTACATTTGTCAATGTTAAACTTCATTTGCCACCTCTCAGCCCATCTGTTCAACCTTTCCAGATCCTGTTGCAGCAGCATAGCGTCAGTAGTGTCCTTAACGACCCTGCCAACCTTTGTATCATCTGCAAACTTGGACATTAAACTTGATATCCCATCATCAATATCATTCATAAACACCGAAAACAACAACGGACCCAACACTGAACCTTGAGGAACTCCACTAATAACATTAGTCCACGTTGAGCAGTGTCCATTGATTACCACTCTCTGTCTTCTGCCACTCAACCATCCCCTTATCCATAGTAGCAATTTGCCTCCAATGCCACACTGCTCCAATTTGTGCAGCAGTCTTCCATGTGCAACAGTATCAAAAGCCTTTCTAAGATCCAAATATATAATATCAAAGTTATTCCCTGCATCCAGTTCTTTTGTGACTACATCATAGTATCCAATCAAATTGGTCAGGCAAGACCTGCCCTTAACAAAACCATGCTGCGTCTGAGCTATAACTGAATTCTTGTCTAGATGATCCTGCAGTGCTTCTTTAACCAGTGCCTCCATTAATTTACCTGGAACAGAAGTTAAACTAACAGGTCTATAATTACTTGTGTCAGCCTTTGATCCTCCTTTGTGAATTGGGGTTACATTTGCACATCTCCAGTCTATGGGTACCTCCCCTGAGTCCAAAGAAGCTCTCATAATTATGGCTAGGGGTTTGCATACTTCCTTTGCTGCCTCCTTTAATATAACTGGATAGATCCCATCCACCCCAGGTGCCTTTTTTATGTTTATCCTCAACAATCTCTCCTCCACTTTCCTCTCAGTTATTACAAAATCATCCAGCTCACTGCCAATGTTTACTTTACCTACATCATTCTCCTTCCTGAATAACTCCTCATGCGTGAATGTAGATGCAAAATACTCGTTTAGATTGTTAGCCACCTGAGCAGGATCCTCAACTGTTGAACCATCAATATCCAGTGGACCAATCTGATTCATCCCTTTCCTTCTCGAGTTCAAGTATGTAAAGAACTCTTTTCTGTTTTTCTTTGCATCCTTTGCCAAGGATTTTTCGTAGTCTGCCTTTGCCTGCCTAATCTCCTTTGTGACTTGGTTACAGACCAACTTATATCTATCATAGGCTTCCATGTCACCCATTAATTTATATGTATCCCATGCATTTTTCTTCTCTGCCACATGTCTCATTAGTTCATCTGACAACCATTTAGGCCTAAACCTTGAACAATATTTCTTAGTTGGTATGTAAAGCCTGGTAGCCTCCAAGATTAGTTCCTTGAATGCTTCCCATTTAGAGTTTGCTGTTGGTAACATCATCAGTTGGTCCCACTGTACAGAATTTAAATACTGTCTCAGACCATCATAGTCGCCTTTACGAAAACAAAAACCCTTCCCTTTACCTCTGATGGTAGTTACCTCCTTGAGTAAATCCCACTTCAACACACTGTGATCACTGCCACCTAGTGGTTCATTTATCTGCAGGTTCTTAATGCACGAAGAGTCACTACTGATAATCAGATCAAGAGTATTGCTCCCTCTTGTTGCCTCACGAACATGCTGATGTAGAAAACAATCATCCAATAAATCCACAAAAGCCTTGCTAGTGTGCGAGTGACCAACCCACAAATTCCAGTCAATATCTGGGAAATTAAAATCCCCCATTATAAGACTCTCTGATTTACTGGCCCACTCTATTTCCCTGTACAATATCTTATTATACTCATCAGAGTCATTAGGCCTATAGCACACTCCTACTCTCAATTTTGATTTCCCTATGCTTATGTCACACCAAACTGATTCGGCACTGCCCTGTCCATCGATGTCAACTGGCTTCACTTCCTTGGACTTTATGTGTTTCTTAATTAATAGCATAACCCCTCCTCCCCTCCTGTCCTGTCTATCCTTTCTATACACATTGTATTCCCCAAATTCCAGTTCCGCATTACTTATATCTGTGTGACACCACGTCTCTGATATCCCAACAATATCTGCCTTTGATGTTTTGAGCAATACCTCAAATTCATCAAATTTATTTACCAAACTCCTAGCATTGGTGTACACGCAGGTATACATGCACCTGTTTCTATTCTTTGCTACCCTAACGCAACCCATGTGTTTACTTGTACCGCAATGACTACCAGCAGTCTCTGAAATATCCTGCATCTTGTTTTTCAGACTTCTGCTCATATCAATAGAAGCAGTGCAAGAATCACTTCCACCTCTGCCACTGGCTACTGTTAATCTATTAGTCCTTGTATCCCCCCCAACTAGCAGTTTTCCGACCCACCTAACACTGCCTCGACAGCATCAGCAAAAATTCTTGCACCCTTTCTATTTAAGTGTATCCCATCCCTGTAGAAGCAATCTCTCCTGTTAACAAGTACAGTCCAGGCTGAAAAAAATTCTACCCCTTGAGCCTTGCACAATCCCTCCAGGGCCGAATTGATCGACAAGGCTCTCATCATATACTCCCTCCTATCGTGTCTGGGCAGAATTGCAGACACTTTCAAGTTCAACCCTAATTCACGGCTTTTTTTCAGCAGTGACCTGTACTTGCTAAGTAATTCCGCCGGTCTCCTACTCTGAATATCATTCGTGCCAACGTGTACAACTATATCACCTTTTGTGCCCTTAAAAGATGATATCCGCTCTACAACGTCATCAACCTTTGCCCCTGGCAGACATACCCTGGTCCTATTCCACCTATCCTTTTTACAAAGCATGTTCCCCGTTTCCCTGACAATAGAGTCACCAACAACTACTAGTTCCTGTGGGACCAGCGCATTCTGCCTAGGGGGCTGCTTCTGTGTTGCCTGATGACCAAGTGCAAGCTCTGGCGTTGATGTGGGCAGCTGAGAGCTTGATGGGCCCCTCAATTTATTTCCTTCGAGGGCATCCACCCTGTCCTTCAAGCTCTCATAAAGGCCCATAACAACGCTGAGTTGTCGCCTGATTTCCTTGCACTCCTTACATCGTGCACACACAAAGACATCCCCCTTGGCAGTATCATGTCCCGTACCCAACTGCTCCGCAAACATCAAGCAAACAGTGCATTTTAATAGACTGTGATTCAGAGGGCAACTGGCCCCCTCAGTTCTCCCCTGAACCACAGCACTCCCATTAGCTTGAGCCTTTTGCTTTGCTGCTCTGGTTAGAGTCATGATTCCAATTTAATTCAATAAAATTAAAACAAAAATTAAATCCTTAAGTTATATTATATATATATATATATTGTTTTTTTTTTTTTTTTTTTTTCGGTATCTAGTGTTCCCTTTATACAACTTCCGTATCACGTGTAGCACTCTAGTTATGTATTAATTATTTGTTACGATTAAGTCGTTATATATATTTATAGAGTTAAAAATACAATTTAATTGACAATGAAGTTTATCAAGATTAATAGATTTACTGAATAATTGACAATATTATATTATGCACTATACTATACAAAGCTAATGCTATCGAATTCCGGATATGCTGTGTCGCGTTTCAGTAACGAGTGTTATCTACGAAGTCCCTTTATATAACTTCCGTATCAAGTTATGTATTAATTATTTATTTTTACTAATTATTTATGTTCCGTAACCTATGTGGTTATATGTATAGTTAAAAGTACAATTTAATTGCCAATGAAGTTCGACAAGATTAATAGATTTACTGATTAATGTTCACGTAACAATGGCGGCTGTCTATGAACGGTAAACACGTGTATTTGATACCCTTTCCGATACTAAGTAATACCTACAAATCTCTATCTAAGTTACTTTAACTTTAAGTACCGTAAATAGGAATATAAAGCTACTCTAGAAATAAGTTAATATGTCAATTTAAACTAATAAAGCAGAAAATAAATCAGAAAAAACTTCTCTGTTCCAGTAGCGGCAGAAAGGCACGTCCGTACAGGAAACTCTCGCCCTTGTTCTCATGCCTCTACTAATGCTAAGTCATCCAGATGTTGTCTACTGGCTATTTCGTTGTCTGTAGCACTGTATGAAACCAATCGAACATCTGTAATAATCGTGCTCACCATTCGGTAATTTGCACATAACAGATGCTTTTATCTGTTTATGTGAGCCCCCCTCATCACAAATTAAATTTTTACATGTGCACCAGCTTTCTACTGAACTGCCGCAGTTATGCAAATTGCCACAGGCTGTTTCGTTTGATTTTGTGGTAACTTTTAGAAATTGTGTTGGTGCTTAAGTTTTGCCCGCCAGTGCAGTTAGGACTGACTGATAACCCAAATTGCACCTGTGGTGAGAGTGAAGACTGGGCACACATTTTATGTGAGGAAAATTATAAAGCCTTTACAACCTTCACAAATTAAGTATTTGAAGTACGCAGAACTATCCAAAGAATGGCAATTCAGCCCCCACCCCCGGAAATTAAATAATAATCAATAGTTAAAATTGCCCACATCTCCCACCACGCCCAGACGATGACCTAATAACTGTCAGTACAAGTAGTTGGCCTGACATGCCAAAACTTGATTGACCTGGGTATCCCCTAGGATTACCCTGCCATGTGTAGGAACCTGGGGCCACACACCAAATAAGTTACTGTGTGGGGGAGGGAGATGTACAGGCAGTCAGGGAAGCAGATTAGCTGAAAAATATCAGTAAGCTGGTATCAAGAGGATGCAAGTATAAAGAAAAACAGAATGAATAGGCTGGTCACTGAGTGAAAGAGTGAATTATGGTAAAAGGGAATAAATGTCAGTTTTGGTGAAAGAAAGTCGGACCCAGCATGAGGGAAAGAGTGAATTAGTGTTATGGTGGATGGGAATAAGTGGAAGAGCAGTTGTAATTGACTGAAAGGATACAAAGTTAATAACACACTACTTTTACATATACTAACAAACATTTACTAACAACACTATGACTGTATTCTTCCTTGCTTGCAAAAAACTTGCAGCTAGGCTTGCACCACAACTGAAGAATAATATTAAGTTGAGGTGCCCAGAGAGTGCAGAAAGCAAACAATGAAATGAAAGCCAGAAGAGTCAAACAAATGAAATGAAAGCCAGAAGAATGAATGAGAGTGTAAGTGTTTGAGAAAAAGAATACAAACCATAAATGTTAAAAGTTCACACTAACCCTAGTTTTAACCTTTTATATTCTTTCTTATTTAGGTTAATTATTAAGCATCAGTATTTAAATTACATTAAACACAATTGCATCCCCCTGGTGTGCGAAAAAGATGGATGATTGAATGAAAAAAAAAAATATATATAACCTAACGGGGAAAAAACTATTATAAACTATAAAAAATAGTATAAAAATAGAATACAAGTAGAATGAGAATGCAGATTATGAATGAAGTAAATGCGTGTCTCTCCCTCTCCCCCCCCCCCGCCTGGTGTGTTCTGCACTGCCAGCTAACATAACCCACAGCCAGAGCGGGATGGGCAGTTTGACCTTCCTATCGGATTTGACAAGACATGGACCTGACAGCCATCACAACCTGGTGCCTCCGTAACCAGGTGGGCAGGAGCAGCAGTGCATAGCACACGCGTCTTGATTAGACCGAGGTTCGAGCCCGTGCCCACCAAATATGGAGGATGCGGAAAGGTCAGGGAATGACCACCGCATATCCCCGGAGCAATATGGCCTTAGTTGCTAATGCTCCTAAAAACCAAATAACAACAACCACCATCACCAATGAAGACATACTGCGGCTTTGCTGCCAACACTCCATTTGGCGAACTGAACTGGGTACTCTAACACAGTTCCATTTTAAACTCCATCCCTGGGCAGACGGGAGGGGAGGAGATGAGTCTGTGTCTCCTCCCCTCCCTGCCTCCCCCATACTTTACCTGGTGAGGCTTGTCCCCACCGACCTCTGGGGATGCCTACTCTGTCATCCCCAACCTTCTACCTGTTTACCACAGTCTCCCCCCCACTCTAAACCGACTGAGTATGCCCCTAACAATGCCGCCAAATTCTAATCAGCATCAAAAAATTCAATTGCTTTCTTGTCGACCTCTTTCACCCCCCCCCCTCCTTTTTTTTTTAGGCCTTGCCACTGAAATCCTCAGAAAATAGGCTGTGGGACCTGCCAGAGTACTTAAATAATCTTCTGGGTGCCTGACCTGCCTCCTCATGGCAAAGTGTGGGCAACGATGGAACCCAACGGCTAAATGGTCAGAGAAACAACAGATCATAACACTACACAACAAAACACTCCCCACACACTTTTTAAATCTTTGCCCTCCACAGAGTTCTGTGTCATTTACAAAGAATACAACACGGAGATGGGGGAAACTCCCGGTACCATCAGACAACTAAGACACTTTACACCAGTGTAGTAACAGAAATAGAGGCATGTGATGTAAGAAAGGAAGTGTACGAGCTTATGTAACAATCAGCCAAAAAAAAAAAAAAAAAACCATTCCCTCTAAAAGTTTGTCCATTTCCTCTTTGAATTTATTTAAGCTATTAACTTCCACAATGACAGATGGAAGTTTGTTCTGGCAATTGACCACCTGCTGGCTAAAGGCAAATTTCTGCACAGCTATTCTACAACTCTCTTTCCTCAATTTGAATTTATGCCCCCTTAGGGTTGTAATCTGAGCAAGTGGAAGAATCCCATCAGAATTCAGCATGCTCAACTCATTGATGGACCTATACACCTCAATCAGATAACCTTGCAGGTGCCTAGTCTCCAGCCACTGCAGTTTGCAGAACTTAGCCTCTCTTGGTAAAAGGATCCCTTCATTCCCCTCACCAGTCTTGTTAGCCTTCTCTGTACATGCTCATGCAAATCTCCATCCTTCCCAGAAGCAGACTGAATTTTTGTTAAATAAGTAATAGTCTATTTTTTTTTATAAATGGGACTCTGATTCAGACATGATGGTATGATTGGGCTTATTACATTATTATGGGTCAAAAAAGTACGAGATTTCCAGAATGAAATTAAAATATACGTAATAAAATACCCAAAAACATTTTGTACCATTTAATACCTTCTTAAGCGTTTGGCAAATGGTTAAATGTCGTAATGGATGACCCCAGCTATAATCCGCCAGTCGTACAACAAAATCTTCTGTTATTGAAGTGGGAACTTCGGTGCGTGCAGTACAAGCTCATAGGGCGATAAACAATGATGTTACTGTCTTGGTGTTGCTGACTTAGGCCACTTTTCTTTAAACATCAAGAATCGATCCAAAAATGGTTCATTGGTCTGCAAACGTAGCAACAAGCAAATTGAGTCTCTTGCGTTTGTAGATGACTGTGAATTTACGAAGAATCCATTTATTTAGTTTGCAGAACTTTTCCAGTTGATGTAACATAAATGAATGGTTTGATCACTCGCGGTAAATCTTTCTCCAAATGCCTGCCATGTTTGGTTGGTATCCAACTCAGAAGCCTCCTTATGAAAAGGAAGAAATGGGACAGAAATTTGTCATTCAAGTTAGTAGCAGCAAATGACCGAAAATTTCAATTTAGACAAAGGAAGATCCATTTCCACAAGAATTCAACAATATGATATATGTGCCTACACGCGCATTATTATTTTATGTAAAAAATTTAAATATTCAAACGAATAACTGTGTCTTATCGGACCAGCTTAACCCTGCAATGTTTCATTTTTCCCAGATCGCGATCAATTCGTCAAGCCGACAACGCAGTTACCCACCATGCAAAATGTATATCTGAATGGTTTGAGAAGCATTCCCAAGATTTCCGATATCTACCCTAGATCCGAATTCAGTCAATAATGTCAAGTCATAAGCTGGAAAGGGCAGTTCTCCACCAACCATAATATTACAACTGGCAAATATCCTGACGAAAGAATGGTCAAATCTGAAGTTAAACTCCCTCAGATACCTAGTGGAATTTGTGCCACAATGTGCATCGGCTCTAATTGACACAAAAGGTGAATTACAGCCTTACTACTAGATATTGAATAAAAGTTTCTAATTTTTTTGGCCAGTGAGTGTAGGTCTGATTCTTATGCCATTTTAAATTGAGTTGCCGTTGAACTGGCTTCACGTAAATGTATAAAAATTATATGGCTATTATATTCCTGCTACAAGCAATCTTTTTGAAATCTGCGTCCTAATTACGGTTACTAATATGAGGTCTAGAGGATTAAAAGTCGAAATTACGATGACTGTGATAATGCAGTTTCATCTCACTGAAAGACACCACAAAGCAAAGCCTGTCCCACGATTTTATGAAGAATGGAGATAAATCATTGTTTCGGGGATCATTAAACTTTAGTCATCATGTTTCAATAAAAATCCACATTATTTTGATTATAGGATAGGCTATAGGTCCCTTTAGAAGGAACTGCAAATTTGCTGGATAGGAGGCCTTCATCCTGCAGTTGGTGATGATAGTTCCTTTAGCTCCTACCTGGAACCTCCCTTGTCATAAAATGTTGATAATTTATTAACGTTAGGAAGACAAAATATGAATCAAAATCCACTATAATTTCCATAATGCCCATTTAATCAATCAAACAGTGTGACTTCAAAAAGGTTAATCTAAAATTTACATCGGGCCTACCTTTGATAATTGAGAAAAGAAAGTAAATCACAGGCAAAAGTGAAAGATATCACTTCAAAAGTATTTAATGAGTGGAAAACGAAAGGAGAATGTAGTTCTAAAAGGAAGAAATAGACAGATAGTCGGTATTTTAAGAAAGAGACCCATTGTTCGTCATAATAGAAGGTCCAAAATGAAAATTTGACTGAAAATTTCAATTTAATCAAAGAAAGACCAATTTCCATACGACCTATGCGGAAATCCGTGATTTCATAGTCGTGTGCATATTCGAAAGCCACTGTTTTGCTGCTAAAAATCTAAGATTGGACTGGAGTTGGGGTGCCAACTCCAAGGCTGGATTCTCAAACAGTGGAAAATGAAAATCACGTGGTCTAACGAGTCTCTATTTACTATTTTCCCCACCAATTGTGGGATGAAAGCGTGCCATGAATCCCAGGAAGCCATCGATCCAAATAAATCATGTCTACCAAGCAGCTGGTATCATGTCAAGTCATAAGCTGGAAAGGGCAATTCTCCACCGACCATAATATTACAACTGGCAAATATCCTGACGAACGAATGGTCAACTCTGAAGTTAAACTCCCTCAGATACCTAGTGGAATTTGTGCCACAATGTGCATGGGCTATAATTGACACAAAAGGTGAATTACAGCCTTACTACTAGATATTGAATAAAAGTTACTAATTTTTTTGGCCAGTGAGTGGAGGTCTGATATAGGGTTTGTCTGTGGATACGGCTGGGTCCGCTCTTACCGATATAAGGTCGTGTTACCTCGAATAACGAATGCCGTTGTGTTCAAATAGTGAACACCGTTGTTTAGTATAATACCAACATTGCCCTGCAGTGCTTAATTTTTACCACGATTGCGATGAATTCTTTCAAGATGACAACGCAAATACCGGCAAATATGGTATCTGAATGGTTCGATGAACATTCATAAGATTTCCAATTGGCCAATGATTCTTTTATCTGAATCCAATTGAAACTTTGGGATATGATGGGAAAGGCAATTCAGCTTTGCAGATCTGTGTGCCACAGAGCTTTCCTGTCATATTATGCGCTTGCCTATCAGTGTACTCGTGAATCACTCGTTTCAGCAAGACCGCACAATATCATGTGAATCCAGAAACGCTGGGTTTTAAATGATCTATCTAGCCGTTTAAATTAGGACAATATCCTGCGCCCTCAAGTCTCACTCAACATGTCACAGTGAGCGACTCGCAGCAACAGAATTGCGTTGTGTTCAACTCAAAGGTTTTTTGTGTATTGGCCTTTGAGCCCCGCATTTAATGGTTCTACAAGTTTGTTCAGTGAATTGCATGTAATTAGAAAGAATGGTCATGAAGTAAAATATTAACAAACAAACAAGGTTTATTTAACATATATGTATGCAAATGAGTACAATATAACTGGTACATAAGTTAGATTAATTGGTATGTAATTGTTAGATAAACTAACTGGATACAAGCAGTATCTTGCTTTAACAATATTATAATTTTGTAATGTTCTTCATGTGGCTTTTACGTTAATTCTCTAGCAAGAACAAAGTAATTTGTTCGACATAACATAACACTGTTCAAATACTAGAACAGGGAATTATATTAACTTAATAGTGTAATTAGTATTTGACAATTAAATTAATAAGTCGCATTCTCTATTAAAACTGAATACTAAGAAAATAATACAATTGTCTGGGTATATTGATATATATGTGAGGAAAGATGTCTTATAAATGCATTAAAATGTATGCATATGGTAGGTTCAGCTTTTGGGTAATTTAATACAGTTTGTTATTAAACAATAAGGGTTGACTTACCCAAAAATATTCTGCACCGCCTCTGTGTGTGTGGGGGGGGGGAATCTGTATCAGACATCAATATGGCTCTTTTCTCATCTTTTCCCTAGTAATTATTAATTTACATCTTCTTCACACAATGACAAAAATCGGCCAAAACTCTCACTGCTCTTCTCTTCCTGTCATGTTTCACTCATGAACTTCCTTATCATTCTTTCCCCTATCCAATATATATATACCTCCGCATCCCCTCTCTGAGCTCCCTAAGAATTGTTTTGTTCTCACGAGTCAACTAAGGGGGGGGGAATAAATGGATATTGTACAATGCACGGAGTGTCGAAGCTAATTAACCCCGGGGACTCACATCTGGTGAGTATGGGCTTGGCACACCCAGGGTCCTGAGCTGGATATCATCATTCTTCTCTTTCTTGGTGATTCCCTTCTATTTTTGACTTTCTCTCTCTCTCACAGGGTTACTTGGGAACTTTTTTTTTTTTCCTGATGCAGCATAAGCCTCAGGCTTCCTTGCATCATATGGATATTAATAATAATAATAATAATAATAATAATATGTTTATAAAGGTCTCGTTACAGAAGACATGCTGTGTCTTGTCCTGCTAATTTCTACTCATATAACAATCTACTCTGTTCTTAGGACCCTGCGTGATCGACGCTCCCGTTACACAGGAGAACAGGTGACGTCACTGAGTGTAGTATTACGGCGACCGCACCCCTGGGGTGATTGAAAACGAAAGTAAAAACTTAAGCTCCGTCAAGTGACGCTATCACCATATCCTTTAGTTGTACAGGTTACTGAAAAAAGTATTCGGCACTATGAGGTGAAATTACTTCTTGAAAGCAAGTAAAAGGGCTAAAAAAATGAAAATATTTGCCTTTTTACATCTGTCCAGACTAAAATACAGCAGCTGACAATTATCCTAATAGAAGAATGGTGAAATCTGAAGCTAGACACGCTCAGACGTCGAATTCATGTGACGACATGTAGGGCTGTAATTCTGGCGAAAAGATAACGCTACCGGCATTAGCATTAATAGAGGCATATGATGCAAGAAAGCAAGCTTATGCAGCATCAGCCAAAGGGAAAAAAAAACTTCCACTTCACCCCTCCGTTCGGTCCAATTACACGTCCAGCTCAGCCTTAAATTTATTTAGGCTATGAACTTCCACAACAAGGGACGGCAGTCCGTTCCACCAACCAACTACCCATTGGCTAAAGGCAAACTTCAGTACATCTGACTTTCCTCAATCTGAATTTATGCACTCTCAGGTGATTATCCTGAGCAAGAGGAAGAATCCCATCAGCATTGAGCATGCTCAAACCAGTCAAGGCTTTATTCACCTCAATCAGATCACCTTGCAGGTGCCTAATCTCCAGACACTATAATTTGCAAACTTTAAGCCTTTCTTCGTAAGAACAACCCTTTGTTCCATTCACTAAGTTGCCCTTCTCTGTACTCCTTCCAACAGCTCTACATCCTTCTTAAAATGAGGCCTCCAGACCTGTATGCAATAATGAAGGTGTGGCCTGACCATGGGGATAATCACCCCCTTATCCCTGCTAGAAAAATTCCTGTATATCATTGACAAGACACCGTAAGCTACTCTTGCAGACCGTCTGCACTGGTCAGAAAACTTTATATCTGCCTGCACAATTACCCCCAGGTCCTTTTCGCTCTCTACCACTGTCAGTGTAGTACCACAGAGTTGATACTTTACTCTGCGCTTACTGCTTCCCATATGTAGTACTTTACATTTGTCAATGTTAACGTTCATTTGCCATCTCTCAGCCCATCTGCTCAACTTTTCTAGATTTTGTTGCAGCAGCACACTGTCATTAGTGTGCTTAACAACACTGACAACCTTCGTATCGTCTTCAAACTTGGTCATTAACCTTGATATACCATCATCAATATCATTTATAAATACAAAAAAGAACAATGGACCCAACACTGAACCCTGAGGGACTCCACTAATAACAGTAGTCCACGATGAGCAGTGTCTATTGATTACCACTCTCTGTCTTCTCCCGCTCAACCATCCCTTTATCCATTGCAGCAATTTTCCTTCAAATGTCACACTGCTCTAATTTGTTCAGTAGTCTTCCATGTGCAACAGTAACAAAAACCTTTCTAAGATACAAATATATGATATCAAAATTATTCCTTGCATCCAGTTCCTTTGTGACCACATCATAGTATCCAATGAAATTGGTTAGGCAAGACTTTCTTAACAAAACCATGCTGTGTCCGAGCTATAACTGAAGTCTTGTCTTGTCTAGTCTAGATGATCCTGCAGTGCTTCCATTAATTTTCCTGGAACAGAAGTTAAACTCACAGGTCTATAATTACTTGTATTGCCCTTTGCTCCTCCTTTGTGAATTGGGGCCACATTTCCACATCTCCATCCCATGGGTACCTCCCCTGAGTCCAAAGAAGCTCTTATAATTATGGCTAAGGGTTTGTTTACTTCCTTTGCTGCCTCCTTTAATATAACTGGACAGATCCCATCCACCCTGGGTGCCTTTTGTATGTTTATCTTCAACAATTTCTCCTCTACTTTCCTCTCAGTTATTACAAAACCATCTAGCTCACTGCCTGAGTTTAACTCACCGCTGGCATTCCCCTCCCTGAATGGGTGAATGTAGATGCAAAATACTCATTTAGTTTGTTAGCCACCTGATCAGGATCATCAACAGTTGAACCATCAATATCCAGTGGACCAATCTGATTCATCCCCTTTCTTCTAGAGATTACATAGGTAAAGAACTCTTTGCTGTTTTTCTTTGCATCCTTTGCCAAAGATTTCTCATGATCTGCCTTTGCCTGCCTAATCTCCTTTGTGACCTGCTTACGGACCAGCGTATATCTATCATAGGCTTCCATGTCACCCATTAATTTATATGTATCCCATGCATTTTTCTTCTCTGCCTAGTTCATTAGTTCATCTGACATCCATTTAGGCCTAAATCTTGAACAATATTTCTTAGTTGGTATGTAAAGCCTAGTAGTTTCCAAGATAAATTCATTGAATGCTTTCCATTTTGAATTTGCTGATGGTAACATTATCAGTTGGTCCCACCGTATAAGATTGAAATACTGTCTCAGGCGACTACGGTGGTCTGTGGATACGGCTGTGACCGCTCATACCGTTATAAGGTCGTGTTACCTCGAATAACGAATGCCGTTGTGTTCAAATAGTGAACACCGTTGTTTCGTATCATACCCACATTGTCCTGCAGTGCTTAATTTTTACCACGATTGCGATGTATTCTACAACGCAACTATATACCATCAAAAATTGTATCTGAATGGTTCGATGAACATTCATAACTTTTCCAATTACCCGCCAAATCCTTTAGATCCGAATCCATTTGAAATTTCTTGGGACGTGATGGGAAAGGCAATTCGGCTTTACAGATCTGTTCCAACTAAAATACAGCAGCTGACAATTATCCTAATAGAAGAATGGTGAAATCTGAAGCTAGACTCGCTCAGACGACGAATTCATGCGACGACATATGGGGTTATAATTCGGGAAAAAAGGTGACCCTGCTAAGTAGTGAATAAATGTTTCTAATTTCTTGGGCCAGTTAGTGTACAATAAATAGTCACGTTATCAATGATTTTAGAATTTGTGCTCTAACATTCTTGAACTATTTGCTGTCATGAATATAATTTACTGAAAAATATAGAAATGGAAGAATTAAATATGCAATCACCAATTCAAGCAAATCAGAGGGCGCTGTTCATATGCGCACCACAGATTATAATGAATTTTTAGATGGAATGAGTGGTTTGTCGTCATTTTGTACATAGAGTAATAAAATTCTGTATGGGTATTGTGTTTGTGGTAAGTTTTGCATTTTCTCATGGTATACTCCTTTAATTTTAATTGCATTACACTGTTTTCTTCTTCAGCAACAAGTTTTTCTGTGCAAATTTGGTAAGTTCTTGGCAAGTTTTTTTCTTTAGCCGAGGTTTTATTTCTGAATGAATATTGAATTTTAGCAGATCCTGCTATGTCTATGTGTCCTCTGCTATTAGCCGAGAGCATTGAATATTTAGAATGTGGCAGCATTTTCTCAAGCTTTCTGTCTATTCTAAAGTTGGGAGAAAAACCACAGGCGGCTGTAGTTGGCTTCGCTCATTTGGTTTCGATTAAGTACTATCGCAATGGACGAGGCTGTAAGTGACCATGATCCGTTTGGATTTTTTTTTTTTTTTTTATTTTTGGCTTGAATGGTGGAGGCCCCTCCCACTTAATTTTTTAAGTAAATTTTTACCCTTTTTTTTTTTTTTAAATCTGTTCGCTATAGTCAGTCGTTTTTGTATTTTTTGACATGCCACACGTCTTGCTGAGTATGGACTTTGCGTACCCAGTGTCCCCGAGCTGGATATCATCATTCTCCTTCTTGGTGATGCCCTTTATTACTTCTTACTCTTGTGTTTTCTCTCCCCCTTTCCCAGGTAACTGAAAAAAAATTTTTTTTTCGCTGGTGCAGCAAAAGCCTGAGGCTTTTTTGCACCATATATTTTTTTTTTTTTTTGGCTGTGCAGCATAAGCCTCAGGCTTCCTTGCACTATATGGCTAATAATAGTAATTCTGTGTATCGTTAGTTATAATTAACAATACATGGAATGTGTGGACAAAATGAACATTCCTTTTACTCTATAGGGCAAAAGGAATGTTAATTTTGTGCAAATGTAAAATATTCTTGCAATTTTGATACATGAGTATGAAATTTGCATAAAGAAGAACAAGAGAAAATTGGTAATAAGAAAATATATGGAATTTGGACTTATCTTGATATATACAGGGTGTCTATAAATGATTGTAACACTTTCAATAATTTATTGCACATGGAGTAAGAAAGATACCATTTACTTATTTATACCATGTGAAAGAGAAAATATGAAGTTTCCCAGTTGTTACTGCTGAGGTGTGTAGTTCCGTCATTCACCGCCAGTTGGTGTTACCTGTTGTACCTCTACCACATGAATGCATTTTGTGTGCTAATGTTTTATAAGAACAAATGTGCAACAGACTTTCAAAGGAAATTTTGAAGCACCAACCAGGAAGGCTAATTACAAGTGACATAAGCAATTTGTAAACATGGGTTGCTTGTGTTTGGGAAAGAGCAGTGGCCGGCCGAGCATTACTGTTGATAATGTGGAACGAGTGAGAGAGACATTCACAAGGAGTCCCAATAAATCAGTGCGGAGAGCATCATGTGAGCTGCAAATGCCAGCCCCGACAGTATGGAATTTTTTAAGTAAAAAAAACTTTCTGTGAAGCTGTATAAATTGCAGTTGGTGCATATGTTAAATTAAGACGACAAAGAGAAGCATTTCCAATTTTGTTGTGAACTGCAAGGACTGACAGAAGAACATGACGACTTCTTTAATTGCGTAGTGTTTAGTGATTAAGCCACATTTCACACCAAGGTCAACTGACACAATTGTTGAATCTTGGACACCCAGAAACCTGAAGAGATAATTGAGTATGAGTGTGATTTACCGAAGGTGAATGTTTTCTGTGCCTTGTCATGCTGAAAACTGTATGGACCTTTCTTCTTTTTCCGAGGGCACTGTAATTGGGCAATTCTACTTCGATATGCTGCAGCAATGGTTGATGTCTCAAGTTCAGGAAGATAGTGATGACTTTATTTACCAACAAGATAGGGCCCCTCCCCACTTTCATAATGACATTTGGGCCTACCTTCACACCAAGCTACACAAGCGCTGGATCAGACGTCCTGGAGAAAGGGACGAATGTTTCTTAAAATGGCCACCGACATCACCTGACTTAACTCTGTGTGATTTCTTGTGGGGCTACATAAAGGATCGTGTTTATGTACCACCTTTGCACATGACATCCAGTAATTAAAGCAGAGAATTGGAGAAGCTATCACCATGGTCACACAGGATATGCTGGACAGGGTATGTGAAGAGTTTGATTACTCTGTGGACATTTGCCGTATCACACGTGGTTCCCACATTCAATCGTTGTGAAGTGATGTGATGTAAAAAAAACTTTTTTGACATTTTCTCTTTCACAAGATATGTATATGACACTGATATCTCTCCTAGTCTTTGTGCAGTAAATCACTAAACACCCTGTATATAAGAAGGATAAGTTTTCTTTCAATATGTTAAAATAAGCAGGTTAATCATAATAAATAGGTATTGTGCCCATTTCCTACATATTATTATTAGCCATATGGCACAAAGAAACCTGAGGCTTATGCTGCACCAGCCAAAAGAAATTCAAAAAATTCCCAGAGAGAGAGAGAGAGAGAGAGGAATCGCCAAGAAAGAGAAGAATGATGATATCCAACTCAGGACCCCATACTCACCAAATGTAGCCCCTAAACACAAACACTAAACTATGATCATAAACAGTAACACCAAATTATGCAGCAGAACAAAGCACATGATAAATAAACTACAATTTATTACCTTTGCCTGTTTTTCAGAAAGAAATAATATATTTTGATTAAGATCAAATTTGTTTTCTCAAAGCAGAATAACTAAACACCTGTGAAACCAGAGGTTACATTACTGTATAACCAGTAAAGACTATTAGTATTATGATGGGTGAATGATGCGAGGAAATGGTCTTTTCTGTATCTTATAAGAATTGTGAATCACTTGTACCTTCCGCATTACCAAAAAGTGGTTATCTAGTTCTGCTCTAAAATCTTTACAAACACCTTGCCTTAACCACTGTGCCAGGAAATTTATTTTGGTGATGTACAACATACTGCCCAAAGGTAAACTGTATGGAATCCGGCTGTCTTGTTACTCTCCAAAATTTTATATTTTTGATCCCTAGCTTTTGTTCTCCTACCAATGAAAATATATTTCTCTCATTCATTTTATTGATTCCTTTCAGGGCCTTATATATTTCTATCAGGTCTCCTTTAAAATGTCTAGTTGCTAAGCTTTATAGTCCACACCTAAGCTGCTCTTCATATGAACATTGATTAGTTCCCCCTCACCAGTGTTTGCCCATCCAAGTGTTGTCCCCAGACCTGAACACACATTCTAAAGTTCCTGTATTTCATAGACAGGACACTTTTCTTGCTGCTTGTTTACACTGCATGGAAGATTGCAAGTCTGACTGACTGAATTGTTCCCTAAGTGAATTGTTCAAGTCTTGAACCAGTTTTAAGCTTCTCTACTCCAACTTCCATTTGTGCAAATCTAAGTAATTTTGAAGCAGAATTTCCTAGTTCTGGTTGTTAACCACTCTTCCTACCTTTTAAATCATCAGCAAACTTTGACAACTTCCCCTTCATTCCCTTTTGGAAGATGAGAAACAGGTGGTGCTATTACTGATCGCTTACTGGCTATAATTGCTAGATTGGACCTCCTTGAGGAATGTCTATTTATGACTACTGTCTGACTTTTATATTATATTCAGTCTTTGATCCAAGAAAAGATCTTGCCAGTAACCTCAGGTTGTCCAATTTATATGCTAGCCTTTCGTGGAGAACTGTCAAAAGTTTTAATGAGGCCAAGGTACACAGTGTCAGAGTTCTTTCTTGCTTCTAGCTGTTTTGTGACTTTTATAATAATAATTAACTAGGCTGGTCAGTCAAGACATTCCTTTATGAATCCATGCTTGGATCTACCATTCATGTCCAAGTGGTCCTGTATCATATGCTTTACCACTGACTCCATAATCTTACCACCACTAAAGTCAAACTCATTGGTGTATAGTCGCTTGTCTTTTTCACCTTCCTTGTTGATTGGGTTGGGGAGATACTAGTGCACTAGTCTAGAGGGATTCTCTGGTGTACTATTTATTTCAATTTCCACAAATGGGATGCTACTCTCAAATGCATTCTTTTTAATATAACAGGATTTATGTCAAGATTGCTATTTCATGTAATTTATGGCAATCTGACTTGGTCCTTGTCTCTGTTCCCTTGTGGTTAAAATGGGCCTTTGAACTGTAAAGATGGTTTCAAAATACCTGTTCAACTCATCTGCCACTTCTACTAGGTTTTCCGTGACTCTTTCACTTCGAGCCAGTAATTGGGCCTATTTGATCTGCTCTCTTTTTTTTTATATTTGTGTACAAGAACTGCTGTCCGTTTTTGGCCCTCTCTGCTAGTGATTTATATTCAGCTTTTATCTGTCTTGCCCCACGAGTGGTTTTTGTCACATATGTGCTTGTAATACTCGTGTCAGTATCTCGTGGTAGTCTGCAACTATCCCATCCTTTTTTTTTTTTTTTTTTTTTCTTTTGCTCAAAATCTTGTCGCATCTCTGTCATCTATTTGGGCATCTTTGTTTTGCTGTTCTCTGTTCCCTTGCAGTTCAGACGGGCCTTTCAACTGTAAAGATGGTTGCAAAATACCTGTTCAACTCATCTGCCACTTCTGTTGGGTTTTCTATGACTCTCACTTCGAGCCAGTAATGGGGCCTATTTGATCCACTCTTTTTTCATATTCATGTACAAAAAGAACTGTCTCCATTTTTAGCCCTTTTTGCTAGTGATTTATATTCAGTTTTCATTTGTCTTGTCACATATATGCTTATAATACTCGCATATGTCAGTATCTTGTGATAGTCTGCAACTATCCTATGCTATTTTCTTTCTTTCTGGCATCAAATTCCAGAAACAATGATTTTAATAAGTGGTTCCTTTGACCCCCCCCCCCCACTTTTTTTTTTTCATAATGAATGTTGGCAGACTAGGTGGCCAGAATCACCCAACTGATAAATTCAACTTAAATATCTTCTTCTGATATTATTAAATTACAGAGCAATATCTCAAAATAATTCAACTGCCAATGCCTTGAAGAGAGCAAAGTTGCAGTTATCAATGATAAAATCTTTGGTTTTTAAGAAATATTAAAACCACCTCTACGCGTACACGATCTTACACGAGGCAGAGTTATAACCAGTAATGTTATCAATCAAAATATCAGAAATTTTCCCTTTCAACAAAGTTTCTGAAAAATGGAAGATATCAAAGTAATTAGACAGCTCTTATGAGTTCACATAATTTGTTCCTTAGACTACAGACATTGATAATAAAACTTCATTGTACAATGTTGTTGGTCAGTTAAGTTCTGATGATAATTTTTTTTTTGCCAGAAAAGCTTTTTTCAGATCATGAGCTGAAATAACAGATCTATTAGAGTTAATATTTTAGTGGGGATAGGAGTAACATCCAGTTTTTTAATTGGCACAATACTGATTTTTGTACTTAAATAAATGACAGCTGCACTATGGTATTTCCACATTCACCACCTTTCCATCCACTACCAAGATCTGTTTAAATCTAGTTTAAACAGATCTTTCCATCCACTACCAAGATCTGTTCAAATCTAGTTTAAACACATGTTTATAATTTTAAATTTAAAAGAAAAAAACACTTTTCCCATAACAAAACCTCTGTTGGTCTCCATTTTAGTAGTTTACAACAGAACTGCATATGGAAGTTTCTTAACTTTTTTTTTTTTTTTTTTTATTTCTCAGTGCAATAAATATTATAAAATTAAAATAATTTTTTTCTATTTTTTTTTTTTTTATCCAAATACTGTAAGAATAAAAATTTTATGATAAAATATTTTTGTTTCAGTTGAATTTTAAATAAAAAATTGCTTTTTGTTGTAATTATGAAAGTTTTCAGTTTATGAAAATTTAAAAATGACTATTTTAATCAGTGCTTGTATTATTTACTATGGCTGAAACAAGTTAAGAAATATTCATGAATACACTGATTAGTTCATAATTGTGGGATAAAACATTCTACATATTCCCAAAAATGTTTTCAAACTCCAGAACTACCATTTGAAATTGTTAATTCTAATAGCAGTGCAAAATAATTACAAAAAAGATGGTAGTTTGAAGCATAAATAATTTTTTTCCTCTCATTTGATATACATTCAGAAATCCTTGATTTTCATTCAGAGTAACTTTTGCATCTCTGTAAATGCAGTTTGTGACTTGATTTTGAAATTAATTGAGTTTGTCTGTTTATTTATTGTTTTTTTTTTCAGAAGTGCAAGAATTCAAATATTACTACTTTTGGGAGGCTGAAAAAAAGAATTGCAGAAAATAATTTGTGTGCTGGAAAATATATCAAACAATTAATAAAAGTTCTTTGTTAATAAAAAAAGTTTAAAAATGTCAAGAACTGATTTCTTATATGCAGGTTATATCAGATATGGCTTAACTCATCCAGGGTAAAGAAGTATGTTCCTTGTGTACCAAGACATTTGGTCATCCGATTATTCTAAAAATACCTTTATTAATGCATGCTAAGGAGAAAGCCTTCTCTTCTGGAACTCACTGCCAGCCATCATCAGTTGCACTTAATCTACAAGCACAGTCATTAGTTCATACTAAGAAACAAAATTGTGATATATGTGGCAACACCTTTTTGCACTCGCATGATTTAAAAAGACATTTGTCAGTTCACAGCGGGGATAAACCCTTCATGTGTGAAATATGTGGCAAGGCATTTTCAGCAGCAAGTGTTTTGAAAGATCATATTTTAATTCATACTCGGGAGAAACACTTTACTTGTGAAATATGTAGCAATGTATTTTCAAGGCTAAATGAATTAAAGAGACATCTCTTAGTTCACACACGGGAGAAACCTTATTCTTGTGAAATATGCGGAAAAGCATTTTCAAGATCGTATTATGTGAAAACTCATGCACTCCTTCATGCTAAAGAAACGCCGTGTTCTTGTGATATATGCGGTGAACAATTTTCTGCTTCATATCAATTAAAGCAACATAAGAGTATTACAGGCCATACACTTGAGAAGCCATTTATTTGTGAGAAATGTGGGAAGGCATTTGCAAGATCTAATTATCTAAATAAACACTTATTAGTTCATATTCAGGAGAAACCTTTCTCTTGCAAAATTTGTGGTGATGCATTTCGAAATAAATTTCATTTGAAAAGCCATTTAATGGTTCACAATGAAGAAAAACCCTTTATTTGTGAAAAGTGTGGCAGGGCATTTTCCAGATCTTCTGTTCTAAAAACTCATTTGTTATTAGTTCATACCCCAAATAAACCATACATTTGTGAAGTATGTGGCAAAGGAATTGGAAGGTCACAGGATCTCAAGCAGCATTTATTGACTCATCAGTAAAAATCCTCTTTTGTAAAATATAAGCCTGTTATTATTAATCTGTAATATGTAATGAATTCTTAAGTATACTAAGGATACATTGCTTTTGCTTCATAGTTTCGTGATCTCTGCCCACTACTAATATATTAAAAGAGATATTTTTTTTTACAAATCGTTAGGACCTTTATGTTTGGAATTATCATTTGTAAATTATCGTATATTTTGAAATTGGAATTTTCATGTACAGTGCAACCTCGATAAAATGTGCATCTTCATACCACAGTTTCAGATACACTGCAAATATGATAATGTCTCCCAGAATGAATTTTGAAACAAAGGTAGTGTTCAAAGAACTAGCAATTTCATATTAGTAACCGGAAAAAGTGAATACTGTATATACTCATAGAACTACCATACATCCCACTACCATATTTCCAAGAGAGAAAATTAGCTAAAAATTGGCTGTATATTCACCTTGATATATTTGATATTTAGTTGCAGAGTAATTTTTGTAAACAGGACTTGTCAGAGACTAATTACTGTAGACATGCAGTTTCTCCCCTCAGCTAGAGTTGCAATAAAAGAATGTATCAGTGGAACACTAATTACAAATGGTTACCTCTGGAGGGAGAATACGGTTACTGTTCATCAAGTGCATTACATTAGTTACAAAGTGAATTTTTGTAAACAACAGCACATGACATCCTTTCTTCGACTAGAAGTTACGTTTAGGATAGCAAAAACGTCTAAGGACTAAACTAACTAGACAAAAATATATGTGAAGTAAGAAGTGATTTATGGAAAAAGTACGTGGCTTCACTCTGACACTAATAAGGCCAGACAGTTTGGTTTTGATTTAGTTTTCTCAAAACGTGATAAATCCTAGGGCATCAGAAATATACAGAGAAATTAGTAAATGAGTAGGACTGAAGTAATAGTCACCAAAAGGAAAAATTATACAGTTGAAGAAAAGTTAGATTATTGAAAGAGTTAAGAGTGTAAAACAAAATCTGGAATTCCAGAAGGAATGATCACAGTTGGATAAAAGAGGAAGAAAAATTGCGTTCATTTGTCGACACCATAGAAGATGAAGTGCAAGCCTCCAAAGAAAGAAAACTAGACTTTGTGAAAACTGTGATGTGGGACAGTGTTTATACAAGTGGTTTCTAAAGAAACATAGAGAAGTACTGGTAAATAGGGTAATTTTGAAAGCACAGGCACTTCAATTTCATAAGCTACTTGCTGGAGATGGACATTTAACGTTTCTGAAGGGTGGCTTTAGAGAGGAAGGCTCACCGTGGGATATCTCAGGGGTTAGTCTTGGAGGCAAATCTGCATTTGATGACATTACAGCAGCAGAAGATTTTCTGAATTTCTGCATAATGTGATCCAAGATGAACAGTTGCAGAACTGTGACAAAACAGTACTGTACTGTTACAGTACTATTAAAAGGGTACCCAACAAAGCAGGTATGAAAATTACAAAGAGAATTAACTGTGTTATTGTGTGCAAATAAGACTGGAAATCACAAACTAAAGCCATTGTGCATCGGTAAAAGTCGAAGTCCCAATTTTAAGCATGCCAACATGAAATTTCTACCTGTGATTTATAAAAATAGCTCTATTGCTTGGATGAGAGTGATATTTTTGTTTTGTGGTTTGAAAGTCTGTTTTTACCATCAGAGACACCACTTGCTTTCCAAAAAAACTTGGAAGAAAAGGCTCTGTTACTTTTGGACCATTGTTCACCTCATCCTTTGGCTGATGCCCTGAAATCTAAAGATGGCAAGATTAGAGTTGCATTTTGCCGAGGACCATAAACTGCATTGATTCAGCCCATGGATCTGGGCATTATTCGAGCCTTCAAAGCCAACTATCATAGTGAGCTACTTGCTGATGTTGTGAACCAAGACACTGAGAGACTTTGCATACATATTAGATTAGTGTGGAAAAAAGTCAGCTCAACAGCAATTGAAAACTGCTGACAATTGTATTGGAAAAGACGAGATCACTAATAATAACCTGAATTAGCAACATTTTCAAAACAGGAAGTAAAGGTTGCTTGTAACATACTTGGTGGCAGTCATGGAGCAAATGACCTGGATGTGCATTACCTGAGCAAAGAAGATTTTGCAGCCTCTGTTGAACACTGACAAACAGAAGGCCAGTGACACAGGGAGTGATTCAGAAGACAATGTGGATGACTTGAGTAAGGAAAAAACACAATAAATTAAAGTACTTGAAAACATTAATGAAGTGATGGTGTAGTTAGAATGTCAGAGTCATGGTGAACATCTTCATTTATTGCATCTGACCACTGTTAAGAATTATGTACTGAAAAAAGCTGTCATCACTTCTGGCAAACTAAATTACATGACTGTTTCATGTAAGTCCACAACATTGTGCATTAGTAGAATGTAAAGGGAATGATATAACCTGTAATACCTTATGCTTTTTTGAGTCTGTATACTCATAAAACATTATTAAATAAAGTATTTATTTACTAATAAAGTGTATTTATGTATAAAAACAGGGAAAAAAAAGTGGCAAAATTTTTTCTGCTATAATGCACTTGGCTTATAACTAGAGTGCCCACACGTCCCAGTTTTCCAAGATTAGTCCCGGTTTATGTGAAACTGTCCTGAAAGCTTTTTTCGGGACGTTTAAATGTTCTGGTTTCTTGTTTTTGTACAAACGTATTTGTGCGCAATCAAAAAAATAGTAGCAGAGTTCGTGGCATTGTCTTCAATCGTGTCGTCAACTACGGTCTTTACATCACCGGTTTGTGTTCAGTGCAAGTGGTCTGATCAGTTTATAGATAAAGATAAGTGAAATTTTTTGTAACAGATTTTTAATTAGTTTAAGCTGCATAATATTTAAAAAAAAATAAAAAAAAAATGCCTAAACGTAAATGTGTTTTCAATTGAGAACTTCCAGAAAGAATGGAGTTTTATAAAAATGGGAAGACACGAAAATGAGACTGAATGCAGAATGTGCTCATGTTTTATCAACATAAGTCACGGTGGGAGATATGAAATCAAAGATCACGTTAATTCTAAAAAACTTTCATCAAATTTCAAGCAACTGCATCATCATCCAAATTGAAACATTGTCAAAGAAAATTCAAATAAACACTACAAGGTAGCCATTGCTAAACTTAAAATGTCATATCATTTAAAAGATATCAGTACTGAATTCTTCAGAATTTCCACCGATGCAAACAACCACAAATCGGAGAAAGTATTTCCATTGTTATTGCATTATTTCAATGAGAAAAATGGTATGCAAGTTAAACTTCTTAAGATGAATTGTTTACCTGGTGAGACTTCAGAAACTATCGCCAACTACATTCTTACTTCTCTGAAGGAAAATAATATCCCCAAAGGAAAGTGTATTCCGTTCGGAGCTGACAATACAAATGTTAATTTTGGAGGAATCAACAGAAGAGGCCAATGCAACATATTTTCTCGACTCCAAAATTTGGTTAATTCCAATATGAAAGATGTCGGATGTCTAGTGCACATGTTTTATAATTCTGCTCAATCGGGAGCAGGAGACTAGCAGTTGTTGTGGAATTGGTAGTTATTAAAATATATTCTTACTTTCACACTTATTCTGTTTGAACAGAACATTTAAAAGAATTTTGTTCTACTGTTGATATAGAGCAGGGGTGGCCAACTTAATTTGTGATGCGATCTACTTTTTTTCTTCAAAATGTGTCACGATCTACTATCTCAAGAATTTCATTGTACATGGTTAAAAAAGTTAATCAACACATATTGAAAGATGTCTTTAAATTTAAATACAATTCAGAATTCTTATTTTAAATCCAAATGTATTTAAATTTTTAATTTATGCGAAGTTTGTGTCTTCGTGTCATCTGATAAGCTTTCAAAATCGGGGATATACTGTGATAAGGCCAACCCTAAAGAATCTTTTGTATGCAAGTCCATAAGAATAGAGCGTTTTCCCCCCCCCTTTATTTTTCAAAAATGAAAAGGCCGATTCACATAGATATGTGGAACCAAAACAGGAATTTAAAAGTTCACTGCATTTTTTTACATTTGGGTACTTTTCTTGGCAAACATATTTCCAAAAGTCTTCTTCTAATGATCTGGCTTTTAGGAAGATATCGTTTTGCAATGTAATAATTTCGTTTTCAAGTAATATTTTCTCCATGTAAAAAATCTCAGCAATTTTTTTCTTCAATTTGTTTTGTATCTAAGTTGACATTAAATGGATAAGAAATATATTGAACAATGTCTTCAATTGTTTCAAAGTCATCCACAACTTTCTCAATTTCAGAAACATATTTCTCACTATTAAATTCAAAAACAGGATATTTTTGCAAATTAACTTGCATATTCACGATATGATAGAATTTTTTTTTCTTTGAGATCTTTAGCCTTTGCCAAAAATTGATATTTATATGCAGAAATATTACTAATCATGCCACCCACATTTTTATTTTTTCCTTGTACTGTAATTCCAAATTCAGATCACTTAATTTACTGGTAAAATCTGCCAAAAAAGCCAGGTCACACAACCACTCTGTATCTTGTAGCTGCTGATAATCATATCCCCTTTGATTAACATTTTTTTTTTTTTTTTTATTTCATTCAGCAAATTTCGAAATATCTGTAGAAACTTACTCTGACTCAACCACCTCACATTTGTGTGTAATATCAGATCCGGTTCATTTTCATCAAGTTGCATTTTGAAAAGTCTCCTTTGAAGAGATTGTCCTCTGATGGAATTCATGATTTTGAAAGCTATGTCCATAACACTTAGAATTTAATCTTTTGTTGGCTAACACTTGGTGGATGATACAGTGGTAACTCAAAAAATCTGGGAATTCACCATCCTTTTGGCACAATGCGATGAATCCTTTAAGATGCCCTGTCATTGCTTTGGCTCCATCTGTTGTTATTGATACAAGCTTAAATAGTGGTAATTTAATTTTTTCAATAAAATTTTTTAATGCATTAAATATATCAAGACCTCTAGGTCTTTCTTTTAATGAAACCACACCCAGCATTTCTTCTCTAGTGGCAGAATCATCGAAAACCATTCGAATAAAATCGAGCTGTATTATCACTGACGTCTGTAGATTCATCCAGTTGTGAAGAAAAGGACATACCACTAGCAATATGAACACGCAATTGTTCGCTCACATCTTCACTCATTTTTTCGATGCTTCGCATCACATTATTTCGAGATAATTGCAGATCTTGAAGAGCACTTTTAAATTTCATTTTTGTTCTTAAAATTTTCAAAAAGAGAATCTGTTATTTTTAAAAATGCGTCTTTGATGAATTGACCATCAGAAAATAGTTTGCATTTTTTTGCAAGGAGATGACTAAATTTAAATGATGCTACAGTTACTGCTTTAGATTGTAAATTAGGCGTCATGAAGAAATTTTGTTGCGCGAATAATCTGGATTTAAGTTCTTTTAATTTATTTTTTCCGGTTTACTATTAGGCGGAAAATCCGATTGGTATTTACCATAAAGATATTAATATCGTTAATAAATATTGAAAGCGGTAAGGGAGCCCAACATGGAGTGTGTTGAAGTGCCTTTCTAAATTTCCTTTTTGAGTTTAGCCACATTGCAAATCAAACAACATTTTTCTTTTATCATTACAAAAAAGTGTTCTAGTTCCCACTCTTGATGAAAATGATAAGTTTTACTCTTTATCATAGTATTCATTTTAAATCAAGGGATATTAAATTAACGTATAAGTACTGTCCAGTTATTAATGTTAAGTAAGCTAAATAAGAATTTGACACATTAGACAGAGTAGTACTCTGTGCACTAGAGAAGCCTAGCTGCTGTGCGGTGACAAGAGTAGTCATATGGTTCAACAGATTTGTAATAAGTGTATGCAGTAGGGTGCATAATAATAATAACATGTAGATTTTGACTAATCTATGTTTTATATATGTTCAAAATTCGTTGTGATTGACCGAAATTAAAGCCACGATTGACTAGTAGATCGCAATCTACTTGTTGGCCACCCCTGATATAGAGTATAAAAAATTACTCTCACTTTAAAACTCTCTCGTTGTTATTTCCTCCCACTGAATGCATTTTAAAAATTTCCAAGGTTTAAATTTTTTTTTCTGAATAAAGGCCTCCCATTTCTTTGAATCATCCATTGGGACAAGCATATTTGTTGATTGCCAATAGCTTTCTCAGTTTCTTCAATAAGCAGATACTAAAAATTGAAAACTTGTTGAAGAAATGATTACAATGTTAGATAATAGAATACTATCTAATTTAATTACTGGAATAAGTTGCCTACATGTATGGTAGAGGCTGACAGTTTGGGGAAATTCAAAGGTCATCTGGATAGTACCTTCGGGTGAGGGAAGTGCATAGGATGATAGGTTTAATTTCCTTTTCTTTTATTAATTATTATTATTTATTATTTTTTTCTTTTTTTATCGTTGTTTTATTTGGGTGGGTTTTTTTTTTTTTTTTTTTTTTGGCTGGTGCAGCATAAGCCATAGGCTTTCTTGCACCATGCGGCCATTACTAATACTAATATCTGATCAATTTCTGTCATTTGAGGCTAGAAAAATTATTCAGTGTAATATAGAAAACCGAAAAGTTCATAATAAACAAAATTATAGATTTTTATTTATTTCACAGCTAAAAATTATTTAGAAAATTTGTCGAAACCCTTAGAGCAATTCCAGTTCTTAAACTGGATGCTAATGAAAAACATTCCAAAAGGAGGACACAGCAAATTCTCTGGAATTATTTGAAAAAAAATTTAAATTAAGTTTGATGAAAATTAATTATATGATCAGTTTGGAGTTAAAAAAAAAAAAAAAAAATTGGCATTAAATGAAAGCAAAAGTAATAAAGAATGGAATACACTGAGTTGTGTTGAAAAATGGACAAGGTTACTTTTAAAAAAAAAAATCAAATTCCTTGAACAAAAGAGTGAGTTTATTACTTGTGTTCATATTTATTTGCAATTCCGGGGCACAACACCGGCTGCAAGCGAATATTTTCTTTAATGGAAATACAATGGACTGATGAGTGTAATAGGTTAGAGATAACTACAGTTAATGCAGTTATTACCTTTGCTTTTAATTTGAGGGACCTAAACTGCACAGATTTTAAGAATAAAATTAAAAATAACAAATCTGTTGTGTGCCGTGAAGAGTTCTGCTAAATATATTAATGAAAAATAGTTTTCATATTTATTGCATAAATTTTGTATTTCAAATTTAAAAATTGTAGTCTGTTTTTGCTAATCCTCCATTTTGAAAATTAAAACGAAAAAAACAGTCTTTTTTTTATTAAAGCAAAATTCTGCGAAATTTTTTTGAGAGTCTGAGACTGTCATCCCCAGATGACAGTGCCATAAGGTTTTGTGTTTTTCTAATATGGACACCTTACTTATAATGTGAATTTAAAGTTGCCACCTGACACCCACATTATATTGAGGTTGCACTGTATTACTATATGAAATTACTCACTGTATAGTCAACAATTTTGTTTTCTATGTTCAAATTTGTTAATTATTTTGCAATAGTTATTACATTATTAATCAGCTGAGAAATTATTTTGAGTCATATAATGGTTGCACTTATGATATTTCTTTTCCTGAATTGATCACTCATGTGATTAAATTTCTCTAATAGTTATGTTGCAGTGGCATACCCTGGATTTTATTGGGGCAAGAGAGTTTGAGGATCAGTGTCACTGCCTTGACCTGGAGAAAACTATTTGTTTTTCTTGTTTTGATCAAGTCCCTTTGGAACAGGCTGATGTACTCCTTCCCCAGACTCCCTGCATTGCAGAACCTATTCCAATTCTTATATTACATGCTTAACAAAAAATATTGAAAAAGAAATTGTGAATGTGGTCAAGACATCAAAATAGTCTGCAGTGTGATTCTTGGTTCTATAAAGTTTCTTGTATAATAAATTTTATTTTGCAAGAAATTTCATTATTCTGCAAATAATTCAGTGCACTTTTAAAACTTCTGCATATAAAGCATTTTGCATTATAGTAGATATCTCTCAATACTAGGTCCTTGGATCATTTACTTATGGTGCCTACTTCCTACCAGTGATGTTGTTAGCCATTGCCGAAACCATGGAATTGAGGACTGGCATATATTTTAATCCTTTCATGAGTAAGTTTTTAAGTGCTGTCTGTGTCCTGAGGAGCAAATTTTTTTAATATATTTTTTTGAAATTTGAAAAATCAAAAGCTTTGCACATAAATTCTTTTAAATATTAATTTATTCTAATTTTGGGCTGATTGCCCAATATTAGAGTGAAATTATTTCAAAAATCAAATCAGAATTTTTAAAATGCAAAAAAAAAAAAAAAAAAAATCTTCAAGTCATAAACTTATTACTTGTTTCTCGATGCAGTACTATCTTCTACATCAATTTATGTATCACTTGATCAAATTCATAAACTTGTGTGTGTTGGAATTCCAGAGAATTTCAACTTTACTGAGCTAAAATTTGGCAACAATGGCCAACAAGTTCCTCCTGCAATTTTAAACTCTTTCATGCTGTTGACCATTTTAAACTGTCTACAGTCACTTAGAAATATAAATAAGGTATAGCATCACTTACTTGAAGATGTATAACTTACCTTGAAACAACTTTGAGATACGCTTGTGTGTATAAATAAATAGTAATATACTTCTCTATTGGAGTGGTGCCTTTTATTTAAAGTGTGTGGGGTAATACAGCAGTAACTCATGAAGTGCCTCCACAATAAGTTTATTGTAGCTAGTAGCAATCTTAGTTTGGTCGGTGCTACATGCAAACTGCACGCAGCTTACTTACATAGCATGAGAGTTTGTCCTAAATTCATTGAGCTTTTAAATCATTTATGTTGTACACCTGTAATTTTGATATCACTTAATGGAAATAAACTGCGAAGGTAAGGTTTGTTATCATTCCAAAAATTTTTATTAGTTGGGTCAGAAAGACTGTCTGTAGAAGCACGAACTTTTGTATGTTAGATGACCTAATGAGTTTAGTGGCAGAGAAGAAAAATGTGTAGAATGATAATATAAATTATTCTATAGGAGCCTGTAGTTAACTGACTCAGGGAGTTAAGCAGATTACAAGTCTTTGGTTAAGAATAGAAAATAATGCATTTGCTTATGTTAATCCTTTCATGAGTAAGTTTCCCAAAAGTATATGTTTTCTCTATAGTCAATTTTCTGTAGGGTTGTGGGTTCTTTCTGAATTTTTTTTTTTTTTTTTTTTTTTTGTAAAAATGAAACTTCATACATAAATGCTTTTAAATACTAATTTATTCTTATTTTGCTTTGACTTCCCAGTCTTAGAGAAATTGTCAAAAATCAAACCATAATTTTTTTAAAAAACCAAAAAAATTCACAAAATTTGATTGTTTGCTGCATCTGGCTCATAAGCTTTCAGTGGTACCCCAAGTGCTGTTCCATAATGCTCCTATGCATTATGATACATAACCCAATGTGATATAGTACGTAGGCTGCCATTCTTAAATGGTCAATATGTGAGTGGTGTATAAAAGCGATGACATGTGAAGCATCATTACTTTTACACCATACAAACTTATATACACATTACAATTATTCTGGTGACACACAATTGAATGGCTATTAGCATCAATTTATTTTTAGTACACATTTTTATTTATCTATTACTTTTTTTTTTTTTTTTTTTTTTTTTTTGTGTTGAGGTTAGTTTATGTACATAAAATAAACTTTTGATAAAATTGAGTTTTGTTCTGATTTCAATTCAGTCAAAAAAAAGTAAGTGTTAGCTTTTATCTACGAATCCCAGACTTTTACTTTTCAACTGTTATTTACGAATATTATTTCTCAACATTTCAAAAATTGCAGTACACTGAATGCAATCCTTCAAATACAGGTAGCAAAGAACATGTTAAAAAACAAACCTTTTCACTTTTTTTTCTTTTTTTTTTTTAATATCCTCTGCATCCATTTATGCATCACTTAATTTTATTTCATCTGCCTACTGGATCTGAATTCAGTAGAGAAATTCTATGGAATTCAGATCCATATATTAAAGTATTAGTTGTCTAATGGCACCGGGGGTTCCTCCCATCTCTGCATCCATATGTTAAATGAAATCGGATTATATTTGTAAGCCAAAATGAACAGTGGCTAGCAGATACAATAAGCAACTGTTGTCAGCCAGAGACAACAGTGGCTGACAGGTGCCGTGTCCTCCAATTTTCAAAGCAATTTTTGTGATGCCATATATTTAATATATATATTTAATATATATGGCAGCACAAAACTGTCTTCTGTTATTATTTGAAATTAATAAGAGGTTGCAGTATGTACTAGATAAATATGAAGATAATTTGGTACAAAAGTGACCACATTATTTGAACTGACCTTGTAAAAACAATATATTTATGTAGTTACTTATAAAAGGCTAATGCTAGAAGGAAAGGGATAACATCAAGTGTATGCCATCCCTTTCCTTCTATAAATGGCAGAAGGATCTTGGATACAGTATAAGTTGCTGATAACTTGAAAAAATTTGTTAAAATCACATTTTAAGGAGTTTATAGACGAGATACCAGAAGTCTAATGCTGACTGGGAGTTAAATGATTTTAACTAAAAGGAAGCTGGAATAGAAATTGTTGTAACTAAACTTGAACAAGGTGGCCGGGCTGAAGAAATCTATCCAGTTATATTAAAATGAGTGTCCAAAGCAATTAAACTTTTAGCTATAATATGAGAGCATTAATTTCACTGGAGCTTGTACATATATGTTTGTGCATAGTTGTTTAAGTGTTCATTGGCAAATTTGCATGCTGATAAACCAAAAATAACTCATTGGGAAAACATTCTGTGATTGGTTATACTACAGCTGCAATTGAAGCGGACTTTAGAAATTCATCTAGTTGTCGATGGGAATTGAACCCAGACCATTTCCAAACAAATGGCAGGTAGCAGTGTACTATGCCAGCTAAGCTACCATTATTTAAATCCTTCCCCTCAAGGTATGGGTTATGCAAATGATAATGTTAACTAAAATGAAACCCAGGTGAAACCTCATACATCCAGCTGTAAATTGCTTAGGTTCTTTTTTGTAAGTTTCTGGGTTTTCTAAATGAAAACCTTGCTACCCTATTCTGAGTCCACTGAACTTGGCAGTGGTATGAAAAAAAAGTCCTGCTTTAAAAGTTAAAGTTAGTAATTTACTTGGTGATCAAATATACAGGTTAGTAAATTACTAGTTTGTTCAGTCTGTAGTTAAAGAAGTAATACACAATCAGCTGGATGGAGCTATAAGGAAATTTCAACATGGTTTGTAAAGCTTGATTAAAATAAAGAATAATTTTGCTAACATATACTTAGATTTAGTGAAGCCTTTGATACTGTTCCACATAAATGAATTCTGGTTGAATTGGAACAATGTGGCATTAGGTAATGTTAGTACTGAGTTAAGTGGCAGGAAATAATTAAATGGGCAGTACTCTTCATTGATTTTATGAATCAGCTCCACGGGGTTTGGTGTTGGGCTTCCTTACTTTTTAATATTTAATTATATTGATTTCATAGGAATTTCAAGTTTGGGTAAGTTTGCTGATGATACTAAAGTGTGGAGGGTGGGTAATGACATTAATTACGATATGCTACTTCAAGGCCCAGTAGTAGATAGGCTGACAAATGATAATTGAAGTTTAACATTGATAACTGCAAAGTAATGCATTTTTATAGCAGTAATTCAAGAATAAAATTCAATTTTGGTAGAACCAAACTGAAGGAAAAAGGTGGGTGAAATTGTGCAGCTACCGTGAAGCCCTGAGTGCTGCAGAAGGCTGCTAGAACAGCTCTTATTCATCAGGATTTGTTAATGATATACAGGAACTTTTTCAACTGGGGTAAAAAGGTGATTGTCCCATTGCATTAAGCTTTGGTTAAGCCTATATCTGGAATACATTTTAGAAAGGCTGCAGTTGTTGGTTTGAAGTAATATTCTCACCCTGTTTAGCTTAGTGAAGTGAAGAATGGACACTATTTACTAATTTTGTATATTCGTGCCATTCTTGGACATTTGAGAAACCAACCTGGTTGGACTTAACAGATTTTATTCTAATATTCGCAGGTATTCTAATCCTACTTGGACAATCCAATTTTGAGTCCTTTGACAAAAGTATTGCGTAATTATTGTAGAGCTGTAAATATGTAGTAATTCTTGTTTTGTTAGACTAATTCTTGCACCCCTTCTGTTGATCAGTGCTTTATTTAAGTTATACTGGTCCATTTCTGACCATCTTCCTGGATTACAAAGGCATTTTTGAACAAGATAACATTCAATGTCACAGAGCTGCAATGGCGTTGAACTAGGTTTAGGATGCATTTCAGAAAATTCTCAGTATTCCTATGGCTGCCAAACGTAGTCAATATCAGTTTGTTTGAACATGTATGGGATGTTATGGAATCTACCATTTGGCACCTGGATTTCAGTACCATAGAATACTGTTTGTGGGATGCAGTGCAATTGGTATCAATTACCATACCTGTTACTAGGTTGTGTTCGTAGTGCAGAAGTATCTTAGTATACACCATAAGATTTAAAATGGGCAAATTGACTATAGAATACACACAACTTACAGAGACATAATATACTGTCTCTCTCCATTGCCTTAGTTAGTTTGGAGCAAAAATAAGACATTTCTGGTAATCGCAGAATTCCATTTTTAAAAAATTGTAATTTTTTCTCAGGCCTCCTCCATTTTTAGTTGATTATGATAAAAAATGTCAGTTATTTTTGTTTTACTTTGAGTTTTTTATTTGTATTCTCCCATCCAGTGAAGCCATCACTACTAAGTAATGTAAAAATAATTAAAATTGATTTTAAAAAAAATAAAGTTTAAAAACCACACTAATTACAACTCATCTTTTCAAGGGAAAAGTACCATTGCTTTAAATGATGTAAGCTGAATCTGTTCTACGAAATATCACCGTTTTCATTAGGAAAAGTTTGGCTATGAAAGTTTAAAATAACTGTTCCATTATGAAAGTTTTGCAGTTATATAGTACTGTACTAACTTTTCTTAGCCCTGGTATATGATACTAGTGCTAAAACCAGTTAAGAAACATTAATAAATGCCTGCACAGTAAGTTTAATTGTAGGAGGGCATACCCTGCTGGATGGAGCTTATATTTCCAGAAAGCATTTTCAGACAACCCAAAGCCAGGAGTTATTCAGAGTTTATCTGTCCATGCAACAGATACACATCCTGTGTTAGGATTAGTTACCCACTATGGAGGGGGGAGAGTGAAATGGAGATAATTATGAGGGGAAGCAGAACTACCTCTACCTGCAACTGTGTAGTAATCATGTTAACTTCAACAGTAATTGAAAATAATTACAAAAAAGATTAGTGAAATTTCATGCATAAATAATTTCTTTTCCCATTGTTTGATATACATTCAGGAATCCTTGACATATTCAAAATATCTTTTGCATTTCTATAATGCAATTTGTGATTGTTGTTTATGAAATTAATGGTGTTTCTATCTGTTTATTTTTTATTTCAGAAGGACAAGAAGGATTAAAATATTACTGCTTGCAGAAGGATGACTGAAAATAGAAATTGCAGAAAACCATTTCCATTTGCTAAAAATATTAAAAGAATAAAAGTTTTTAGTCAATCTAATCATATAAAAACTTCAAGGGAAAATAATTTCTCATGTGCAGGTTACCAGAGAAGACATAGCTTAAATCATATCCAGAGGAAAGAAATATGTTCAATATGTAACAAGATATTTTCTCATCCACTTATCCTAAGAGGACATTTATTGATGCATGATAAGGAGGAAGCCTTTTTTTCTGGAACTTGCTGCAAGCCTTCATCAGTATCAGCTTGCCCACAAATAGAGTTACTAGGTCATACTAAGAAAAAAAATTCTTGCAATATATGTGGCCACACCTTTTTACGTTCACATGATTTGAAACGACATCTGTCAGTTCACACTGGGGATAAACCCTTCATTTGTGAAATATGTGGCAAGGCATTTTCAAGAGCGAGTGATTTCAAAGGACATTCCTTAGTTCATACTCAGGAAAAACGGTTTGCATGTGAAATATGTAGCAAAGCATTTAGAAGGCAGAATGATTTAAAAAGACATTTATTAGTTCACACTCAGGAGAAACCATATTCGTGTGAAATATGTGGTAAGACATTTAAAAGTTCCGACAGTGTAAAAAAACATTTAGTAACTCACAGTCACACAAAAAGCTTCTGCTGTGAATTGTGCAATAAGGCCTTTTCTAGATTACGAGATCTGAAGGTTCATTCGGCAGTTCATACTCGGGAGAAACCCTTCTCTTGTGAAATATGTGGAAAAGCATTTTCTCGCTCATATTATGTGAAAACACATGCACTACTTCATACTAAAGAAAGTCCCTGTTCTTGTGATGTATGTGGCGAGCAGTTTCTTAATTCGTATCTGTTAAAACAACATAAGAGCATTATGGACCATACTCTTGAGAAACCATATACCTGTGAGAAATGTGGTAAGGCATTTGCTAAATCTAATTATCTGCAGAAACACTTATTAGTTCATGTTCAAGAGAAACCTTACTGTTGCAAAATCTGTGGTGATGCATTTCGAAATAAATTCCATTTGAAAAGTCATTTAATGGTTCACAGTGAAGATAAGCCCTTTATTTGTGAAATGTGTGGCAAGGCATTTTCCAGATCAACTGCTCTAAAAACACATTTGATAGTTCATACTCCAGATAAACCATACATTTGTGAAATATGTGGCAAGGGAATTGCCAGGTCACATGATCTAAAACGCCATTTATTGACACACAATCAATAGAAATCGTCCTTTAGTCAAATATGCATCTATTATAGAGATAACCTTGTGTTACCAATCTGTAAAACATGATGAATTCCTAAGTTCACTAAAGGTTAGTAGCTTTTGCTTCATTCTTTCAAAGCTGTCTGCTGATAATATATTGTTCAAAGAAGTTTTTTAAAAACCTTTAGGGCTTTCATGTGATTGGAATTGTAATTTGCAAACACTTGTTATGTGAAACTTCCTACAGTGTACATTCAACAAATTTGCCCTGTAGTTGGATCTATTAATTATCGTAATAATTCATATTACATTAATATTCTAAAAATTAAATTATTTCGGATCATAGGTCACATAATGGTTGCATATATGATATTTCTTTACTTCAGCTCCTCATGCAGTCAGATTTCACTAATAGCTAGTTTCCCAAGGTACTATAGAATTATTCACAATATCACATTATGCCAGTGGAACACTGAATTTGGGAGGAGGGAGGGGTCTAGGATCAGAGCCATTGCTTTGATCTGCAGAAAATTACTGTTTCCTTGGCTTTTCATTTTGGTCAAATCTTTTGCTGAGGGGTGTGGGGAGAGCTGAAGCTCCCTGCATTACAAACCCTATTCCAGTTTTGAGATCACATGCACAAATGTTTTAAAAAAAATTAAAATTGGATCAAGATACAGAATAAAAAAAATAGCCTTTTATTTTGTAAGAAATTACATTATTCTGCAGATAAATTCATTGAGCTTTTAAAATTTTTTCACATCAAATATCTTGTGTATTGTAGATTGTTTATTTCCAATTACTTCTCCATTGGAGCAGTGATTTATATTTAAAGTGTGTACTTTAGTATCAAGGCAACTTGTGGTGATGTGCCTTCCTAATATGAGCTTGATATACAGAATACCTCACTTAGCACGGCTTCAAACAGCACAGGTTTCATTATAACACGGTTTTAAATTAAGTTTAAGTCAAATTTACCGTACATATTAAAACTCATTCAATAGCCTAGACATGTACTCTATATGTGTTGTTGTAGCCTAGGTATGGTACAATATGCTGTGACACAATAGCTTCCCTCAGGCAGTCAGCTGCAATGTGCAACAGTGTTCAGTATTCTTAATTTCATCTTGTTTTTGATGTGATGCAACAGCTTTTCATTTCACTTTTTTTTACCCTATAAATATGATCAAATATATACCTGCATCTTGGCTAGAAATCACTGCCAAACAACATGCGTTCCGTTTGGCAGCATGTTTTGCCCCATTTGGTAAATGATTTTGGTTTTAAATCGCAAGTTCAGACAACTGCTGAAGACATCGTGAAGATCGGAAAAGACTTGGGATTCGAAACTTTGGACACTGTCAATATGTGACTGTTGACTCGCATGCGACTTAGATGGTGCAATCCTTGAAATTGATGAGCAAACTGCATATGAAGAAGAGGAAAACAATTCTGAAGTGACACCAAAAATATTTTCAACAGAAGATTGGAGAAAGTTTTTTGGGGGGGTTGACATGGCCTGTGAGGTGATTATGAATGGAGATCTGAATGTTGAACCTAGCATCAAGATACGGCAAATTTTACAAGATGGGATTCGATGCTACAAAGACATGAACTCCAAGAAAAAGAAAAGATGACTTCATCAGATTTCATTATTGAAATACCTAAATAAACAACTGCCTTTTTTAAAGCTTTTTTCTTGTCTCTCATGATGTTTCCTTTTCATTAAAAATTTTTTGCAATATTTTTTTTTAATTTCAAATCCTTTTAATTGGCTATCAAGCACAAATTGTTTATAGATTTATTATAATTTGTTTATAGACTGTTTCTCTGGTACACATTCAATTAAAACCCATTATAATTATACCTCAATCAGCACTGTTTCACATAACACGGAACAGTTTTAGTACCAGTTATCAGTGCTATGCTGGGTATTGCTGTACTTAGTTGCAAACTAGTTTGCACAGTGCTATGTACAAACTGAGACTGCTTTAGCCCATACAGTGATATTTGACAGCTTGCTTAGCTTTGGCCTCTGTCTTAAATTGAGCTTTTAAATTGTTTTATTTATTATATTGTATGCATGTGGTTCTTCCTCTGTTGCTGGAAATAACCTGTTGGATAACATTCTGTTCAAAAGCGAGAATAAGTTATCAATTTCGTGCTATTTTGATTCATACCGTTTATCTAGTAGTCTGTAGAAGTGCTAATATGTCGTGGATGATATATTGTCATTGAACAGAATCCTGCAAATAAGTCTGTAGTTGGATTACTCAGGAATTTGCTAAGCAGATTATGAGGTCTTATAAGGGTGCAAAGAAAAATAACGAAATCTTTGCATGTGTTAACACTTGGAGTGATGATACTAGGTGGAGCATATTGGTCCATTTGATGTAAATGGCAAGTGTGATCCTATGCAAGTTGATAAACTAAATAAATATGTTGGACATACATCATTGCTTTTAAGAAGCTTATAGAGATACGGATATCAACAGTATCTGTTGTGCACACTTTAAATGATTTTATATTAATCCTCCAATTAGTTTTTCTAATTCTTCCTTGAATTTATTCAAGCTATCTACTTCCACAACAACAGATGGAAGTTTGTTCAACCACCTGCTCGCTATTTAAGGCAAACTTCTGTACATTTATTCTGCAATGATTCTCAACTTGAATTTGTCTCCTCATGTGTAGTCTGAGAAAGGAAGAATCCCATCAGCACTGAGCTTGCTCAACACATTCAAAGCCATAAACACCTCAATCCGATTCCCTTTCAGGTGCCTATTTAGTTAGCTCCCTGCAATTTAACTAATTAGTAGTCTTAGCTATGGTGCTTTGGATTAAGTTTTAATTTAGATTAAAATTTGCTTTTACTTAATTTATTTAAAATATTCTAAATTAATTATTTTCTGTGATGCTTTATAAATTTAATTTACTTTCTGCAAAATTGTAAGTTTAATGATGCTTGTTACACAATCAACGTTGAATGCCATATTAGAGGCTATTGTGATTCAGGTGGAAATGGCTGCAGGCGACTCATGACTTCATTACTTGTATTGCCTCTGGTATGTATTCAAAGGTCAATCTAGTTGCCAAGCATGCTGAACTGATGATTCCTTTTTTTTTCCCCGTTGGAAGAAGTGAGCCTATCTATAATTATAGCATTTTTAACATAATTAAAATGATAAAATTCCTGTTTCCGTGTCTGAAGAGAGCTCTGAAAGGCAAGCCTAAATGCAAGGGTTTAGAGAAACTACTGGTTAATAATGACAAAGAACTCAGGGCCACTTGAGAACTAACTCATCTGCCCATGTACAATATGTCACTAAATTGTTCTTTAGTTGATTTGTGTTTTCTGGATGAAAAACCTTGGTTTCAAGAAGAAAAAACTAATTCAGCCACAGAGTGAAAAAAAGCCATAAGAGTCTCTTGTCATTGACAGGACTTGAACCGGGGCCTATTACCCATGCTATTTGGGAAGACAGTAATTATAAGCTCTGAGTTGGGGTGGGGGAATGGGTAATATATGCATTTAATGTTGCAATATCTTTTCCTGTTAGGCGCGCTATAGCCTCAGCAGCTTATGCACCATTAAACCTCCATAACACGCACACACACACACACACACACACTCTCTCTTTTCCTCTCACAGCCGATATTGAAAAGATGTTCAGAGATTAGTGCGTGGTGCCTCCGTAGCCAGGTGGGCAGGAGCAGCAGTGTGTAGCACATGCTTCTTGGTTAGAGCCCATGCCCACCAAATACGGAGGATGCGGAAAGGTCGGAATGACCACCGCATATCCCTGGAGCAATATGGCCTTAGTTGCTAATGCTCCTAAAAACCAAACAATGACAACAACAACGATTAGTATTCCGCACAAGAACACTTAGTATTGACTATGTATACAGTAATAATTTTCAATAAAATGAGCAAATTTGAACTAGTTAGGACAAATGCTAATGTAAACGTGCACCCAGAAATAGTGGATGACTAGTTTCACTGCTGTGTATAATGTACTTAGGGGAAGATATAGTGATGGGGTTGTGCTTATCAAAAGCAGCCTAGGTGTGGATCTTAGGCAATTTCAGGTTTTCCATAATTGACTGGAGCAGGTGCCGTGAAACAGCATGGGGAACTAAACTAGTGATTGTTATTTGTAGAACGTTATGGTAAGTACTAAGAAAAAATCTAGACCTATCATCTCCTATGAACCAGGTGATATCACTGAGCTGGGAGGACAGGAATGATTAGCCAGGAGTAATCATGGAGCTCTAAATTGATTTATGGGGAGGTAGTAGCAGTTGTTTCAAGAGGCGATTGTGATAACTTAAGGTGCTATGTGGGCGGTATCAATTGGTAGGATAGAACACAGGGCAGATACATTAGAATTATGGTATAACTTTAAAGCTATAAGTTGGGGAAGTTAATAGCATATATACCATTAGGGATATATAGCAGAAGGATTGCGAGATCGATGAATAAAGAAATTGTTTAATAGAGCAGAAAACAATGGCAAGAGAAGGTAGCAGACTGGTAAAAAGTACTGGAGCCTGTAACTGCTATAAATTCATCTGTAACAATACCACAGAACAGGTAAGACTGACATGCAGATTATGAGAAATTACTGGCTAGGAAAGCAAAAGGGGCAAGTTTTTTTCATACATGAATAGTAAGAAAGAGAATCAGGTTGAACCCCTTGCATAATAGGTGTGGAAAATTTAGTGATAACCCTGCTGACATTGCAGATGAATTGAACAAGCACTTTGCATAATATTTAAAGAAGAAAGACCATGGTGTTGAAAAACTGCGATTGAACCTGAAAAGCACTAAAATTAGCGATATTGATAGAATAACTAGAGCCTGACATTGTATGGCTCTTGGAGTTGATAGCATATGTACAGTAATTTTGAGGGACATGGCAAGAAAATGTATTGAACCATTGAGATGTATTAGTAATGGCTGCATGGTGCAGCATAAGCCTATGGCTTATGCTGCACCAGCCAAAAAATATATATCCGAACAAAACTGATAAAAACAAAAAAAAAATAAATAAATAATAATTAATAAAAAAAAAAGGAAATTAAACCTGTCATCCTATGCGCTTCCCTGACCCGAAGGTACTATCCAGATGACCTTTGAATTTCCCCAAACTGTCGGCCTCTACCACCCATGAAGGCAACTTCCTCCAGTAATTTATAACTCGCTGGCTAAAATAAAACTTCCTGCAGTCCAATCTAAACATTTCCCCCCGTAACATGAATTTATGTCCCCTAGTTCCAGCATCATTTATAATCTTGAAAATTTCGTCCTCATTCATTTTACTGATACCTCTCAGAGCCTTAAACACCTCAATCAAATCTCTTCTAAGGTGTCTAGTTTCCAAACTCTGCAACCCACATATTCGAAGTCTTTCTTCATAAGGACGCCCTTTTGCAGATCTCACCAGGCAAGTTACCCATCTTTGTACCCTTTCAAGAAGCTCGATGTCTTTCTTTAGGTGCGGTCTCCATACTTGAACACAGTATTCCAAGTATGGTCTAACATAAGCCTTATATCAATGGGATTATCACGTCCCTATCTCTGCTTGCAAAAGTTCGATAGATCATCGATAGGACACCATGGGCCTTCCTTGCAACCTGTTTACAACGCTCAGAGAGTCTGACCGTATCGTAACACCCAAGTCCCTTTCCTCCAGTACTGGGTTTAGTTTAACTCCACCAAGTGAATAAGTTTTTTTGGGATTACTGTTTCCCAGGTGTAATACCTTACACTTTGTTGGATTGAAGCATAGCTGCCATTTTTCTGACCATTCCTGAAGTCTATCTAGGTCTCTCTGAAGAAGCTCAGCTTGACAGTGATCATTAACTACTCTACCAATTTTAACATCATCTGCAAATTTAGACATCACGCCCTCTGTCCCTTCATCAATGTCGTTTATGAAAATTAAAAACAACAATGGTCCTAATACTGATCCTTGGGGAACCCTACTTCTTACATCAACCCAATCTGAGGAATAGCCATTTATCGCAACCCTCTGCCTCCTTCCCTGAAGCCATCCTTCTATCCATCTAAGGATTTTCCCAGTGAATCCAACCTGTTCCAGCTTATAAAGCAACCGCTCATGCGGGACTGAGTCAAAAGCTTTGCTGAAATTTAAATAAACAATTTCGAAATTATTCCCCAAATCCAGCTCGTGAGTGACCCTTTCGAAATAGTGAACCAGATTTGTTAAACATGATTTTCCCTTTACAGAACCATGCTGAGTATCATTGAGAATTTCAATTCGATCAAAATGATCCTGAATTCCATCCTTGATCATTGCCTCCATGATTTTCCCTACTACTGAAGTCAGACTGACAGGTCAGTGCCAAGTGCATCTTCAGGATGAAGTCTGATCATCTCTGAAATATTTAGAAAACTTCAAAAATCATCAGAAAAAGGTCAGCTATCCTATTTTAGCAAAATGCAAGCTCTTACACTTGGTCAAAAAGCGAAACCCCAAAATAACAGAGATTGAACTAAAAACAGTAAAGAACGTTTTTGGAGTTACAATACAGTCAGGCAAGTTGTTCAAGACAGGTGGCAAGGTGTCCTATCAATGATTTATGGAACATTTGCTTGTAGAGATAGATCATAATACCTCTGTAAATGGCAATTGTAAGACCATATTTGGAATATTGTGTCCAGGTATGGAGACACCTAAAAAAAAAAAATCGAGCTTCTGAAACGGTCCAAAGATGGGTGACATGTATGAAGTATAATAGGGTCTAATGACACCAGGGGTTCCCCCCATCTCCACATTATGTACTCTCTTTTTGTGTCCCAGAACTCTGTTAAGGCTGGAGATGTTTCAAAAAGTATAGGGGTGTTGTTCTGTTGTGTAATGTCATATGTTATTTCTTTGACCTTTTAGCCATTGGGAACCCTGTTGTCCACACTTTGCCACGAGGAGGCAGGTCAGGTACCCAGTAGAAGTTTATATTATTAGTACTCTGGCAGGCCCTGCCACCTAGTTTCGAAAGATTTCGGTGTCTAGGGCCTATAAAAAAATGAACGTTGATGTTGAAACCAAGGTGAGGTTGAGTTTGAACACTTGTTTAATTTAGCTAGTTAAATTAGGGGTGTGCACTGTTGGAATAGAGTGGGGGTGAGGAGATTAGGTTGTGAGAAAGATAGAAATATAGGGATGATATGGAAGATGACACCAGAGAGAACAGTGGGGGAAGACCCCACCAGGAGAAAGGGGGCACAGAGGAGATGTGAAGAGAACTGGGGGAGGGTCCCGTTCGGATTGCCAGAGAGTGGTGGAACACTGACGACAGCAGAGTCCAGTTCGAAGAATCGGGCCCAGGCAGGGTATTCTCAAGGGAAATGGTCTCACCCATGGTGAGTAGTCTAGTTTGCTAAGTCGTGCTCTCTTGTCATTCCTGGTACAGGGTCCCAACCATAATGATTTGTCACACAGGTTTGGTGGTATCTAGCTGTGGGAGAAGTTTGTAGAAATCAAATTCCAGCAGTGACCATGCCTGAAGGTGCATGGTCACTGCACCACAGCTGAGATCCGTGCTTTGAGGGAAGGAGAGTCAGAGTCCAGAGGGCGGAACTATCCAGTCTGTACCTGTGGTTGAGGAAGAGTTCTTGTGCAGATTCTGAAAAGGCATTGTAGTGATGTTCATTTTCCAAGATGTGGAATTCCTGATCCTTGGGATGGTAGTGAATTTTTGTTATGAGAATCCGGCGAAGGTCTTCGTAAAGTGGGCAGTTATACATTAGATGGTCCCAGGATTCCTGGGACCCACAGTAACAGCAGTTTATCAGTGATGTTGAAGGTGGCTAACTTTGCTTGGATAGAGCAGTGGCCTGTCAATAAATAGGTAGTATATAGGTCTGGGGAGAACCACGGAGGACTTGCTGGACAGACTACTTGTATAAATTTGTGGGTTACGGCTCCTTTTGTGGATTCCGACCACGCCTGCCAAGCTTGGAGCAGGTGGGAGGCAAGTTGTTTCTTCTCTGCCTTGTGGTTGGTTTGTGGATCAGACGTAAAGTTCAGGATAGTTTGCAGTTTAGCCTTGGAGAGTTGATACAGAACACTGGTGCAGATGACTTCCAGTTCCAGTGAAAGTACACCTGCCAGGGCATGTGTAGATACAGTTTCAAAAGCTCTTGCTGTCATTGATAGACTGGATCATTGTATACCTTCAAGTTCTCGGCAGTCAGTGCCTTGGGGAACTGGACTACTGAAGCGTAGGTTATGGCAGTAATGAAGATCGCTTTGTAAAATAGTGATAGGGTGTACTTTAAGCCCCAGTCATGCTGGGTCATCCTTGCCACCAGAGCAGTATAGTTGGTATAGTCTTCTGAACGTAAGGTGGAGAAGGATTGATAGGTTTCTGTCTATTACGACTCCAAGATACTTGATTTGGCTTAGCAGTTTTATAGTTGTGCCATGGATTCTAATTTGCGGGTTTCTGGTTGAAGCAAGCGATCTCTTCAGCAGAACGGAGCATGTCTTTGCCAGTGAGATGGACATTTGATTGTGGTTTTCCCAGACTTGTAGGGTTGTTATGGCTTGATTGTCATGGGTTTCCAGAAGCACCCTGCAGTCTGCCCCCAGCATCAGGATGAAGTCATCCGCATAGGCAGGCCTGCGAATGAACCACTCCCAGATCAGTATTCAGAAATTCGTCGAGCACATAGTTCAAGATGTGGGCCCTAAGACAACCCTGCGGACAGCCTTGGTGCAGAACGGAGCATGTCTTCAGCAGAACGGAGCATGTCTTTGCCAGTGAGATGGACATTTGATTGTGGTTTTCCCAGACTTGTAGGGTTGTTATGGCTTGATTGTCATGGGTTTCCAGAAGCACCCTGCAGTCTGCCCCCAGCATCAGGATGAAGTCATCCGCATAGGCAGGCCTGCGAATGAACCACTCCCAGATCAGTATTCAGAAATTCGTCGAGCACATAGTTCAAGATGTGGGCCCTAAGACAACCCTGCGGACAGCCTTGGTGAACTTGCCTCAATACTTGGCAATAGGGGGTTTTTACAATGAACTTCCTGTTGGCAAGGTAGCTATTAATGCATCTGTAGAGGTTGCCCTGGTAGATTGGCTCGCCAGAGTCGGCCACCACAAGACGTCGAATGCCCCAACAAAGTCAATAGATATTACTAGGAAGTACTTATAGTTGCAGTTGTTTGCTTGATTCATAATATTTTCAATAGTGTCTAAGGTGGAATTGCCTTGTTTAAATCCAAACTGGTTGGAAGCGGCTAGTTCTGCAGAGTTTTAGTTGATTTCAGTTCTTTGGCGAATGAGATTCTCCAGCACTTTGCTGAGGATGGACAGCAGGGCGGTAGGCCTGTAAGAATCATGGAGTCCTTGCTGCTTGGTGGGATTCTTGAGAATGAGCCTGGCAGGCAGGGTGACGCGCATGTAAAGTGTTCGATGTCTAACTGCCCCAGGGTTCCCCCCATTTGTGTGTTGTGTACTTTGTGCCGACCGGGCTAGCCAGGTGGGTAAAGTGCCTGCCTGGCAACCCAAATGTATGTATTGTATGTATTTATTTGTCTTGGGCGGCACCTGGAACGTTAGTTCATCTCCGCCTCGTTAACTTATACAACTATACAAAGATTAAACACTGTACAAAAGAAAACCTCAACAGATTGAGGTAAACACAGATAATTTCAAAGTAAACAATGAAAGTAATCTTTCATTTTAAGGGTTTAAAAAATATAATGTGTGTTAATGTAGGATCGGAAAAAGGCATCCATATGAGGAAAGACTTCGAATATGTGGCCTGCAGAGCTTGGAAACTAGGCACTTTAAAAAATGCATATTAACATAAAAAAAAAAAAAAAAAAAACAAGTTCAAAGAAAATAATTAAGGATAACAGTACCATTCAACCGACAAAACTTTGCACAAGCCCAGAAGCACAGGCACAAACCTTAAAAACAGTTGAGGTTAAATCCAGTAAGTCCTGCAGTCATTACTAGCAAAGTCACAGTCAATGACCAATAACAAAGTCACAGTCAGTTAACAGCCATCCGAGCAAAGGAGCACAGGAATTTTCATCGCCTAATTGAGTTATAGTTGTAGTTGAGTTATAGTAGTAGGACACTTGTAGAGTTTAAAAAAAAACACACACAGAGCACAAGTCCAGAGTTGTAGATCTTGTTGAGAAAATGGACGTCATTGCAGTGAAGGTGAAGAGTCTATTCGCATGTGTAGTCATTCCAGAAAGGACTGCGAGCCTTTTATTGAAGGTTGCCTTCAATAAAAGGCTCGCAATTGTAATTCCAGTACTAGGAGCAATAAATTCAAATTATGGTGAAAAAAATTTAAACTGGACAGCAGGAATCTTTCTTTTAGCCAGAAATTTGTTAATTAGTGGAATAATTTGCCTTCATGGATGGTCGAGACTGATATTTTGGGGCAGTTCAAAGCTCCTCTGGATAGAGACTTATAGGTATTTTATTTATTATTATTTTTTTATATTTATTTATTTTTTGCATGTATAGCGCTTCCTTGCACGATACGACAAATACTGAATTTCTTTTTTATTAAAGCATAAAACTTATTGATGACTGTATTATGTTGCCGGGAAGCCAGTTCTTTCCCCTTCCTTGTATCGCGGCTTATTTCTGAGCTGCCATCATTCTTCAATTTTAATAAATATTCCGAGGTCATCACTGACATAGCAGCTCCTATACGACCAAACATATCCCACGTGTAATTCTTGTGTTACCTTTTACGAAAATTAAATCTTTCCCCCTCTGACATCTTTTTCAGAGAAACGAAGTTCTCTACAGCCCTTTGTTTTCCATAGGATAAATGTCAAAGAATTACAAAGTAATTCTTGGTCGTTGCCAAGAATGTGATTTTATTATTATTATTAGCTAATATGGTGCAAGGAAGCCTGAAGCTTATGCTGCATCAGCCAAAAAAAAAAAAAAAAAAATCTGAATTACCCTGAGAGAGAGAGAAAGAACAAGAACTAGAAGGGAATCACCAAGATATATCTGAATGTTGTTTAGGTGTTGTAGAAACATGAACAACAGAAATCGGTCTGAGTAGAGGGGAACGTACTAGCATAACTCCCATAATAGATCTTATTAATATTTTATTAATTGGGTGGCGCGTCCGTAGCCAGGTGGGAAGAAGCAACAGTGCGTAACATACGCTTCTTGATTAGACCGGGGTTCGAGCCCGTCACCACCAAATATGGAGGATGCGGAAAGGTCAGGGAATGACGACCGCATATCCCGGAGCAATATGGCCTTAGTTGCTAATGATCCTAAAAACCAAATAACAAACAAACAAATTAATTAGGTTTTTGGTTTGCAAGAAAGTTAAAAGCTTAATGCGATGATTCGTTTATTCATAAGTCTAATTAGGTAGGAAAAAACTTTGCCACAGAGGAAAAGTGGTCTAATTAATTAATTACATTGATTAAGTTCAAAAAGAAAGTTTGTCTCTAGTCACGCCCACATCCTTGTTCCTGTGTAAAATATAGTATTAACAGCAATTACAGTATGTACTATATCAGTTAGCGGTAGTGAACGCTGCGAGTGACTGCAAATGTTTTTTTGTTTTTTTTTTTTCTTTTGTGGACATGGCCTTCACACAAGGAAGCAATAACAACTTAGCTGCAAGCCACCAGTATTAGAGCAGTTGCAATAGCTCATGTGTAGGTGAGGACATCAAGGTCCGGAAGGGCCTCACCAGAAGGTTAACGTTTTCTCCAGGCCATAATCCTATTTTGGATGACAAAGTAGCCCTAGGAATTTCCATGTCCAATCCGGAGCTTCTTTATGTTGGCGAAGTCATGTAAAAAGAAAATGCGCGGCAGTTAGGGTGCAAATCCAGGTCGTCGTAGCCAGAAGTTATCGTCTGAGGTTGCCTCAAGCCACTAGATCGGTTGTGCGGCCACCAATTGTCCCCTGCATGCTCGAGTCCTCCAAGGTTACAGTCTTCAAAAGTTACTTTAGCAAACCCTGTGCACCGGTCGATGCGAAATTCCGCGTAGAAGCAAAGGCAAAACAAGTCAAGTTTCATTAAGTGTTTGCCCCTGATCTTTTGATTAATTAATGACCCTGGATTCATAACATTGCTCCACTCGCACACCATTCTCTCATTTTCCTCGAGATCATCCGTATTAAATTCTAGAATATTAGACTCAAGGGTAATCTCTTTCCCCGAAGTTGATAAGAAAAATGGCAATCATTGTACCAAAAAAGGGAAGAATAAAGTGATATGAACGCATTCTTGCCCAGTTGTGTACAGGCCCATGCTAAGCCGATAAAGCTGTTAGCCCGACTCTGCCCATAACTCATGTCTGTAACCTTTTCTTTTCGTTTTGTGTTCATTAAATTGTTACTTTAACTGTTGTATATACTGTCTCTGTGTTGTTATTTTATCAAGAATTCATGATCAGTAAGGACAAAGTATGACTACAGACAGAAATTAAAATGAAGGCTACAGAAATTAGTGAGACTTCAAACCTCTTTCTGGAAAATAACCACACTATTCACTACTCTTGATATTAACATATGGGTTACTGATGGCTCTAGGTTAAACAAGGAAAATCTATTCTGGGAAACCTAGGGTACAACACAACGCATCCTGAGACTCGATTATGAGTTCAAAAAAACCACTCGTCCACAGTTGCAGGTGTAATCGCCCTATTAAAAAAAATTGGTCAGACAAACTATTTAACGTAAATGTGTAGAGTTAGGGGATTATACCTTCCCAACAATTACTCATTTGTCAAAACCTTCGATGTGACTTTTTGGAAACTGATGGAAACGTTTATTTGGTATTTTTAATAATTCACCTTTTAAATTGATGTATTAAAAAGTGTTATTAAAAGACTTCCTTTTTTTTTAATTTATTTTCAGTGTTCAGCTATATTAGACAATATTCTTGCTCTTGGCTGTGAAAACTTGTTTTTTTAATGAAGACAATATTCAAAAGAAGAAAATTACTTAGTGTAATGGAAGTAATTCCTTCTGTGCTCACAGAATTTGAGACTGCCTCGAAAGAGGAACTTAATAAAATAGCTACTTTACCAATGTTAAATAATATACATACAAAGGCTGAATTCCCCTATGGGCTGGGAAATCTCCGGCCCGCGGGCCAACTCTGGTGGCGATAGTGCGTAATCCGGCCCGCCGAAGAATATCATGAAATTATGTTTATTGTAATTTTTATTATATTTACTGTGTCATTAAAGTTTTTAACATTTTGATTGCGCGACGTCTAACGAATCACTGGAATTTGTGCCATAATTGTATCCAGACTCGAGTAAGCAGCAGTGTTGTCAAACGGTAAGCAGGCATAGCAAGAGCGGTAAGCAGGCATAGATTTGAACGCAATCAGTAGTGGTTCCCGGACTGGACACTGCAGAATGTGATTGCAGTGCAAGTGAGACATAGACAAGTGCGTTACAACGGCAAATATCAGTGAATAATCGGCGGATACAAGAAAATAATTCGGAGAGGATTTGCCATTTTATTTTTATGAAGGTATTTATTGAAACCTGTCGCAATGCATAATTGAAAATCGAAGATTATTGTTTTGTTAATTTTTTGAAATTATGATAATTTTCGATTTAATTTTTTTTTTTGCCAATGAATATATTTATTAAAGGTCTTATTTATTTATTTGGTCTATGAATATGTTTAATAAAGGTTATATATATATATATTTTTTTTTTTTTTTTTTTTTTATTATTATTAGGTTGGCTACACCACATAAACAGAGAATGGGATCCCAGTTCTAGGACTCGAGACTAGAAGGGCCTCCGTACATAGAGAGAACGATAGACGAATTATGTGCTGGCTTTCGTAGGTGGACGCCTTACCTGAAGGAAAATGCAATTAATCCGGTCCGAGCGTCAAATTGATCTTCAAGAACGGAGGAACAAGACGAGACAGGATTCCAGTAGATATTTGCGTGAATAATCCATTCGCCGAGGCTAATAGTGCCCTGCTCCAGACGTATACTAGAATGGTCAAAACCCTCATTTTAAATTTAAAGTTTTTTACAAGGGAATTGAGAAGAACTGAATATTGTTATACGGAATTTCATTAATGGTCATCTACTTTCTGCCGAGGGTTCACCCACCAGTCCTCCCGGTGCTGCAGGAATTACCTGAGGTCACAGTAGACTGTTGGAGAGAGAGGAGCATCCCACCCACTTTCAACGTGACGGGAAAAATATCTGAGACCTAGTCGGGGTGGAAGAAGAATCATGATGGAGTTGGGGAGCTATGGCGCTGAATGCTGTTATACTATTGTGACGAGTTCCATTACCAAAATATTGTCTCAGTGAAAAGGGGTGGAATGTTTTTCAGGAACACCCCTATCGTCATTGAGGACCCATTTGAGCTCGAACGCAATCTGGGAAAGCAGTTTAGCCAGTCAAATTTCTAGAGATCACTCTTTGTGCCTGCTACCACAGAGACCATTTTGGAAAGAAAGACGGTTGAGGCCTTTAGAGGAAGTAAGGCCACCTTCCCGAACTCATATGGGTAATGCGGTTAAGAGGGAAATAATGATCAACGCAAAAACAGAGAGAGAGAAAGAAAAGGGAAATTTTAAAATTTTATTTGATATCAATCAGGTTACAGGTAGTTAAGTACTCTTAAAATAAAAAGCCACGTTCCTGTGAAGTAAAAGAAAAATATATATGTAATATGTTACAGCAATTCCTTTGAATAAAATTTTCCAAAGAAATCGTACTCTTTATTTTAACCTCTTTAGAAACTGAAAAGCTATGCGTTATCTGCGTATCATTTATATATAGTACCAGCGGAATAACGACCTCACAATGATACTGGTTTTGACACCCAGTATCATTGTGATATTCTGTGTAAGAAGAAAAAAAAATCTGAAAGGAGGATATGTCTAATATGTAGGTGTAACTCTCAAGAGGACAAGATGAAGAATGGAAGTATTGCGATCCTTGGAACTGCTCTGATGTGTTCAGGCATCAATTGTCGACAATGTTTTTGTCATACAGCAGGACGGCGTTCTTAGGTCAATCAGTAATTCTACCTTGTAGTAGCACCATTCCAGCGGAAACATTTCATTGGTTTAGAGATAAATCCTCGTGAGAAAGATACCATATAGTCTAATTGGATCGACAGCTAAAAGAATTTATAACTTTGAAATCAAACCTGTCGAATTGGAGGATGAAACTAGTTTTCACTGCGAGTTAACTCTATTTGATGGAAGCGTAATAAGCAGTGGCACATTATACCTTCATGGAGTTCCAAGGCAAAATGGAATTCGAGGTCCCCATCTAAAGAAAAAACTAATAAAGAACATTTTCAACTAAATATAAAATTTCATCAAAATCAGTAAAATCATTTTTGAAAAAAACTTAATTTTCAAATTAACATTCAAGTACATTTTATTGACCTTGGGCAGTTGAAAGTTCAGTTTCCGATAAAAACCAGTTAAAAAATATTAGTAAAAAACAGCGATGAGTTTTTGAAACTGATTTTGTAACCACCTCTCATCGAGTCACTAAGCAGATGTCTTTTGCCTATAGGATAACGCGCCACTAGTGATAAGATTATTATTATCCTAATACCACGTGAAATTAATAATACAGTTTATTAGGCTGTTTGCCAACATTACCTATACATTAAAGTGACATTTCGGGTATTTTACCGATACCCATCAGACTATGTTGTTGGTGAAACAGAAAATGTTAAAAATTTTGAATATTTTAAAATATTACAGTTACAGTCTACACCCACCGAATTAGAGATATGGAATACCCAATCATCTTGAAGACTGGAAAAATGTATCCTTTGTTTATTAGGTGTCATACTACCCTGCTAAGGTAGTCATCCTGTATTTCAGAATCACAAAATTTCATCAATATTCAATTTTGAGTAAATCACAGCTTTCCATTTTATTTACTTAGCTAATGCGTAGTTTTCTCTTAACTACTTGGCCATTATAATTATTTTTTTCAATGGGCTTATAGTTTTTGGGCTAACTTTTTCCTCCAAATGGCCACTGTGGTTGGCATATTTTGAGCATTTATTGTCACACTTCATGCACATTGAGCAATACAGTAATAAGGTTTTTCATTGTAACATGCAATGTTAACTTTTCTGATAATAATAATAATTATTTATTTATCCCTATTTTATGTTACACTTTTTTGGGAGATAACAGCAAAAAGGGAGGGAGAACACATAAGCCAGTGGCTTTTTAGGGGGTGTTCCCTTAAAAAATTATGAATATACAAATATACAATTGAAAAATGTACAGTTTTGAAATTGTACAGGTAATGTTCAACAGGAAAAGAGATAAATAAATTGGAGTTTTCTTGTACATTTTTACAATTAAATGAGGAGAGAAAATAAAAATGATGAGATATATGCACAGAAATTTACAAACTATTTGACAATTTGTACATTATTTCCATGTTGGTGTGGTTAAAATCCAGGAGTTGAGTGGAAGGTAATTTGAATCAGACATCCCTGGTGATGTGTTCAGTTAGTGGTTTCTTGAATTGATTTAGTGAAGTGACATTTTTGATTCTTGCAGTAAGTTTGTTCCAAGTTTTAGCACCTCTGTATTTTATACTTTTCTGACCTATGGCTTTTCTGAAAAGCGGAATCTTCAGGTTGGCTTCATTTCTTAGATTGTATGATATTTCTTCTTCGTCTGTGGTTATGAAAAAGGATGTGTTCAAGCATCAATTGTCGACGATGTTTTTGTCATACAGCCCATCAATAATAATAAAGAATGATTTTATAGAATATTTAAATATTTTTGTTTATATCCTGTACCACAGAGGAGTGCATTTGTTTTGTTTTTTTTTTTTGTGACACTGTATATTGTGTTCAGCCTATAGCACCTAAGTACTATACCCCAGGACCACGGCTAACCGTGGTCCTGGGGTATAGTACTTAGATTAATACTTTACTAAACTGTGGTAGCCCACAGATTAGTAAAGTATTAATCCTGAGCAAAATCCGTAAACTCTAAACAGTGACTTTAAGAATGATTTATGAATGAAAAAAATGAAATAATATTTATTTGATGGATAGTGAACTCTTGAATAAGCAGCTTTTGATTATTTAATTAATTTTGCTTATGCTTGGTTTCCAAACTTTTATCATTTTATTAATTCCGGAATTTCACCTTCCATAGTCACAAGGGTATTATAGTCACAATGAACTGCGTTAGAAACTTTAACCCCAGGGACTCACATCTGGTGAGTATGGGCTTGGCACACCCAGGGTCCTGAACTGGATATCATCATTCTTCTCTTTCTTGGTGATTCCCTTCTACTTCTCTCTCTCTATCTCAGGGTAACTTGGGAATTTTTGTTTTGGCTGGTGCAGCATAAGCCTCAGGCTTCCTTGCACCATATAGCTAATAATAATAATAAACTACTTAATTAAAATTAACATAAGCTGCGCGTTAGCTGTAGATTGCTATGGAAATCGCGTAGATTTGTTTATTGATAAATTCGTATACGTGCCAGTTTAACCCAGGGCCACCGCTAAATTTTATGGCTGCACAATCGCCCCTTAGTGAGAGCAAACAAACAAAACAAGTGAACTTTGGTAGGATGCAGTAATGTCTTCGTTTGCACACACGAATAAATCCGGTCGTGTGTGGCCTGATAATTAACGATTTTTAAATTATAATTTGAGAGATAAAATGCAAAACAAATACATTATATCATCTGCTTATATAACCAGCCAGAGGGCGCTTCTTCTACTAGCAGATGAAGATTACTAAAGCTTTCTTACGTGTTTAGAGCAGCTGATTTTGATCGTGTTTTGTAGCTACTTCAGTGTGGTAAGTTCTGTCGGATTTGTTTATATTTTTATTTAGAATATTACCAGAATGCTAAATTTTTATCGGGAGCTTTGGAAATTCTTTAGGAATTTCTGTGATCCGTCACGTGACCTTTAATAACCGTGCCAGACTTGTACTCCACCCCACCTCCGATGGTGGCGCTATGGTAGCAGTAATTTAAAGTTAACGAGGAGAAAGTTTCAGGCGAAGCAACGGCGAATGATTCTTAAACGTTTACCGAAAAACAAGACACAGAAAAATGTCTGTATAACAAACGTAGTGTGGTTTTTTTTTTTTTTTTATGAAACCCCTAAACACGAGAGGTATTAGAACTTATTGTACTTAATACCTTGCATGGGTTCAAAGCTGAGAAGCCGAAAGAAGATACTTGTTGACATTAGACTTGAACTTCTGTAGATTGTAATTTTCAGGAAATACGTATGAAGAAAATTTGCTCCAAAAAACGGAAGTTGAATGAAGAAAAGTTGAGGTCCTACTCCAGAACATATGCGCAACCAGGACCGTACTTAACAGAGTGTTAATTCTATAAATTATTACTTAAAACTGATTTAATAGGTAAACTGCAGCCATTACAATTCTCCTCAAAGATTCATCTGGTGAGTATGGGCTTGGCACACCCAGGGTCCTGAGCTGGATATTATCATTCTTCTCTTTCTTGGTGATTCCCTTCTACTTTTGACTCTCTCTCTTTCTCAGGGTAACTCTGGAATGTTTTTTTTTTGTCTGGTGCAGCATAAGCATCAGGCTTCCTTGCACCATATAACTAATAATAATGTTGAGGGAAATGGACCATAATCTGCCACAATGGTCCAGTGTGGGTTAGCTGATCGACCATATTTAACAGTCAGGGACTTGAACCTTAGTCTACTCAGAGCGTGCTACTGGACTCCTGCTCCTGACGGGTATGGAGACTAAGTACTCTTATATATCCCACACTACAAAATAAAGTTGGGACTAGCCAGACTATCATAGATTGTGACCCTCACAAAATCAAAAAAAAAAAAAAAAACCCTTGATTTCTAAAACATAATGTAGCCTAACTGTTTTGATATAATAGTTGTAAGATTCACCAAACTATAGTTTTTAAAAAAAAACTATAGTTTAGTGGATAACTACAATATTCTTTAGGGCTATATTTATATTCAATTCGATATAATATATATCTAACTGTGATATAGTTTGATATTCAGTTAGATATACTATATATCATACAGAAAGAAGCACTCACCATGATGCTGGGTTTTGGTGCCAAAAGCTAGCATCAGAAGCAGCTCTTTAATCAACAAGTATATCTTCTGAAATACTTCTTTGCTTTAAAATGCAAAGAGTGCAAGGTAATCAGCACAGGAAGAGAAGTTGAAAATAAAAAACCCATAAGATGAAATAAAATTTATAACACAAAATAAATGAAAAAGAAATTTACCAAAACCTTACAAATTCGTCTGCAGTCTACTCCAATCTTAGCAAATCTTCAATTAAATTTCTCAATCAGTGTTTCCATGGTTGTTCCATAAGGTGTTACCCACTTGCCCTAATTCATATGCCCTAATAGCTTAAGTGCTATTTCCCACTTGCCCTAATCACATTTCTATTGTGTGTATCCTATTTTTTTAAAAACATTATAAGAAAAAAAATATATAAATATAACATAAAAATAATAATCAATTTATTTTCTTTATACAAATACAAATTATTTAAAATACAAATAAAAATGTCTTATCAAATAAAGAAATATACAGGTTTAAAATACAAATACAAATTATTAAAGTTTTTAAATTATACTAATCAATTTAGTGGAAGAAAGTAACCAACTGCTTGTATAAATCGATGTCCCCATTTTGTCTATCTGCTGTTAATTTCATTAATTTCTTATTAATGCCCTCATAAAACTACGAGGGCATTAATAAGAAATTAATTCGTATTTTTACGAGGGCATTTATTAATGCCCTCGTATTTTTGCAGTTTTTACGAGGTGGAAGATTTCCAACATTTACTAATCCTAGTATTCCCTTAAAGTTAGCTTTTTTTTTAAATGGGTAATCATCTTCCATATATTAATATGATGGTGCCCCATAGATTTATTTAAGTCATAATGCCATCCTTCCACGTGATTTATTGTCCGAGGGCCAAAATTAGCATGATGATTTCACAATGATGGTGAAAAGTGAGCAGTGGGTCCAATCCAATTTGTTTCGAAGTATTTTATAAGCTCTTCATACTTTTCATATGAAGGATGTTCTGGCAGTAGATGTTCTCGAATGATTCCTTCCCAAGCTTCCTCTAAAAAACAGATGCTAATCCCCCCATTAACTTCACTAACTTTCTGACAATTTGTTCCTTGTGTATGCCAATCGTAATCCTAAATTAGCATTAGTAAAGGCACATGATGCAAGAAAGCTAGCTTATATAGCATCAGCCAAAAAAAAAAAAAAAATTCTAATTTTACCCATTTACTCACTCCAAATGTTTGTCTAGTTTTGCCTTGAATCTATTTAAGCTATCAACTTCTGCAACGACTGATGGAAGTTTGTTCCAGCAACCAACCACCTGCTGGCTAAAGGCAAACTTCTGCACATCTATCCTACAACTATCTTTCCTCAATTTAAATGTATGCCCTCTTGGGCGAATTTCCTTTTCATCAGCATTGAGCATGCTCAAACCATTCAAGGCTTTATACACCTCAATCAGATCACCTTGCAGGTGCCTAGTCTCTAGACACTAATTTGCAAAACTTAAATCTTCCTTCATAAGAGCAACCCTTTGTTCCATTCACCAATCTTGTTGCCCTTCTGTAAATGTTGTACTTTCCACCAAATTGCTTGGCTGAAATGAAATAAACAGCCCTTAATAACAGCATCAGAAAATGTTTCTTCTAAGGATCTGATCACAGCACTTTCGTAATAAACTTGGAATTTTCTTGATTGAAACATCCCGATTTGCAATGCTTTCTGTTGAATTAATCGTAACATGTGATTTTAAGTTGAGTTTGACTTATCTAGGAAAGGAATATAAAGAAATGAAATATTTGACCTCTGTGCCCACTACGCAAGAATCCTGGATCCAGGATAAAAACTTGGCGGCAGCAGCATGGTCTGATGATAGGTATCGGTAAGGTCCTGAATCAGCTGGTACACCAACTATAAATTATAATATTAATATTATAATATACTAATTATAATATTATAATTACAACATAATAATAACAACCTTAATAAGTATCATGCCCCGCTGTAAAGAGCAGTAGTCATGCTGATGTTTGGCTACTATTTGAACAAATTCTTGGGTTGACAAACACAGATGGAAACACCAAGGGACATTACCTCACTTGCTCATCAACCCCCTGTAAAGGGTCATTAGAGAAAGGGATTCAAGGTATGCAGTTATGTACTTGCTTAGGACAATTGACAGTAGCATCCCCTTACCATTGGGACATGATTAGGGCAGGTCACTATTATGGCAAGTGTTCATTAGAGCATGTGCGATTATGGCAAGTCACCATTTGGGCTTCTGAGATTAGTGCATATGAATTAGGGAAAGTGAGACTAAACCGTTCCATAATATACTCACTTGAAGTAGTTTAAGAACCCCTACTTTATGCCAACAATTCAATATGCATAATAGACTTTTTTCACTCTTTTAATAATACAGGTAAACTTCACAATACAATTATATATGGAGTGCTTCATTCTGACAACACACTAACATTTTCATCTTCATCACTGTTCCGACCTATAGTTGGGCTAGGTGAGTCAAAGCTTTCCATCTTTTTCTGTCTTCTCTGATCTTGTCTTCTGTCATTGTCTCCCACTCAGTTCCCTTTGTTTGTATATCTTCTCTAATATGATTGCTTCCTGGTCTTTCTCTCGGCCTCTTGTCCATTTTTATCTCAAACATTCTTCTTGGTAATCTTTCCAAGTTCATTCTCTTCGTGTGTCTAAACCATCGCAAACATGATGTACTCATCTTCTCCCTTAGACTTTCTATTCCAAAATTCATTCTTATATTAGTATTTCTTATTTTCTCTTCTAGTTTTAGCTAACATAGTCCTTAGCACCTTCATTTCCATTGCTTGGATTCTGCTAGAATCCTTTTTATTCATCCTCCACGTCTCAGCAGCATACATCAATAGAGGGACAAAATATGCTCTATTTATTAGCTTTTTACACTTCATTGGAACTTCCCTAGCCCATAACAGGCTATTAACATTACAGAAGAAACTCTGACTAGCTGCTATTCTGCTAGTTATTTCCATATCTAGGCTGCCATCCTTTGTTAATACACACCCTAGATACTTAAAATTATCCACCACTTCCAACATTTCCTTCCCCAATTTCATACTTTTTTTACGCTCACCTCTCCCCCTATATCCATCACCTCTCTTTCCTTTTCTGGCCACTTATCTTTAAACTATACTCACTAATTACTCTTTCCCAATGTGTTAGTTTCTCTTGAAGTTCTTCCTCCTTGTTTACCTGGCGCCTCCGTAGCCAGGTGGGCAGGAGCAGCAGGGTGTAGCACACGCTTCTTGATTAGACCGGGGTTCGAGCCTGTCACCACCAAATACGGAGAATGCGGAAAGGTCAGGGAATGACCACCGCATATCCTGGAGCAATATGGCCTTAGTTGCTAATGCTCCTAAAAACCAAACAACAACAACCTTGTTTACCTGAAGGACAACATCATCTGCAAACACCACTGTTCCACCTTTTTTATCATCCACCACTGCAAGGATATTGTCCATGACGATAATAAAAAGTAGTAGTGACAATACACTATCCCCTCGTTTCCCAAACTGGGGTCTGCGGACTCCTGGGGATCCATAGACCAGTTCTAAGGGATCTGTGAAACTTTCAGAAGGTATCAAGTAATGTGTGTTTAAATATACTGATAGAATCACAATGAACTTTGTCATAGAATATTACTTATTTTTGATAAGATTAGTGTACATAATTGTATACATATTTCAAATTATTCATTCTATGTATAGCAACTTAATGATAAAGTTATTATTATGTATCTGTATAAAAATAAGAATAAAGTTGTTGTTTCACACAAACTTTGAATTTTATTTTCAGCATACCCGTAAATCTCAGTAGTTTGGGAACCACTGCATTACCCTGTCAAATTCCATTGGAACCAATCTGAATCCCCAAATTTTGTCCTCACACAACTTTCACACTTTAAATACATATTTTTAATCATCACTACCTCCTCCCTATCTATTACCATTTCCTCCAAACTTTCCCACACTTTTCCTCGTTGCACACTATCGTATGTCTTTTCAAGGTCTAAGAATACCAGAAAAAGGCTCTTGGCAAACTCCCAGTGTCTTTCTAGCAATTACAATACTGTATACTAATATATCACGGAAAAGTTTCTCTTGAGTTTGAACTGATATATTTCTTTTTCAGATCGCCTGATATTGAAAATGCTTCACTGCTTCAAAATTAGTTTCTCTTCAGTATGAACTGATATACGTGCTTTGAGACCACGTGACCTTGAAAATGACTTGCTGCATATTTCACAATAGAAGGGCTTCTCCTGAGTGTGAACCAAAAAATGATCCAGAAGTTTATTTGACAGTGAAAATGTTTTATAACATATTTCATAAGAGTAAGACTTCTCTTGAGAATGAACCTTTAAATGTGCTTTTAAATTACTCTACTGGGTACATGATTTGCCACATACTTCACAGCAATATGGTTTCTCTACAGTATGAATTATTAAATGACTTTTCAATTCAGATAATCTTGAAAATACCTTGCCACATATTCCACAAGAGAAAGGTTTCTTTTGGGTATGAACTACTAAATGTGATTTGAGATTACGTAATCTCAAAAGTGCCTTGCCACGTATATCACACAACAAAGTTTCTTCTGGATGTGAAGCAATAAATGCTCCTTCAGATGATGTGATTGTGAAAATAGCTTATCACATATTTCACACGAGAAGGGCCTCTTCTGGGTGTGAGTCAAAAATGTTGTTTGAGCTCACCTGACAGCAAAAATGCCATGTGGCATATTTCACAAGAATGAGGTTTGTCTTTGGAATGAACCATTAAATGCTTTTTTTAGATTATATAACTGGGTGAATGGTTTCTTTTTAGCATGAATTAATAAATGTCTTAACCCCGGGGGCTCACATCTGGTGAGTATGGGCTTGGCACACCCAGGGTCCTGAGCTGGATATCATCATTCTTCTCTTTCTTGGTAATTCCTTTCTACTTCTCTTTCTCAGGGGCTAATTCAGGATATTTTTTTTTTTTTTTTTTTTTTTTTGGCTGGTGCAACATAAGCCTCAGGCTTCCTTGTACCATATGGCTAATAATAATAATAATGTCTTTTGAGCTCATATGAATTTGAAAATACTTTGCCACACATTCTACAAGAAAAGGGTTTCTCTTGAATATGAACTGATTAGTTTATATTCAAGTCTGCTTAGTTTATGTGAGCTGAGAAATACCTTTTCACATATTTCACACAAGAAAGGTTTCTCCTGAGTGTGAAACAATATATGTTCTTTGAGTTTAGCTGACACAAAATGTCTTGTAACAAATTTCACAGAAGTAAGGTTTCTCTTGGGAATGAACCATTAAATTTGTTTTTAGATTACATGACTAAAGTAAATAAGTTGCCACATATTTCACAGCAAAAGGGTTTCTCTCCATCATGAACTAACAAATGCCTTTTCAGTTCTCTTGACCTTGAAAATGCTTTGTTGCGCATTCCACAAGGGAAGGGTTTCACATAAGTATGAACTAGGTGTGTTTCTGAAGTAGACGACAAGTTTCAGAAGAGTATGTAGTGCTTTCTCCTTAACATGAAATAGTAAATGTCTTTTTAGAATAGGTGAATGCAAACATGTCTTGCCACATATTGAACATGACAGCCATTTTTTTCAAATATGAATTAAGAAAGGTTTTCTTGGATATCTTGCACATGAGAAATTTTTGTTCCCTATTCCATTTTTGAATTTGACTATGAACGTGAACTTTTCTTTCCAGTTACAGAAAATAACAAGCGTTTCTATAATATATGGTGAGTATGGGCTTGGCACACCGAGTCCTGAGCTGGATATCATAATTTTTCTCTTTCTTGGTGATTCCCTTCTCTCTCTCTCAGGATAATTAAGAAATATTTTTTGGCTGGTACAGCATAAGCCTTAGGCTTCCTTGTAGTATATGGCTAATAATAATAATTTCCCACTGATCATTTTTGGAGAAATACTGTTTCTTTCCTATTTTCTATCTGTGTTCATCAATATGCCAAAAGTTTGTATTGTATTCAAAGTGTTACTATAAATCTGTTTTCTCAACATAAATCAAATTAGGCATTCAAATTTCTTCTTGTCACTTGATTTGGTTTTTTGAAGTTGATGGTTTTAATTGTTTCAGTATCTTGTAATTTCTGAAAACAAATGGAGAAACCAAATTAATTTGATAAATAATTATCATAAATATAATATATTTATGTAATAATTTATTTATTTTGTAATGAGAGTATTAGTATTAGTAACGGCCGTATGGTGCAAGAAAGCCTATGGCTTATGCTGCACCAGCCAAAAAAAAAAAAAAAAAAATCCGAACAAAACAATGATAAAAACAAAAATTAAATAAATAAATAATAATTTGTAATGAGTGATCCATATATTCATATGGATCACTCATTACAAAACTGAAGTGATATATATATATATATATATATATCTCTCACACATTTCCATATAATATCGGTGTAGATGCACCATAGATAACTCTTAAGAAACCATGATGGTAGTGTGGAAGGCATCATTTGCTCTGTATTTTATATTGTGCTCTTCCTTCACAACGAGTTGCCATGGTATTGCACTACCTCGAATAAGTAATGCCTCACTAATAGAAAAGACTATTGTTACATATTCTCAGTGAGTACCACCCAGATGGCACTGTTTCAAAGCTGTTGAAGAGCACAATATGAGATACAGAGCAAATGATGCCTCCCACACTACCATCGGATAGTTTCTTAAGAGTTATCTATGGTGTATCTACCCCAATATTATATAGATATTAAACTCTTACTCTTAATGTATTATGCCTTGTGAATTTAGTTATTTTTAAATATCACACATATCCATATATTTGTCACTCACTGCAAAATACAAATACAGTTCACATTACAGCCAAAATATAGCCGGGTGGGTAAAGTGCTTGCCTGGCAACCCAAAGGTCGCGGGTTCGATTCCCGCCTCGGGCTTGGATCAAAGTACTGCAAAAACCTTGGGAGAGGTGCATTATGGCCACAGAAGCCTATGCGCCAACAACTACCAAATAAAAAAAAAAAAAAACAGCCAAAATAATTGTATTGTCCTTCAAATAAAATCATTAAACTACCCATATGTTTAATTTCATTACAGGGATATCTATGCTTCCAAGAAGGAATGAGGGCTGAGCTTTCAACCAACAATGGTTGGGCTTATGTTCAACTTAGACAAATACCATCATCCACAGTTATGTACTTAGAAATATTAGAAGTGGATTAGCCTTTATTGATAATTTACATTATCAATAAAGGCTAATCTACCATACACCTATAAATCTGCATCTCTGCCAAGGCATCATCTCTCAGCATAAATGTGTTAAAAACAAAGAGAGAGAGAGAGATTCCTATTTTAATTATCCATTAATCAAACTCACTTACCACTGATATGCCATGCCAAAGCAGAGCAATGAGGTGCCATCAGAGGCATTAGTATATGTTTGAGGGTGGGTTCTCCTCCCCCAAACTATTCCTCAGTTCTTTTTACAGAAAAAATGAAGTGATATAAATGAGAGATATAAATAAAAAAGCGTCACCAAGAAGAAAATTTACTTATTAAATAAACCAACCACTGAACATAATGCTGGAACTTTATTTTTGACCTTTATATTATAGTCTTTAGTTTGTTTAAAAAATATTTCTGAAAATTTGTTATTTGACTTTATTTAAAGATATTTGAGAAAGAGTGCTGGTAAATATGGGTTAGTACCATACTTATAAGTTTAAAGGAGCATTGCACTACTTGCATGCAGAGTTGTCTGTAGCAGTGCATAACACAGCAGTCTGATGGGTAAATCTGGGTGCTTAAAAAAAAGATTGAGGCCTTCAAAGGAATTAAAATGGGGAATCAAGTACATAGCTACCAAAGCCTACTCTCATGCATCAGGCAGAATGGAAGGATCACTAAAGGCAGAAGGAGGGGAGAAGTTATGCTCTCAGTTAAAAAGCACATAGATTTAAAACAGTATGCTCAACTGACAGTTGCCAGAGTAACATTGAGTCAGTCTGGTATGATATAACACTTGGAAAACAAAACAAGAGCAGAAGTTTACCGTTTTTTTTTCTTTACGGTTACATTTAAATGCACCATATCAGAATGTTGTCATTACTGAAATTATCATAATGAAATTCACACTCATTTGTTGTACTGTCACATAGCATTATTAGTTAACACTGCTTTACCATGCTGAATTACCACTATGTGTATTGCTTGGTGTAGTGTTAATCACCATTGCTTCACCAGAATTTTTTTTGCCTTTAATAGAGTGAAATATCAATATATAACAAATTTGTGCTGGCAAACAAAATAATACTGTTATATAAAGAAATTTCATTATATTACAAAATAATTAAAAGTCAAAACAAACAAACAATATTACAAAATAATTAAGTCAAAACAAACAAACAATATTACAAAATAATTAAAAGTCAAAACAAACAAACAATATTACAAAATAATTAAATGAGACTTATTTATTAAATGCAATTTATATATTTTTAATGAAAAATTCAAACTTAAAAAAAAAAAAAAAACTTTACAGTTGTTATTTTTATGCTTGGGGAAAAAATAAAAACATGAAACTACAGTTCCTTTTCATTTTTAGATTTATAACACTGTATGTGCAACCAGATGATAAGACAAAGATACGATGTAAACAATGCACTCCTTCATGTAAAACTGTTAAACATGATTCTAAAGCTGGTGCCTCATCTACCAGCATATTTCACTAAATATGGAACTGCATAAAAAAAAAAAAAACCTATCAACCCCAAAATTACTTAAGCAATTCAGTTAAAATTCTACAACCTCAAACAGGCAATTAACTGCTCAGTTAGCATAATAAAAAGAATGACAAATCCCTCCCATCCAATTATTGTCCCATTGCACTTACTTCTACTCTTTCTAAAGTAATGGAGAAATCAGTTAACCATGAACTTTTACACTATCTGGAAACCATCCATCTGATCAATAATTGCCAGCGTAGATTTCGTTGGTGTCAATACCCTGGTGATATTCTGATGTATGTATATTCATCTATGGCCAAATTTAATAGAAAAGTTTGGTGAAACTCAGGCAGTTGTGCTTGACATTTCAAGGGCTTTTGATTGTGTTTGCCATAAAGGTCTTCTAAATAAGCTTCCATCTCATGGTTTGCCAACTCTTTTTTGTGATTAGGTGTCCAGTTTTCTCTCTGACCACTCACTGCGGGTGATGGTAGATGGCTCTGTCTTCTAACTTCTCTGCTAATGGGTTTTCAAAAGAGTTCAGTGCTTTTTTTCCACTCTTTTCCTCTTATATATTAATGACCTTCTTCCATTTACCGAAAATGCTATCCATTGTTTTGCTAATGATGGCACATTGCATTCTACGTGGTGCCTCCGTAGCCAGGTGGGCAGGAACAGCAGTGCGTAGCACACGCTTCTTGATTAGACCAAGGTTCGAGCCCGTGACCACCAAATATGGAGGATGCGGAAAGGTCAGGGAATGACCACCGCATATCCCCGGAGCAATATGGCCTTAGTTGCTAATGCTCCTAAAAACCAAATAACAAACAAACAACAAGCATTCCACCTACCAGTCTGAGAAACCTTGCCCTGCACAAACAGCTTCAACTTCTCAAATATCCATTACCAATTCCTTAAATGCTGATCTCTAGTGGGGCAAAGATAACTTAGTTGATTTCAATCCTTCAAAAAATCAGTCCTGTCTTATATCTCACAAAAAGGATTCTTCTGCTCCTATACTTATCTTCAATGACACTCCGATTTCTAGGCAAGATCATATATCTCTATTGGGGATTACCTTGACTTCTAATCTCTCTTGGCAAATATTACAAATATTGCTTCTTCTGCACCTAAAAAACTGGGTTTTCTCTCTCAGCATTACTTTTCTTCCAAACAGCTGTTCACTCTGTACAAATTGCAAATCTGCCCTACCATGGAACATTGTTCCCACATCTGGGGACAATGCCCCCAAAAGCTCTCTCACTCTTCCAGATTCCATTCAAAAGAGGGCAGTTAGGTTAATTAATGACTCATCCCTAACACAGTTTCTGTCCATTCTTTGTCTCATAGACATTCTATTTCTGCTGCATGCCTTTTCTATAGATACTTCCATGGGCACTGTTCTTCTGAATTCACTTTAATAATTCCTGCTCTGCCTTCCAAACCAGTCCAAACATGTGCCGCAATCAGTCAACATCCTTTTATTGTCCAACTTCAAACTCCCAAAACCAATTTTCACTGATATTCAGCTCATGGGTACACTTGAGTCACCATGTTGCAAGTGTGGCTGAAGAAGAGAGTGATTTTCTTGTCGAGTTCTGCGATTGGCTAATTACTGGGAATGCATAATTTACCTCATTTTGCATTTTTCTGATTGTTTGGTTGGATGCAAATTTGCTTCTGATTTTTCTGGCTTCAGCATGAAATGCAAAATTATTATGCTGTTTAGTTGTCATCGTGCTGCTCTGCTGCCCTTGTTTATTGTGCGGTATTGTTATTCCGTGTTCATGGTTTGCAAAAGAATGGATGTAAGACTAATTGAATGGAGTGTGAATTTGATAGCTTCAGAATGCAAGTGTTTTTAGTGTGGATGTTTGATGAAGTGTACCAGTCAGCATGTGAGGACTGATGAAGTGTTTTTTTGTTTTCAAGTTGTTTTTTCTTTGATTTTCTTCACAGTAACTGTATGAGTTGTTAGTATCAAGTTCTCTTTATATTATTGGAGGGGGAGCATCCTCCCAAAAAAGTATTTCGGTTGACATGTATGAGCAATTCTAATTTTTTAATGCACTTGAAATTATCTAGTAATGTATGGGAGAGAAGAATCAGTGGTTGTACGTGGTGTTAAGTTTTGTTTAAAAAAATTGCTCAGATATATTGTGATGTCATGTGACACCCCCAGTAACCTTGCAAAAAGAGGGGGGAAGCCTTCTTCCTCTCTTTCTCACCCAAGTACAGGATTGTGCCCAGGGCTAATGAACAGGCATATGAAACACTAGCCTAATGCCTCACCATAGAGGGAGGCGTGCATGTTGTCTGTAATCTCAAATTTTTAAAGCAGTTTCTTTTTTTTATGCCCTGATATAAACTAGGCCCCACCTGTACCTACCATGTAAACAGAGACAGGTGAAATTTACTGAAAGTGTGGATGACTAATTTCTGTGAAAGAACAGATTAACTTCTAGAATAAAGGAAAATCACTCTCTCTTAATTCTCTAATAGGATGTAACGGTAGAACACAGGTTGACTACGGTGTATTATCCACACCATGAATATGCCTTAATCTTTTCCTCTGGCCATAAACACAAGAAAGCAGTTGACCAGCGTGACTTCTCAGTACAGTATGCAGGAATTGGTTATAAATGTTTTATGGACACCACTAAATTGTGGAACATCCCTTTAGTTTTTAATTCGTGCATTCTACAGCAGTAGCTCTATTACCTAAAGGCCAGAGGTGTGAACAATGCACAACACAGTTTAGTTCAGTACTGTTCTATTTATTTCACAGTATTACAACATTTGTATTTAAACAGATTGGTAAAAATAATTGGTTTTTATTCTGATTATATATGCAAGGTTTTTTTGGTTTTTTTTTTTTTTTTTGACTGTGGGATCTAGGCAAGAGCTTAGCGCCTCAGGCCCCAAGAAGTTTAAATTTCTTTTGATTTCAGTTATATTTCATAAATATTTTTCCTTGAATATTTTGGTAACTAAAACTGTAGTTAATAAGAAGAGCATCCAAAAATACTGTGGCACATGGCTGAGACCGTAAATTCTGCAGGTGATTCCCTTGTGAGATAGCCTTATTGCTTGTTTAGGATATGCTATGCATCTAGAGGTCACTCTTGCATGAGCTTACAGCATGATTGATGAAATATTTCTGTATACTAGATGTAGGGAATGTAACAGTCTTAAAATTAAACTTTGTATGTTAATAGATGAAACTGGGTCACTTAGGAAAATAGGTTTGATACCCTGGAATTAGCCGACCGGGTAAAGTACCTGCCCGGCAACCCAAAGGTCGCGGGTTCGATTCCCGCCTCGGGCTTGGATCAAAGTACTGCAAAAACCTTGGGAAGTGCAATATGGCCACAGAAGCCGATGCGCCAACAACTACCAAATCAAAAAAAAACCCTGGAATTGATTAAAACTGGAGACCCAAGCAACAACTCTGATATGCCAGGAGATACATTTCCAATTTTGGTCCCAGATGTGAATCATCAAGGGTAGACTGTTTTGGTTCAACGGGAAGAAGTGGTTTTAATAGGAGATTCAGTTGTCAGGGTAACATGGAATAGAACCAGAGTGTCTGCCAGGTGGTGCTACTATCAGTGTAACAGTTGCCAGTTCTCAAGGGTATTAATGAGATTTTGATTGTACACATGGCTACTAATGATATTAAATGCAAATGAACTGAGGAACTGCCCAAAAAGTATTAGCAATGGCTACATGGTGCAAGGAAGCCTGTGGCTTATGCTGCATAGATATAGCACAAGTATAGGACCATGTAAAAATGTTGCAAGTTTGAGCAAAATATTGTGTTTTCAGCAGTTATTTTAATTAGTTGAAAGAGGGTTATGCAGTTATTCCTTACCTGCTTATAATACAATAAACATCATCACATGGATATAATACAATAAATGACACTAATCTACTATGTGTTAAAATTTATTTTTATACACTGTAGATAACTGTTTTGTCAAAAATGCTATAAAGTTAATTGAGCACACTTCAACAGAAACAGTTGGAAATTGCTTGATCAACTGCTTTTTCTCAGTGAGAAAGTTCTGTCTTCGATTTAGCCATCTCTCTATCTGAAATGAATGCAAATCAATTTTATTTGAAAATTTAAAAAAAACAAAAAACTACTAGTAAAAATATGTCTTGCAGTTTGTCCTATAGAGCCTTCAATCGCTAATTGAATCTACAAAGTAACTTTTATACCTATGCTGATTACAAAAGTGTGGCCACATCACGTTCTTTTGAATGCAGTTTCTATTTTTATTATTTATTGTATTATAATCCACCATTCCTGCTTCACTTTGCTGGGGTTATCCAGTATCTTTGTAGCGTTTACTAAAAATCTTTATTTTTAATTTGTGAACCAAGTGAGAGGGCGCTGGTATATATCCATTGCCGACTTGTGAAGTGTTATAGTTACTTTGCTTTGTACTTGTCGTTAATTAATCTTAGTATTTTACTTTTCAAAGAACTAAGGAGCTATGTGAGTTTGGTAAGTTTTTATCCCACATATTTTGTCTTCCGCAAAGATATCAAAAATAAGTTCTAGCAACTTATTTTTAATATCGTCGGATAGCCAACCTGTGTATGCCTTTTCTTATAACCAAATTCTCAGCTGCTATGAATTGCAGGCGTTGATCTGTGCAGTTCAGTTTAATGTATTATTGATATATAACATTTATAATTCTGTATTTCCAGGTAGAGAATTATTATTATTATTAGCCATATGGTGCAAGGAAGCCTGAGGCTTATGCTGCACTAACCCAAAAATAAAAAATAAAATTTTTTAGCTACTTTGAGAGAAAGAGAAGTAGAAGGGAATCACTAAGAAAGAGAAGAAATGATGATATCCAGCTCAGGACCTTGGTGTGCCAAGCCCATACTCACCAGATGTGAGTCCCTGGGGGTTAAATAATATTGTTAAAATTTCGCAAATTCTTTCACATAACAGTGTAGGGTTGTAATTATCTGACCTTCCCAATTAAAGAAGTATGTAAATAACCATAAGGCTAATAATAATAATTATATATGGTACAAAATATGCCTGTAAACTGCATTGTTCTGTGGTTTGTTTTCTGGACAAAAAAGTCAGTTTCCAAAAGAAAAAAATCATAGTACGCTTGCCTGAGATTGACCAACACAGCCACGTTGTGAAGACAGCCATAAAAATTCCTCCCATTGTTGATGAAACTCTAACTCGAGTCTTTTCATCGTGGTGTGGAGAGGACAATAATTATACCAGCTATACTACCCACAAGTGCAAATAATGCTAATAAAAGGATACCCAATGTTGGATTTTAAATGTCAACAAGAATGCAATATTATTTGGTGTATTTGGGTGTCCTTTTTTGTAGGAAATGGGTTATTCTTGTCCGGTTCCTGCTGTGGGGTCTCATTAAAATTTTAAATAAAAATGCACTCAATTTTTAATAAATTTTGACTGTCGATTTTTAATAAATTTTGATTGTTAATCTCATTTAATGCCTTTCACTCATTATATTCCTTTGAAGGTTGTACTGTGACCAGCTTCAGCAGAGGGCTTGGGATTGTCTTGTTCATCTAGGTTCCAGAAATAACCAATTTTCACAATATGACCTTGAAGGGTTTCTTGATTGAATCATTCAGGGTTGTACATTTGCATGAATAGTACTATTATTTAAACTAGAGGTGAGCAACCTTTATTGAAATGCTTGCCATGTGAATATTTTAATTACCATTGGCTGATGCCTTACACTAGTGGTATACATAGGAAAATATACTGGTACATAGCCACTAAAGTAGTTTATACCATAAGAACTTAATTTTTTTTAAGGCATATTTGATTTGTGGTCTTTCAGCTGACTCTAACAGTGCAAACTGTATGTTTTATAATTTTACACAAAACTATATAGCAACAAGGTTCTCATCAGAAACATTAAAATATTGCTATCTTTTTAAAATATCAATAAAGCCTACTGATTTTAAAGAGCGTTCTTTTTTTTCTTCCTTTATTTATACTCCAGCATGACTACCAAGTCAGAGGAGCTTACAATAAACATGAATACAATTGCTAATCATATTTTAGCAGTCACGCAGGTTTGAACTCAAAAACTGAAAAGTTTCTTCTTTTTACTTGCACGTAAATGCTTAATTGTAAATTTGCAGTTAATCATTTTGATAATGAATACAATCATTAACCATATTTAGCATTGTTTCAACTTATTTTTGGCATGCACATGACCAGAAAAGATTCAGCATCACTGCATTATGCTGTAGGTGCATGTGTATATCTAATTGTTATTATTGTTTTTTAAATTAAATTTTATTTTACCTTAATAACAATATTTAATAATGACTTTTTAATAACAATATTAATCACTTAATATTTTATTAGAAATAGAAATGTGTCTATTAATAAAAATAGAATAGAAATATAAAAAATATTTTATTTTTATGATTTTCAGACTTTTTTTTTTTTTTTTTACAAGATTGTCAGTGTTTGGCAAAATGCTTATCATGAAAATTTGTAAGTTCTTTTGGAAGTTTTATAATCTTTAACTTTGGTTTTCTTTTTCATATTGCATATTTAATTTTGAAATTAAATATTTAGGACATTGTTTAGAGATACGTGATGGGGAAGATAACATTGTTAGCATTAGCATTGGTTGGGGCATGTGATGCAAGAAAGCAAGCTTATACAGCATCAGCCAAAAAAATAAAAAAACCTTCCAATTTTGCCCATCTGGTCACTCCAAATGTTTGTCTAGTTCAGCCTGAAATTTATTTAAACTGTCAACTTCCACAACAACAGATGGAAGTCTGTTCCAGCAATCAACTACCCACTGGCTAAAGGCAAACTTCTGCACATCTATTCTACTACTGTCTTTCCTCAATTTGAATCTATGCCCCTTCAGGTTCTTAATCTGAGCAAGTGGAAGTATCCCATCAGCATTGAGCCTGTTCAAACCATTCAAGGTCTTATACACATCAATCAGATCACCTCACAGGTGCCGAGTCTCCAGATGCTGCAACTTGCAGGACTTAAGCCTCTTTTGGTAAGAACACCCCTTTGTTCCTCTAACCAATCTTATTGCACTTCTCTGTACTCATTCTAGCAACTCTACATTCTTCCTAAAATGAGGCCTCCAGACCTGTATGCAGTACTTGAAGCAAAATTCCTATGTCATTGACAAAACTCCATGACCTGCTCTGGCAGCCTGTCTGCACTGCTCACAGAATTTCATATCTGACTTCACAATTATCCCCAGGTCTTTTTCATTCTCCACCTCCCTGAGTGTAGTACCACACAGTATGTTTCTCTTGGGTTACTGCTACCCATATGCAATATTTTGCATTTGTCAATGTTAAGCTTCAGTTGCCACTTCTCAACCCATCTGCCTAACTTTTCTAGATTCTTTTACAGTAGAATACTGTCTTTACTATCATTAACAACCCTGTCAACCTTTGTATCATCTGCAGACTTGTACATTAAGCCTGATATACTTTCATCAATATCATTAATAAACGAACAAAACAACAATGGGCCCAGCACAGAGCCCTGGGAGACTCCACTAATAACATTAGTCCATGTAGAGCAGTGTCCATTTATTACCACTCTGCCATCTCCCACTCAACCATCCCTTTATCCATGGCAGCAACTTGCCCTTAATGCCATACTCTCCAATTTGTACAGCAGTCTTCCATGTGCAACAGTATCAAAAGCTTTCCTGAAATCCAAGTATATGATATCAAAATTATTTTTTGCATCCAGTTCCTTTGTGGCCACATCGTAGTATCCAACCAAATTGGTCAGACAATACTTCCCCTCAACAAACCCATGCTGTGTCTGAAATATTACTGCAGTCTTGTCTAGGTGATCCTGCATCACTTCTTTAACCAGTGACTCCATTATTTTCTCTGGAACACAAGTTAAACTAACAGGTCTATGGTTAATTGTCACCCTTTGAACCCCCTTTGTGAATTGGAGATACATTTGCTCATCTCCAGTCCATGGGAACCTCCCCTGAATCTAAGGATGCTGCCATAAAAAAAATCTTAAGGGTTTGCTTACTTCCCTCGCTGCCTCCTTCAATATAACTGGACAGATTCCATCTGCCCTAGGTGCCTTTTTTATGTTTAACTTCAACAATTTCTCTGGCATTCTCCTCCCTTAATAACTCCTGTGAATGTAGATACAAAATACTGATTCAGTTTGTCAGCTATCTGAGCAGGATCATCAACAGTCGAACCACTAACTTCAAGAGTAAACTCTGGTTTATCCCCTTCCTTCTAGAGTTTACATAAGTAAAGAAGTCTTTGTTGTTTTTCTTTGAATCCTTTGCCAAGCATTTCTCGTAATCAGCCTTTGCTTGCATAACCTCCTTTATGAAAATTACAGACTAGCTTATATTTGCCATAGAGCCTCAATAGTTCATCTGAGATCTGTTTAGGTGTAAATCTTTAACAATATTTCTTAGTTGGTATGAAAAGCCTAGTAGCTACCAAGATTAATTCCTTGAAGGCTTCCATTTAATATTCACTGTTTTTAAGATCATCAGGTGATCCCACTGTATAGAATTTAAAAACTGTCTGTGACCACTGTAGTCACATTTACGAAAACAAAAACCCTTCCCTTTGCCCTTGATGGTAGTTACATCTTTAAGTAAATCCTACATCAGTACACTGTGATCACTGTCACCTAGTGGTTCCTTTATCTGCAAATTCTTAATATATGAATGAATAATCACTGCTGATAATCAGGTGAAGAGTACGACTTCCTTTGGTTGCACATCAAACATGTTACTGTAGAAAATGATCCTCCAATAAATCCACAAAAATCTTGCTCATGTGCAAGTGACCAAACCACAAGTTCCAGTCAGTATCTGGAAGGTTAAAATCCCCCATTACAAGACATTCTGATTTACTGGTCCCCTCTATTTCTCTGCACAATTGTTCATTGTACTCTTCAGAGTCATTAGGCCTGTTACACACTCCTACTCTAATTTTCACTTTCCCAGTGTTTATTTCACACCAGACTGATTCAGCATTGCACTGTCCACCCATGTCAACTGGATGCACTTCCTTAGATTTTGTGTTTCTTAACTAACAGTATAACCTCTCCTCCCTTCCTACCATGTCTATCCTTTCTGTACACATTGTACTCCCCAAATTCCAATTCTGTGATGCTTATATCTGTGACACCACGTCTCTGATATCCCAACAATATCTGCCTTTGATGTCTTGATCAGCACTTCAGATTCATCAAATTTATTTACTATATTTCTATCATTGGAAGTATACATGCACCTGTTCTTACTCTTAGTTATCCTAACCCAGCCCATGTATGTACTTGTTCCATAATGGCTCCCAGCTGCTCTTGAAATTACCAGCAACTTGCTCTCTAGGATGCTGCTCATTGCAATAGAAGCAGTGCAAGAATCACTTTTGCCTCTGCCTGCGACTACTTTAATCTTTTAGTGAATCTCCCCAAGCTACCAGTTTTCCAACCCGCCTAACACTGCCTCGATAGCATCAGCAAATATTCTTGCACCTTTTCTATTTAAATGTATCCCATACCTGTAGAAGCAGTCTCTCCTCTTAGCAAGGGGCACCTCCATAGCCAGGTGGGCAGGAGCAGCAGTGCGCAGCACACCCTTCTTGGTTAGACCGGGGTTCGAGCCCGTGACCACGAAATACGGAGGATGCGGAAAGGTCTGGGAATGACCACCGCATATCCCTGGAGCAATATGGCCTTAGTTGCTAATGCTCCTATAAACCAAATAACAAACAAACCTCTTAGCAAGCACAGACCACGCTGAAAAAATTTACCACTTGAGTCTTGCATAATCTTTCCAGGGCTGAATTGATTGACAAAGGCTCTCATCATGTAATCCCTCCTATCGTGTCTGGGCAGAATTACAGACACTTTCAAATTTAACCATAGCTCGTAACTTTTTTTTCAACATTGACCTGTACTTGTTAAGTAAATCTGCAGATCTTTTACTCTTTAGATCATTAGTGCCAACGTGTACAACAATATCATGTTTTGTGCCCTTAAAAGATATCTGCTCTACGTCATCAGTTTTTGTTCTTGTTTCACTTTTGATTTGTAAAATGTTTTATATTTATTCAGTATCACATGACAAAGATTGTGATATATATACTGAATAAATGATGTTCATATATTTGATAATTGTTTATTGAAGTAATTTTATTTGTTTTTTTTTTTCAGATATTACAAGGCATGTGGTTTTCCTTCAACAATTGCTAAAGGTGCAGTCAGGTGACCAGAAGATACTTCTGCTTCTAAATGTTGGTATTGATGATGGAAAATATTTACCAAGTTTGTCAGATTCATTGAAGGCTAAAGAGAATTTTTTAACAGTCACAATCTCTGTCCCATGATTTACTTTGTGGAGGCCATTACCTCTATTTTGTAGCTCTGTTCACTTACTACCTGTAATTATGCTACTGGTGGAATAGTTGATGATTTGTCCTGTGCAGGTTATTTTTGGGGCTGTTACTTATTTGATGTGGAAAAGAAACATTATTACGTTCAGTAATGCTACAACATGGTTACAAATTCTAAAAGGGCATTTATTATTATGTAATAAGGAAAAATCCTCTTATTGAAAAGATGGCAAGTTCATTTAATCTGGAAACATGCTTAGTTTGTTCTCCAATAAAACCATTCTCTTGTGAGGTATGTGGTCGGGCATTTTCAAAATCAAGTACTTTGAAAACACATATATTAATTCACACACAGGAGAAACCCTTTTGTTGTGAAATATGTGGAAGGACCTTTTCACGTGCAGATCCATTGAAAAGACATTTTGTAGTGCACACTCAAGATAGACCCTTCATTTGTGAAAGATGTGGTAAAGCCTTTTCGAGATCATATGATTTAAAAGAGCATTTATTGGTCCACACTCGGGATAAACCCTTCTCTTGTGAAATATGTGGCAAGGTATGGTCCAGATTGCGTGATTTAAAATTTCATCTATTGATTCATACACAGGAGAAGTACTTCGCTTGTGAAATATGCAGCAAGGCATATTCAAGATCATGTGATCTGAAAAGACATTTTTTATTATATCATACACAGGAGCAGTTCTGTTCTTGTGAACAATGTGGTAAGTCATTTAGAAGTCCAGATTGCCTGAAAAAACATTCAGTAGTTCACAATCAGCAGAAACCATTCATTTGTGAAATATGTGGCAAAGCATTTCAAGGTCAGGTGACCAAAAAAGACATTTATTAGTTCATACTCAGGAGAAACACTTCTCTTGTGAAACATGTGGCAAATCATTTACACACTCAGGGAATCTGAAACGACATTTTTTAGTTCATACTCGGGAGAAACACTTTATTTGTGAAATATGCGGCAAGGCATTTGCAAGATCAAGTGATATGAAAAGACATTTATTAATTCACACTTGGAAATCCTAGGCCTGTTACATGAAAATCAAATTACATTGGTTTATTTCTCATTTAAATTTCAATGGGAAATGATTCTTTGAAAAGGTTTGAATGCTTAAAGAGTTTTTATGTAATATTCTGAGCAATTTGTGATTAATCAGCATTCAAATAAATTGATTCTAACCCCCTTCCCCATTTTTTAGCAATTTCATTGGTAGGGATTTGAAATTTTCTATTTTTCAAGCAAATGTGTGGTGTGCAAGGATTGATGAAAAATAGCAATACAGTTATATTTCCAGCCATATTAACCTTAGGTAGTATCAATATTATGTAGAAGGCAGCACTAATATTAGTTCATGAAATTTAAAATACATGGAAATGCCCTCTTCTTTAATTTCCTCTACAGCCAATGAGCAGAGAGATTCTTAATGACTTTCTTTTATGTTGCTGCAGTTGACATCGTAAGCTACTAGCCTTCACAAGTAAATATTCCAGACAGCATGAGAGTTTTGAGTCATACCACATACAAGGTCTGTTTCTCAACAACTGGAATAACCATTGAGGACGGGCCAAATGATTCAGAAAAAACAACATTCTTGCAGCTTTAGTTGGATTAATTTCTGGATTAAATTGCTTATGCAGTTTGCTGGATTAAGATATATTTTGTTAGTAACTGTATCAATACAGTTACTAAGAAATGGTTAAAGAGATTTTGGTCAGCAGCTTCAGATCATTTGCATAGCACAGCTTAGTATGTTTTTCACTCTGTTTGTCGGGGGGGGGGGGGATGATTAAGATTATGAAGAGGAGCCCACATAACACTCCTTACAGTATTCCAGAGTTAATGGACTTGATCTCTGACTGCCTTTTGACTTTCATTTATAGTGACCTATTTTGCAAGAGAGAGATTTGAGAAAACTGAACACATCCTACAACCTTAATGTTGTGGAACATTTCTAGCAATGTGAGAGGGACAGGCCGATCTACACCTATCAAATGCTGCTTCTGGGCCAGTACAAGTGATGGCAAGCTCAGATTTTATTTCAGAGGCTTTAAGAATAGAGCAGGCTGATTTCTTTACTGTGGATCTGCATGGGATAGAGTAGTGCTCTTATAGAGATTGATAGAACATAATCTGGTGGGACAGACTGGGAAGGAGCACTTTCTCAGAGAGCTTTAGAAGGAAGGATGTATTGAAGATAGGTGTCTATAAATGATTCACTCCTGCTGTATGTGGCATCTTTGGGATTTGAAACCAAGGCTCAGTCCTCTGAACAGAAGAACCTTCTTCTCAAGGCCCAGAAAAGCAAGATAATTGATCAAATGAGATTATGCCTACTGCACTTTTTGACTCAAAGGCTTCTGTTCATTATGAATTTGCCTTGCATTGTGAAACAACAGTTACACAGTTGGTTCACTGTTTAATGCAATGAAACCAGAAATGGTTAAAGAATTAGTAAGTTGTGGGTGGGGATGCAGATGCAAAAGGTGGAATTGAAATAATTATAAATACAGAAAACAACAAAGTCCATTGTTGTTTTCTGTATTTATAAATGATATTGATGATGGTATATCAGGCTTAATGTCCAAGTTTGCAGACGATACGAAGGTAGGCATGGTTGTTAATGACACTAATGACAGTACGCTGCTGTAACAGGATCTAGAAAAGTTGAGCAGATGGGCTGAGAGGTGGCAAATGAAGTTTAACATTGACAAATGTAAAGTACTACATAGGGTAGCAGTAACCCCAGAGTAATGTATCAACTCTTTTCATTCTCAGAAGGAAAAGAACCTCGGGGTAATTGTGCAGGCAGATATGAAGTTTTCTGAGCGGTGCAGATGGTCCGCAAGAGTAGCTCACGGTGTCTTGTCAATGAAATACAGGAATTTTTCTAGCAGGGATAAGGAGGTGATTATCCCCTTGTATAAGGCGATGGTCAGGCCACACCTACAGTACTGTATACAGGTCTGCAGGCCTCATTTTAAGAATGATGTAGAGCTGTTGGAACGAGTACAGAGAAGGGCAACAAGTTTAGTGAATGGAACAAAGGGTTGCTCTTATGAAGAAAGGCTTAAGTTTTGCAGATTAGTGTTTGGAGACTAGCACCTGCGAGGTGATCTGATTGAGGTGTATAAAGCTTTGAATTGTTGAGCATGCTCAGTGCTGATGGGATTCTTCCTCTTGCTCAGAATAATCACCTGAGAGGGCATAAATTCAAATTGAGGAAAGACGGTTGTAGGATAGATGTGCGGAAGTTTGCCTTTAGCTAGCGGGTAGTTGATTGGTGGAACAGACTTCTATCTTTTGTTGTGGAAGTTGATAGCCTAAATAAATTTAAGGCTGAGCTGGACAGGTATTTGGAATGAACCGAGGGGTGAAATTGGATTTTTTTTTTTTGCCTGATGCTGCATATGCTTGCTTTTTCGCATCGTATGCCTCTACTAATGCTAATGCTAACGTTTCTAAGGGAACCTGTTCAACTGGTTTAAACAAAACAGAAGTGACTCTGTCTACAACTTGCGTTCCCTAATTTCCTCATTTCGTGAAAATATTTTCGCTCTATATGCACCAAGTAGTATTTTCAATGCCAAGATTGAGGAAGGATTGCATTTGGTGTTTGGTTATCAGCCATCAAGAAGACATGAAAAGGACAGTCTCCTACCACTGCAGCAAAGAACACTAATTTTGGCTGTGCCTCTAAAGCAAAAAGAATTTAAGGTCTACTGTATTCCCCAAGAAGATGAAGTCCCTTTTGTTCATCTTCATTTAGTTTGAGAAAAGAGCGATTCCCTGCATCTTGTGTTTTTTTTTTTTTTTTTTGTTTTTACTGTTCGAGGTTCCTTCAGTGACTCACACCTTTACCAAATTCATTTAATTATTTATTAAGTTGTGCACTAAAAAAGTCAATAAGAATGCAAATTGACTCCTGCTGTGCAGTTTCACATAATACGACTAATGCCTGTCTTTTACTGACAGCTGTTCTAAATTTCATTACAAGCCTTCACATAAGGCCTTAAATAAGTCGCATTCTTTAACTTATTTTATTGAATATTTGCTGAAGTGAAAACAGTTTACAGCTAAAGACATAGATATCAGTAAAACAGAAATATTATGCTATATTAAAATAGTATTATGTTCGAGAAAAATTTATGTGATATTGTGCATATTTTGCCATTAAGAAATATGCTGGCTATGGAAAAGGACTGGTTTTAATTTTGCATGTAAATGGGTTTGTTGGAATAAATGACTTCTAGGAACAGTTTAATACTTATGTTTATTTTATCATATGCATATAGACATGTGAAATAACATTCATTCCAAGTTTACATAAAAAAATCATCACTATGTTCAGCTATAATGATTGATTTGGGTACTTACCAGATTCCTGTATGGCATACAATACCAGGCATTATAAACTTTAGTTGCATGTGTGCAGCTAAAGTTTAGAATTTCTTCATTTTTATTTTCCCGATTTCACTTGCCATTTGGCTGCTCAAGTTACGTAGTGTCCTGCTAATCTGCAGTATCCAAACTGAAATGATCAGCAAGTGATTTCAATGCATCAGCTGTTCTCGACTTATCTTTTAAAAACATAAATTTCGCATCCTATAGCTAAGGAGAGCTCTTGTATTTTCCAATCAACTCCTGTTTCTTCTGTCTAAATGTTTAACACTTAGACTCGGACAACTATTTGATACTTGCAAGAAATTCCAACCATGTCTGAGTGCTGCAAGCAGCTTTTACAAAACTCCATATAAGTCTCAAACATTTGCAGGTGTGATTTCAGGTGGTGCTCCTGCATGACCAGTGTCCTCAGTACCAACCCCTGAATATCATACTGACATTTTGGGCACTGCATTATGTACTAATTTTTTCTTATCAATTTTTTTTCATTAAGCGCAATTCATGAAAATGATGTTCACACGCAGCACTTCCTGTTAATAGTGGCTCTAGAATGCCACAGTTTGGATTTTGGGAAGCCTGCACTCAGTCCTAAAATGATATGAGATTAATATTACATCCAAAATTTTTCATGAATAAGTTTAAAAGGATGTCATTGATTTCATAAATTAATCATTTTGTAAAATAATTTTAGCATAAAACTACCAAGGTTTTCTTACCTTTCATCATTCGAGGTTGGCATTCGAGGTGAGCGGACGCGCTTAGACAGGGCTCCTCAGTTAAGTGGTTTACTTTTGTATAGTGCTTTTAAATATTTGATTTATTTAGATATTGTTGGATTATTTTGTTATAGGTTTTCCTGTAACTGTTTGATTTTAATAATATTATAGATATAATTTTTTAAAGTTACTTTCATTGATATTTATTTAATTTTATAATGGTAGTTACGAGATCTGCCTTAAACACGTCACAGGGTATCGTGACTCACACGGAAATAGCAGATGGCGATTTACGGGTGAGTCATGATTTAATCCGTTGTGGAACCTGTGGAATGTTTTCCAAGGTCGACCTGGTGACTAATCCTAGCTCACCTGGGGATTCTTTTCTTTGTGATCGATGTAAGGAGTGCACCGATCTTAAATTACAATTTGGTGCACTGAGGGAACAATTTGAGTCCCTGAAAAAACGAGTGCTTGCCCTCGAAAATAATGCATCTGGGAGCTCGTCAGGGACTCAAAACTCCAGCAATCTACCAAGTGATGCACACCCGATTCGAGCCTCAAAACAGAAAAACCAAGTGCAAACTACTCTGGTTAAAAAGGACATTGTATTATTAGGAGACTCCATTGTCAGGGAAACGGGGAATATTTTTTGTAATAAAGATAGGTGGAGGAGAACCAGGGTATGTCTGCCGGGAGCAACTATTGATGATGTCACCAACAGACTGTCAGATTTTAAAGGGGGTAAAGAAAATATTATTATTCATGTGGGGACAAACGATATTAAACGTACACGATCTGACGATTTGTTGGAAAAATACAGAACCATGCTGAGGAAATGTCGCGAGCTAGGCCATAATGTCTATGTGTCTGCAATTCTGCCCAGACACGATAGGAGGGATTATATGTTAAGAGCCTTGTGGATTAACTCAAGACTTGAAGGAATCTGCAAGGCTTTAGGGGGTAAATTTCTATCAGCATGGCCCACACTTGTAGGTAGAAGGAATTTGTTTTGTAGAGACGGGATACACTTAAACAAAGGTGGTGCAAAAGTTTTTGCCAGTATTATTGAGGAAAACTTAAAGGTTCAGGGAAACTGCTAGTTAGGGGGGATGTGGGTAATACTGACACGCGTTTATCTGATAATATTGGTCAAAGTAACTCTTGCACATACCTCAAGAGTTCTTATCTGTTACCCCAACTGGACGTATTATCTAGATGTTCTGGGGGCACAAACGTTTCACGTGGGCGGGTAGCTAATGCGAGGGAAGAGAGCCTAAAAAACTTCAAGGGTTGTGTTAGGGTTGTTAAATATACAAGAACAGTAAATCTTAATTGTTTATACAGTAACGTTAGAAGTGTCGTCAATAAAATGAGCGAATTCGAACTGCTGGTTAAAACAAGTAACGCGGACATAATAGGGCTTACAGAGACGTGGTGCCACCCGGAAATTGGGGATGATGAATTTCAGTACGGCTTGTATAATGTATTTAGGAAGGATAGGTTAGATAGAAGGGGTGGTGGGGTAATGCTTCTTATCAGAAGCAGCCTGAGTGCGATGATAGCTTTCCCGGATTCAGACGTTTCACATGCTAGTATAGAGTCTGTATGGTGTGAGATAGTTGGAAACAAAGGTATAATGCGAGTAGGAGTAATCTACAGACCAGGTGATTGTGAAGATTATGACAAAAGCCTCTACATGCAAATGGAATGGGCAAGTAAGCGTCAATGCCTTATTATGGGTGATTTCAATCTGCCTCTAATTGATTGGAGTAAATGGGAAGGAAACTCGACATGGGGAACAAAATTTTTAAATCAACTAGATGACTGTTATTTGTATCAACATGTCAGGGAAAATACTAGAGAAAAGAGTATCCTAGACCTCATCATCACACATGAATCAGATGACATAACAGGGCTGACAGTAGAGGAACCAGTAGCAGGAAGTGATCACGGAGTTCTACGGTGGATGATGACGAGAGAGGTAGCAGAAGTAATAGGCAAAGGAATGGGTTTTAATTGCAGAAAAGGAAATTACGATGCCTTAAGGTACTACATGGCCTCTATTAACTGGGTAGATATCGCGCAGAGAATGAATACAATTGAACTGTGGTACGCTTTTAAAACATTAATCACAGATGCCTTGAATGCGTATATACCATTAAAAAAATACTCCACGAGGAGGGTTCCAAGTTGGATGACTAGTGAAGTTGCCGCATTACTTGAGCAGAAAAAGGTGGCATGGAAAGGTTACAGAACAACAAAAAGTACTGAAGCCTATAACAGCTACAAGGTGATGTGTAATAGAGCCACAGAAAAGGTTCGACAGGCAAAGGCAGTTTATGAGAAATCACTAGCAAACAGAGCAAAGAGGGGGGATAAAGAATTCTTCACATATATAAATGCCAAGAAGAGCAGGACAAACCAGATCGGACCTTTATGTAAGGGAAAGGGGATAGTAATAAATACACCAGCTGCCGTTGCAGATGAACTCAACAGTTATTTTGCATCGATATTTACAAATGAAAAGCCTTTTGTGGCAAAGGGAAATTGTGGGAGCGAAGTTAAAAAATATGTAATTAATGATATTGAAATTTCGCAAGATTATTTAATGAAAAAACTTTCGAGCCTACAGACCAGTAAGGCTCCTGGAGTTGATGGAATATACCCTATAATCTTAAGAGAGGCGGCAAGCGAGTGCATTGAACCATTGAGGCTAATTATGCGAGCATCATTAGACTCTGGGGAGATTCCCTTGGATTGGAAAAGTGCAAATGTATCTCCCATACATAAGGGTGGCTCTAAAAGTGAAGTTGGAAATTATCGACCTGTCAGTCTGACTTCAGTAGTAGGGAAAATCATGGAGGCAATGATCAAGGGTGGAATTCAGGATCATTTGGATCGAATTGAAATTCTCAAGGATACTCAGCATGGTTTCGTAAAGGGAAAATCATGTTTAACAAATCTGGTTCGCTATTTCGAAAGGGTCACTCACGAGCTGGATTTAGGGAATAATTTCGACATTGTTTATTTAGATTTCAGCAAAGCTTTTGACTCAGTCCCACATGAGCGGTTGCTTTATAAGCTGGAACAGGTTGCAATCACTGGGAAAATCCTTAGATGGATAGAAGGATGGCTTCAGGGCAGGAGGCAGAGGGTTGTGATAAATGGCTATTCCTCAGATTGGGTTGATGTAAGAAGTGGGGTTCCCCAAGGATCAGTATTAGGACCACTGTTGTTTTTAATTTTCATAAACGACATTGATGAAGGGATAGAGGGCGTGATGTCTAAATTTGCAGATGATGTTAAAATTGGGAGAGTAGTTAATGATCACTGTCAAGCTGAGCTTCTTCAGAGAGACCTAGATAGACTTCAGGAATGGTCAGAAAAATGGCAGCTGTGCTTTAATCCAACAAAGTGTAAGGTATTACACCTGGGAAACAGTAATCCCAAAATAACTTATTCACTTGGTGGAGTTCAACTAAAGCCAGTACTGGAGGAAAGGGACTTGGGTGTTACGATACGGTCAGACATGAAATTCTCTGAGCATTGTAAACAGGTTGCAAGGAAGGCCCATGGTGTCCTATCAATGATCTATCGAACTTTTGCAAGTAGAGAAAGGGACGTGATAATCCCATTATATAAGGCTTATGTTAGACCACACTTGGAATACTGTGTTCAAGTATGGAGACCGCACCTGAAGAAAGACATCGAGCTTCTTGAAAGGGTGCAAAGAAGGGTAACTCGCCTGGTGAGATCGGCAAAAGGGCGTCCTTATGAAGAAAGACTTCGAATATGTGGGTTGCAGAGTTTGGAAACTAGACACCTTAGAGGAGATTTGATTGAAGTGTTTAAGGCTCTGAGAGGCATCAGTAAAATGAATGAGGACAAAATTTTCAAGATTATAAATGATGCTAGAACTAGGGGACATAAATTCAAGTTACGGGGGGAAATGTTTAGATTGGATTGCAGGAAGTTCTATTTTAGCCAGCGAGTTATAAATTACTGGAATAAGTTGCCTTCATGGGTGGTAGAGGCCGACAGTTTGGGGAAATTCAAAGGTCATCTGGATAGTACTTTCGGGTAGGGGAAGCACATAGGATGATAGGTTTAATTTCCTTTTTATTTATTTTTTATTTTATTAATTATTATTATTTAGTTATTTATTTTTATTTTTTTGTTTTTATCATTGTTTTGTTCGGATTTATTTTTTTTAATTTTTTTTTTTTTTTTTTTTTTTTTTTTGGCTGGTGCAGCATAAGCCATAGGCTTTCTTGCACCATGCGGCCGTTACTAATACTAATACTAATACTAATCTTACTGTTTTATTAATTTTTAAAATTTTCTTTCTTTTTGTTCATACTTTTACTTTCTCACCTGATGTTATAAGGAAGCCATTATATTCAAAGTATACAGAAGGTGTTTTAGTTATATTTAGATAATCTCAGGAAGGAGATAAAAACGTAATTTATGAACTGAATATATGATATTAAAATATATTATTTCTCTGTGCTGATCTCCTGACGGAGAGTGATCACCACAAAAATGTCTATGCCTCTGGTAGCTCTGAACAGCTGCTCGGTGTTCAGTCCTGTCCAATTCTTAATCTTATCAAGTCAGGATGTACATCTCCCAGGCTTTCTTCTTCAATTCTCTTAATAATAGCTGTGCAATTGCATTTTTTTTTTATGAAAACCCCAAACACGAGAGGTATTAGAACCTATGGTACTCAGTACCATGCTTGGGTTGGAGGTTGAGAAAACGAAAGAAGATATTTGTTGACATTAGACTTGAACTTCTGTAGACTAATTTTCAGGAAATACATATGAAGGAAGGTTGTGACAGAAAACGACAGTTGAATGAATAAATGAGGAAGATGAAAAGTTGGTTCTGTGAGTTTGAAGTTGAACAGTAAATGGATGTTGGCTGGTGGTGGTACGTGTTCGGACTGTCTTGAAAGAGAGTGCGGGAATTATAGAAGCCAATCCAGAAGAACAGTGCCCGTGGAAATATCTGTAGAAAAGGCATGCATCAGAAACAGTACGTCTATGAGACAGCGAGTGGAGAGACTGTTAGCGATGAGTCATTAATTAACCTAATTGTCCTCTTCGGAATGGAATCTAGAAGCCTGAGAGAGGTTTTGGGGACACTGCCCCAGATGTGGGAACAATATTCCATGGTAGGGCGGATTTGCGATTTGTACAGAGTGAACAGCTGTTTGGAAGTCAAAAAAAAAGAGAATGAAAGAGAAAACCAAAAGTTTTTTAGATGCAGAGGAAGCAATATTTGTAATGTGCTTGTGCCAAGAGAGATTAGAAGTCAGGGTAATCCCCAAAAGAGAGATATCATTTTGCCTAGAAATCCAAGTGTCACCAAAGATAAGCATAGGAACAGAAGAATCCTTTTTGCGAGATATAAGACAAGACTGAGTTTTAGAGAAGGGTTGAAATCAACTAAGTTGTCTTTGCCCCACTGGAGAATTACCTGGAGATCGGCATTTAAAGAATTAGTAGCGGATATTCGAGAAGTTGAAGCTGATTGAGCAGGGCAAGGTTTCTCAAAATGGAAAGTGGAATGCAATGTGCTATCATCGGCAAAACTATGGATAGGATTTCCAGTCAATGGGAAGGTCATTAATATACAAGAGGGAAAAATTGGGGCAAAGAACTGAACCTTGGGGGACACCAGCATTAGTGGAGAAGTTAGAAGACAGAGCCACCCACCATCACCCTCAGTGAGTGAACAGAGAGAAAACTGGATAACCAATTACAAAAAATAGTTGGCAAACCATAAGATGGAAACTTGTTTCGAAGACCTTTATGTCAAACACGATCGAAATTTGTATATTTCGATTAATCACTCTGCCATTGATCTATTCATTTCTTCCATATAATGCTCTTGAAGATGATATCCGAGTAAATGTTAAACAGGAGGGGAGGGGGGGGAAGGAGTACGGTAACCGGTAAAAATGGATTGATTGTAAAGTTGAAGGATATTTTTACCAGGGATATAACCCTTGGGGCTCACATCTGGTGAGTTTTTTGGCCCTCTCAGGGTAACTTGGGATTTTTTTTTTTTTTTTTTTTCCTGGTGCAGCATAAGCCTCAGGCTTCCTTGCGCCATATGGCTGTTAATAATAATAATATTTTTACCAGTGATATTTTTTCCGGGATTCGTGTCGTCGGGGGGGGTCTTAGCTGAGGTAGGGTGTTTCCCCCTATCCAGCTGTTTTAAAATCGGTAAACGAGTTCGCAATTTTAAAACATCGTCAAGTGGGGAGAAACACCCTAGGCTAGGCGCCCCGGTAAAAATCACAAATTAAAATTTGCAAAAAATCATAAATTATAATCAAACGTTTACGTATCTTAACAAGAAAATGGGATATTTTTTCCGGGATTCTGGAAGTAAACTGGAAGGAAATTCTGGAAGTATGGTCCTTGAGGCTGTCACAGACATTCTCTCAGATATGCCAGACAAGCTGTTCTTGCTATCTGGGAGTCTAAAACGCTGATGGAACTGATATTCGGGTGACACTCAAGTCAAAGTGGACCCAATTTCGGCGAAGTCCGGACGGTCTATGACAGCCAAATCCTCTGTTTGCACCTTCACGATGGTGGGACTGTTAGTAATCCTGGGTATAACCTTCATGCACAAGTACATGGTGGGTGACCACCCAGGTGTGAACCAACGTAAGCAGGGGTCGAGGTGTGGCGCCCACACCACATGGAGGAACGCTGCCCCTCTATGTTACCAGGCAGTACTAGGTGGTAGATGACTCTCATCAACCGGTGAAATACCACCACTTTGCTTATTGGAGGCTTGAAGTGGTGGAACCCATGTTTAGTCTCTAGAGCTAAGTTCCGGCCAACCCTTCCCCATCTCTTCCATCATGCAGTATGATTGATGATTTTTGAGGTTATGATGAATGTCGTGGCGAGATCCAATATTCCTTACATTTCAAGGGTACAGCTCTAAAACGGTGTTCGCAGGCCGGCCGCTAGTTAGTACACCGGACTGAACCTATTGGTAACTCTCTAGGAAGCTTCCGGATCAGCTAGTGTATAATCTTGCTACCTCTACTCTGCCAGATAGTGACTGGAGGGAGTCCGAGTAGTGTGTATGCGGGGAGCATTGTCGAGGCCACGTTATGTCAAGGATCTGGGTATATTCTTACCACTTGTACACCATATCCAAAAATTTCATTTCTTCATACAGCATGTCCCACCCACTTTTTCTTACTATTGAATACACCATGAATTGTCAAAATAATAGAGCAAGCTTATCTGCGAAAAGATCTAAACATCCCAAGGACTTCCTAATTCATTTCACAAATATACGTGGTCTCAATTCTAATCTCAACGATGTCCATTTCCACTTGCAGTCTTCCAAACCCCATGTACTTTTTCTGACTGATCTCAGTTATCAGTTGATTCAACTACTGCTCATCTCAGATGTCCAAATTATTTGCTGTATGATTCCTTTCGCCTCAAAGCTGGTACTTGTGCATATGTCCGTTCTGATATTCCCTGTCAGAGACTTGGCAATTTGGAATCTCCTCTCTTTGATCTTCTCTGGCTTAAAATCTCTCTACCTCATTGTGTAAAATTCATCTCTTGTCTCTACCGTTCTCCCAACTCCACTAATCACTTGGAGCTCTTTGACTTCCTCTCTTTGCAACTTGACTTTCTCCAGTCCAACTTTCCTAACAGTGAGGTAATTTTCCTTGGTGATTTTAACGTTCACAACTCCAGCTGGCTTCCGTTTTCTAGTCACACCGACCCAGCAGGTCGAGATGCTGAGGCTTTTGCAATTACTAATGACCTAGCACAGATTGTTCATTTACCTACAAGAATACCGGACAATCCTAATCATACAGCCAATACGCTTGATCTTTTTCTCACAAACAACCCTTCTAAGTACAAGGTTGAAGTGAGAGGTCCTTTAGGCACTTCAGATCACAACTTGGTGATTGCCTCTTCTCCAATGGAACCTTTATCTCATGGCTATTCCCAACCTCGTATTGTTTGGCATTACAAGAATGCAAAATGGAATGACCTGCGAGACTTCTTTTCTTCTTTTCCTTGGTCTGATTACTGTTTCAAAACTTCTGATGTCAGCGTTTGCTCAGATCGTGTCAGTGAAATTATTCTTGCAGGAATGGAATCCTTTATCCCACACTCCACTTTAAAATCTCGTCCTTTATCTAAACCTTGGTTTTCCAATAAATGTGCTAAGGCTGTCCAAGAGAAGAACGTTGCATATCGTAATTGGCTTGTTTCTAATTCTTCAGTTTCATTTTCTGCCTACACCAAAGCTCGCAACAATTGTAAAGCAGTTATTAATCAGTCCAAACTAGAGTTTGAACAGGCCAAGAGTAGAAAACTTGCTTCTTGCCCTAATGGTAGCCAAGCATTCTGGTCTCTTGCCAAAGCTATTGGCCGCAACTTTTGCCCATCTCTGCTCCCACCTCTGTCCAAACCAGATGGTTCTGTTGTCACTTCAGCCAAGGATAAAGCTGACCTGCTAGCATCCCATTTTTCTTTGAGCTCATGTATTAATGATCTTGGTAAAACACCTCCCACCATTCCTAACACGCTCCATTCAATGCCTCCTGTGGTCTTCCGTCAAAAGGATATCAGAAGGATTTTGATGAATCTTGATGCTAAAAAGCTCCAGGTCCTGATGGTATTTCTCCACTTGTTCTCAAAACCTGTGCTCCTGAACTTACTCCTATTCTTTGCCGCCTTTTTTCTCTTTCTTATTCCAAAGGTGTTTTTCTTTCTGCTTGGAAATTTGCTCATATCCAGCCAGTTCCTAAAAAGGGTGACAAATCCCTCCCATCCAATTATCGTCCCATTGCAATTACTTCTACTCTTTCAAAAGTAATGGAGAAATCAATTAACCGCCAACTCTTAAACTACCTAGAAACCTTCCGTCTGATCAACGATCGCCAGTATGGATTCCGTCAGTGTCGATCCACTGGTGATATTCTGGCTTATGTTACCCATTTATGGACTAATTCAATGGAAAGGTTCGGTGAAACACAAGTAGTTGCTCTTGACATCTCAAAGGCTTTTGATCGTGTTTGGCATAAAGGTCTTCTAAACAAGCTTCCATCTTATCGTTTGCCAACTGTTTTTAGTAATTGGTTATCCAGTTTTCTCTCTGATCGCTCACTGAGGGTGATGGTAGACGGCTCTCTGTCTTCTAACTTCTCCACTAATGCCGGTGTCCCCCGAGGTTCAGTTCTTTCCCCCACTCTTTTCCTCTTGTATATCAATGACCTTCTTCCATTGACTGGTAATCCTATCCATAGTTTTGCCGATGATAGCACATTGCATTCAACTTTCCATTTTGAGAAACCTTGTCCAGCTCAATCAGCTTCAAGTTCTCGAAAATCTGCTGCCAATTCCTTAAATGCCGATCTTCAGGTAATTCTCCAGTGGGGCAAAGACAACTTAGTTGATTTCAACCCGTCTAAAACTCAATCTTGTCTTATATCTCGCAAAAAGGATTCTTCTGCTCCTGTGCTTATCTTTAGTGACACTCCGATTTCTAGGCAAAATGATATATCTCTTTTGGGGATTACCCTGACTTCTAATCTCTCTTGGCACAAGCACATTACAAATATTGCTTCCTCTGCATCTAAAAAACTTGGTTTTCTCTTTCGCTCTCGGCGTTACTTTTCTTCCAAAGAGCTGCTCACTCCGTATAAATCGCAAATCCGCCCTGCCATGGAATATTGTTCCCACATCTGGGGTGGTGCGCCCAAAACCTCTCTCAGGCTTCTTGATTCCATTCAGAAAAGGGCAGTTAGGTTAATTAATGATTCATCTCTAACAGAGTCTCTCCACTCGCTTTCTCATAGACGCACTGTTTCTGCTGCATGCCTCTTCTACAGATACTTCCATGGGCACTGTTCTTCTGAATTGGCTTCTATAATTCCCGCTCTCTCTTTCAAAACAGTCCGAACACGTGCCGCCACCAGCCAACATCCATTTACTGTCCAACTTCAAACCCACAGAACCAACTTTTCATCTTCCTCATTTATTCATTCAACTGCCGTTTTCTGGAACAACCTTCCTTCATATGTATTTCCTGAAAATTACAATCTACAGAAGTTCAAGTCCAATATCAACAAATATCTTCTTTCGTCTTCTCAACCTCCAACCCAAGCACGGTACTAAGTACTATAGGTTATAATACCTCTCGTGTTTGGGGTTCTCATAAAAAAAAAAAAAAAAAAAAACATTCTTGCTTCACTCCATGTTCAATGCTTATGATTTCTGTCTTCCTGCCATCAACTACAAGGATTTTGGTTCCTGCAGAGGTGTTTGATTATTCATATGTCCTTTTCATCAAGGCCAAACCCCTCAAGGATCTTGATGAGCTCGGTGTGTTGGACTTGATCAAAGACCTCAAAACCAATAAAACAAAGATCAGCATCAATCTGTTGTTCTTTGCATCATGACGAGGGCACTGGGATCGCGGAGGCAAACTGTCAGTGGATTTTCGGCTGCTGAAAACGATAAGTAGTTTTGTTATTTTTACCATATTCTTCGTTAATTAACATACTACATTGTGTTCTAGAAAGATATTAAGGTCAAGATTCAGTAGCGTTCGTTAGCATAATTTTTTAAATTTAGCTAATGATTGTTGTAATTAGTAGTGATTTTGCAACAACAGTACGAGCGATGGCAACACTGCTCGTACCGCTGTTGGCACCAACATTGTTGAACCTGCTGCCATTGTATAGATCAACGTTTCCCAAACTATTTTAGACACAGAACACTTTTTAACTGACAATATATTGAACGCTTACGAAACAAGTTTAACAGGAGCCAAAGAACCGTTTGTAATATTTTATTACATACGATGCACTATGCATCAGGAGCATCTTTATTTCCAACGTATGTAAACCTGAAATTCAAATAACTGTTATTATACTTTCGTTTTGGTCTTTTAGTAGTTGGTTCCTGTTTATTCACTTCGGATTTTTTTGGGAACAAAAGGCTGCAATTGTTCATCCTCACTTTGAAGTGTGACAATATTGTGTGCATTTTTATCGGCCACAGTTGCACTACTAGAAGTACTTTGCTTCTTTTAAAGTTCCTTTTTTCAACCACAAATCCATGGTCATTTATTTTAAAAATAGTATTTCAAAATACTGATAATTAACAAAAAAATTTATACAAGGAAGTGAGTTTAGTTATGATATAGGTTCGCTTGCTGGTGTTTTGAGCAATAATATCACCAAGGAAAATTACCTCGCTGTTTGGAAAGTTTGACTGGAGTAAGTCAAGTTTCAAAAAGAGGTAGTCAAATAGTTCCAAGTGATCAGTGGATTTGGGAGAACGATAGAGGCAACAGGTGAATATGACAGAATGTGGTAGATTTTAAGCCAAAGAAGATCGAAAAGAGGAGATTCCAAATTACTGTCTCTGACAAGGAATATCAGAATGGACATGTACCATCATTGAAGTGAATGGAATCATACAGTGAATAATTCGGACAACTGAGATGAAGAGTGGTTGAAACAACCGATTACTGAGATTCTGTCAGAAAAAGTGCGCGGGGTTTGGCAGACCAAGTGAAATGGACGACACTGAGATTAAAACTGGGACCACGAATATTTGTGAAATGAATGAGGTAGTGTTTGGGAGGTTTAGTTCTTTTTGCAGATAAGTTTGCCCTATTAGTTTGACAATTCATGGTATTTTCAGTAGTAAGAAAACGTTGGGGGTCTGAGAGTAATGAAATTTTTGGATGTGGCATACAAAGAAGCTAGTTAAGCCTCTGTAAATAATGACAATTTAAATGTTAATATTAAGTTAATACTTTTAACTTTTGATTCTACTTAACATAAAAAATAAATGTTTGCTATATCGATGCATTTTTTTATTTTTTTTATATCGATGCATTAGGAAAATATATGCGATGTACGGTTTTCTGTTTGTATTGAAGAGCAACTAACTACTCCCCCCTCCTCATTTTCTTCTAATTCAGATCCTTATTTCGATTACTGGTGAATAACAATATTTCTACTAATACAGTTACTATCTGTATTAAAATAGTATTACTCTCAATTCATTAAATTCTGTATCTCATCAGTAAGGCATATGCGTTACTGATGAGATACAGAATTTGTCATGTGACCATATCTTAGAGCATCTTTTATTGACTTCTGTAATGTAACCTTTTTGGTAATTCTTATTAAACTCCTATAATTGTCTCTTATACCCGTCCGAAGTTACTCGCTCCGTCCTCATTTCATAGTTATTGTATGGTACACCACCATACCAAATTTAGTTCCGCTTCATCGCAAGCTGCACGAGTTGCGCCACCTTTTCTAAATGTTCTGTTAATTTTGTCAAGCAGTGTAGTGTTAAATAATTCTTAAATCAGTATGTTCAGAGTACAAATGCTTTTTCTCTCTCCGTTGGCCAGTTACTGACTCTTTCCAATGTCGGATTGAGTCAAATGATGTTCATAGTGACAAATTCTCTTACAGGACGCCATTCGTTGGATTTTAGCGTTTCTTTTCAAAATAACATTTTTAATAGTCGACTGCACTGTAGTGTTTAATTTAATGAATGTTTTCAATATAAAAAAATGTTTAACACAGATCTTTAATTGTTTAATAATTGACTTCGCCGAAACCAATTTCTTGTAGGAGATTCAGACACTTCATATTTGGTTACCAGAAAAGGAAACTGTCGGAAGCTGTTACGAGATTAGAAAAGAAGTGAATATTAGTAGCGGCACTTGCAAGCAAATGTTTGCTAGGGTATCAAATGAACAGCTAACTGACCAACTGTAATACGTATTTCAGTACATCGATGAACTGAGAGCCACGACAGAAGTGTGGCGACACATCCCCAGTCCTGAGTTTCATTGGACGGCAATACCCCAGAAGAAAATTAGCGTCTTCCCCCCCCCCTTTTATGGCATAGGAACATATTTTTATACGCATACACAATAATAAAGAGGTACGTACTCTGTTTTCAGCACTCTGATGTTTCTGTTGCTTCGAGACCCCTCTTGTTACCATAGTTTTTCTCTCTGGTCCTCCTTGGATGGCTTCAGCCATCTAGCAGAGGAACGTAGGAGGGAGGAAGGATAGGTAATATTAGTACCCTCGTGATCGTGTCGGTATTCAAGAAAATTTGATATTAAGAGCGGTCGACCGTGAAAGTCGCCTCAACTATGAAATAAAAATACTCCAATATAATCATTGGCATTAGAGCTATATGAAAATGTTATTCAAGAACCCGTTCTTAACGCGCTGTCTATTTACTAACCTTGTGAATGAAATCAAGCTGAAATTATTATCCTGAGAAGCCTCTGTATTTTGATAGAGTTAATGTTACTCTAAATCTATCTTAACATTTTGATATGAATGCAAACTAGCCTAAGCTGACAAAAAATACTACTTGTGAAAGGTGAATCTCGTTAGTGAAAATGTTGCGTGTGACATTGCCCACTTATTGTTGCAATAGGGTTTTAGGAGCATCGGCAACTTACTTAATTTCTCCATTTACGCGGTCTGTAAATTGCATGTGCTCCCTGGTCGAGTTTCTGTTTGCTGGCGAATAACCCGAGTTTCCCGGAATATAAACCATGCCATCCTCGCCTGAGGCCAACTAACTCAGCCACGTTGTGAAAAGACCTATAAGAATTCTTCACGTCATTGATATGACTGGAACTGAGGGCTTTTGCCAGGTGTGGGAAGGGCGGGGATTCTACGAGCTGTGCTACCCACTAGGAAACTGTCCACTTCTACATGTTTATGTAAACTTTTGATTCTCTTCTATTAAACTTGTTATTTTATTGTTTTAAAACAGTGTCTGTCTTTTTCTCAATTATTCTAGGACATAGTTGAGAATAAAATGATACTGAATTAAATGATAGGCTCAGTGATAATGAACAATAAGATGAGTCAATACACACCTGAGAAGAATCTATAAATACACTAAATATTTGGGTAATTGCCGGATGCTTAGGATTTCAAAGAAGAGTACCACCTCGGACAGTCAGCGGTAACAAACACAACGTACATTTGAATTTGACTCTGCAAGGAAGAACTCCTTTCTGATGGAGAGCCAATTCGACTTGGACTCGACTAAGAGTTGCAAAACTTCTAATGAACTGTAGTCATAGGTAGTATCGGTTTCCATGAGACAGAATGATGTTTAATATATTGTATATCGAATATTATATTGGTATATTTAATTTTTTTAATATCCAACATTACATCACAGCATAAAATATTTTAAATTATTTTAATTTGCATGCTATATTGCGCACAAAGATGTGCGTATGTGATAGGAAGTAACCTGTGTGTGTGTACGAAACTATTATTCGATTACGCAAGTTTTTAATTAAAAATTAAGGTCATAAATTTTATTCCTCTTCAAGACATTTCAAATAATATATGATCTTTTTAGATGTTACATTCCAGGCAGCTTGTGGACGTAGTATATTCAGGATGTAGTATATTCAAGAATTGGTTTGATATGACTCGAACACAGTCATTAAAATGAGAGGGCGCTCCTAGTAAGAGAGTGGATATGTCAACTGAAAAAGGAGATCAGTTTACATTCTGATAGTGTTCGATTTTGTGATGATGCAAAGTTCATTTTATTTATATTTTTCGTTTGCTATCCCTTATTGTTAGTCCACTCCATAAAAATATGTGAGGTTACGTTCTTACATTAGTCTGGTAAGTTCATTCGCATGTTTTTCTTCTACGTTAAGTTAGATGGCTGGGAGGTGTGCGGCGTTTCCTGTAGCCACTCTGATTGGCTGCTGAGGTTCAGCTGTTTTCATAAAACCATGAGAACGGACAACAACATGTGACTAACTGTGATTGGACTCGCTGTTACTAAAACCCAGAGCTGTGACGAGGGTGCGTAAGGATTAAAAAAGTATTTTAAAATACTTTTTTAATCCTTACTCAAAAAGTATTAAAAAAGTATTTTAAAATACTTTTTTAATCATTTTATTAATTAATTTATTAAATATAATATTAATTTCTTTATTAATAATTTAAAAAAGAAATTAATGTTTAATAAATTTATTAATTTATTAAAATATTAATTTTTAAGAAATTAATATTTATAAAGACAAACTTTATGCAAATTATTTAAATGATATTATTGATATAAATATCTTTAATAATAACGGAAACACAGACTTAATAATTTACAGTAGGAACCCGGATAAGTTTTCCAAGGGAGCGGAGGGTTAGAACTTCTTAGAAGGGAAAATGACCTAAGGGTATGAAATATTTAACTCCAGGGGCTCACATCTGGTGAGTATGGGCTTGGCACACCCAGGGTCCTCAGCTGGATATCATCATTCTTCTCTTTCTTGGTGATTTCCTTCTACTTCTCTCTCTCTCTCACACACACACACAGGGTAACTCAGAATTTTTTTTTTGGCTGGTGCAGCATAAGCCTCAGGCTTCCTTGCACCATATGGCTATTAATAATAATAATAATAATATTAACTATAAAAATGAAAAGATGCACATACATAACTTAAAGATGATTTTTAATTACTATTTCAGAATTTAAATATTTTACTCTGCCTATGGGGAAACATTTTTAAACTGAGGATTTCTAATTGCTTGATATTCCGTTCATTAAACTCATTACCAAGTTATTATAAAAACACCAGTATAACCCCAGGGATCACTGTGAATTTTTGAACAGGGGTCGCAAATTTTGGGGTAGGCCCTGGGGCACCAAAAGAAAGACTAAATAATTGCCAACGTTTTCGATTTTGTTTTGATTATTCCAATCCGTTTATCATCTTGGTTTTGCAAGACGAAAATCTTTGTCGCGTTCTGCACATATTCATACGTTAAAATTAGCGAACCTCTGGGTTTTCCCCCATTAGCTGCTCGTAAACGTCTTGTGGTGAAGCCAACGTAAATGCCGACCATGCAAGGCGACCAGGATCAACTTACATCTTGCCACACTTACAGAGGTCAAGTCTCTAAGTGCAATTGAGAAGAAATAGAAAGGGTATACAGTTAGGTAATGGATGGGATTGGGTAAATAGAGTAGGAAAGAGAAGGATCACAGAGGGTCCTGTTTAGAAAGAGATCAGCTACTGACTCCCCTGGAGTGGGGGTTTGTCCTCTTGTGGAGAGGATCATCTCGGGCACTATGCTTGCTGAGTAGGAAGTATTCTCCTCAGGGGTAGGATTTTCTGATAACCCCTTCTGCGGTGGGACGTATCGAAACACGTTTGCGGTAGGATTTCCTGCTTTTTCCTCCAGAGTAGGATTAAACTGCAAACACCTACTGGGGTAGAATTCTCCAGAGTTTCCCCCTGAAGTGCCATTTAGCACCCATGCTGAATGCCAAACAGCATGGGTGCTGTTTGGCAGTCAGCACTTCACTTTACAGACCTCTGCATCCTTTCTCTTTCCTTGGGTTGCGTTGGCTCCCTAAACAGGATTTTCCCAGTTCCTTCCTCTTCTCCCTCTACTGGAGGATGCTTCTTTCTTCATCTTTCTTTCCTCTACTGTCATTCCCACTCTGCTCCTATCTCCTCCAATCGCTTTTTATTTATTATTTATTTTTTAACTTGGCCTCTGTTAGAAAGCTGAGGCGACCCTGGCAGAAACCAGCCAGAGAACTATGGACTGCCTGGCTTACCTCCTAGTGTTGTGGGGGACAATGTAGAATCTCTGTAGAGTCTCTAGCACGAGGCTAAGAGCCAACAAGAAAATTAAAAATAAATTAATAATGAAAAGGGAAAAAAAATCCCGCCTCTTCACAGCAGTGAAGAAGCCGGCAGGCATATCCCCTCAAAATAAAATAATAAAATGAATAAATATAATATAACAATAATAAAAATAAAGATATAAAAAATCATCTCCACAATCATGAAGAGGCCTGCAAATTTTGTCTCCAAGAGGGGTCTGAAAATATGAAATACTAAATAGTAAATAATAAAAAATAAATTAATGAAAGTAAAAGATAAAAGAAATAAGAGAATAAATAATAGATATATCCTGCCTCTTTGCACCAGTGAAGAGGCCAAAAAAATCCTGTACATGCCCTGAAAGACAGCAAACAAAATAAAGAGAAGGATAGGAAGAGGGGGTAGCAAGAGTGAAAATGTGGCTATCGAACACTGGTCCCAGTCAGCCTGGTCCAGTTTTTAGGCAAATACTCTATTGATGAAATCTGAGATAGAAGTTCAGAAAGTTGCATCAGGTACATTACATCAGGAAGTCCGGAGCCATTTGTCTTATGAGTTGCCTTGATTAATTGACGCGAATATCATTCCACATTGCTCAGTGATTTGTAGACGAGTTCTGTTAAGATATGCTTCTTTGGGTAGTAGTAGTTGTTACCACTGTTGTCTGTATTTATTGCTATTTGTGAAGAGGATTTTTTTCTCGTCTAGAACGAAGACGCAAAATTTTAAAGGCATCTTTATTATTCACGGAACTTTGTTCATCCCCAGGGAAGATGGGTCGAAAACTAGAAATCGGCCAAAAAGTATATCTTGTACAAATGGCTTTTGTTCCAGAAACTGGTAATTGCTGAGAAGCAATTAAAGCCGTGATTAAAGCCGAGAAGCAATTAAAAGCCGTTTTGCAGACAAAACTTCAAAAATAATAATTTTTAAAGTTTTGTCCACAACTGACATTTTTATATTATCTCAAAATTAAACTAGTTTTTGTTTGATTGTTCTGTATTTCTCATTGTGACATATCAAGTTAAGTTAACATAATTCCATCTATTTCTTTTTCAGAAATCTCAAGAAGGATTAAATGGTTATTTACAGCACTGAAAAATTCACTCAGGCGATCAGGATAATTCCAAAAGGACTTTGAGTTGTGTGGTAAATGCTGAAATCGAAAGAAAAAGATTTTTCAAAAAGAATACTTCCTATTTTTGTTAATCGAAAACAGTAAACTTCAATGTCACAAAAGCAAAATATTCAGAAATCAGTTGTCCTCAAAGAGAGTATTGGAAACAGAAAAGTCAGAAACTCAGATTCATATAGTGAAAATATCAAATCACGAAGAATAATTCATAAATCTCGAAATCATTTCAACACTCGAATAAGGAGTAATTCAAGTTATCTCAGAAAGCATTTTTCAGTTCGAAATCTGAAGAAAACCTTTTCTTGTGGAGTATGTTCGAAGATATTTTCTTTTTCGCGTATTTTCAAAGGACATTTGTTAGTTCATGAAAATGAAGTCTTATTATCCTGTTCAACAGATGCCGATGCATCCTTTGAATCATCTCCAAAGCTACATCTCCCAGTTTATGATCAGAAAACTCTTCCTAGTGCTACAGTTGTGAAGGAATTTTCTAAGTCGAGCGATTTAACAACACATTTATCAGCTCATGCAGAAAATACAAACAGCTATATTTGTGAAGTATGTGGGAAAGCATTCCGATGCTCAAGTGATCTCAGAGATCATTTATTAGTTCACGATGATGAAAAGCTTTTCTGTTGCCCGATGTGCAGAAAGACATTTTCAAAACAGTGGATGTTAAAACGTCACTTGCTAATTCATGCTGAGGGGAAAAATATTTCTTGTGAAATATGTTGCAAACTATTCTCAAAAGTACAACTTTTGAAAAGACACTTGGCCGTTCACTCACAGGAGAAAGAATTTCTTTGTGAAACATGTGGTAAGGGATTTTCACATTCAGGCGCTCTCAAAAAGCACTTATTAGTCCATACACGGAAGAAACCCTTTGTTTGTGAACTGTGTGGGAAAGCATTTCGGTGGTCTGCTTATCTCAAAAAACATTTATTATTTCATTCTGGAGAGAAGCCCTTTTCTTGCCAAACTTGCAATAAATCGTTTTCAACAAAAGCTTATCTAAAAATACATCTGTTGAGCCATACTAAGGAGAAACCTTTTCAATGTAAAATGTGTGGCAAAGCGTTTTCACAGTCGATTAGTTTAAAACAACATTTATTACTTCATACGCAGGAGAAAGCATTCTGCTGTGGAATATGTGGCAAGACGTTTACTTACAAATCAAATCTGAAAGTACATTTGTCGGTTCATAGCCAGGAGAAACCCTTCTCTTGCGATGTATGTGGAAAAGTATTTTCAAGGAGAGAACATGTGAAAAGGCATCTATTTCTTCATACACAAGAAAAACCATGGCATTGTGAAAAGTGTGGCAAAGTATTTTCAGCATCACGTAATTTAACAAGCCACTTGTTGGTGCACACCCAAGAGAAACCCTTTCCCTGTGAAATATGTGGCAAAACATTTAAGAGATCACCAGGTTTAAAACGACATTTATTGGTTCATGCTAAACAGAAACCCTTCTCTTAAAATGTATGACTCTTACAATTACAAACCCTTCTCTTACAATTTCCCCATCGCATTAAATGGCAATGCATTTAATATTTCGAACTAGGAGAAATCAAACATTGCAACATGAGACAAGCGATTACAGAAATCAGATACTCCAAAACCCATCGCATTAAATGGCAATGCATTTAATATTTCGAACTAGGAGAAATCAAACATTGCAACATGAGACAAGCGATTACAGAAATCAGATACTCCAAAACCAGTGTTTTTATTAGTTTTTGTAAGCGCTGCACCTTACTTGGGCATTACTGAAGTCTTCACCATTATTTTTAATTCAATAAAAATTCTGTTTAGTTCCGAATTGGAAAATGTACATAATCGAGTCAAACGTTTCGGGTTTTTTTTCATCACTTCTTCAGTGACAGCTGTCTTCGCAATATCACCGTCACAAAAGGTCACTTCTGTTATAAGAAGTTCTTCGTATGAGCGAATTGGCCTTTTGCTTATAGAATTTTCGGTGCATCAGCAACTTAGGCCATATTGAGCCAAATATATAATGTCTAATTGCATGTATTCTGTGGTCGGTTTGCTGGACGGTTTCCATTGGTAAAAAAAAAAACATTTTATCCTCGCCTAAGACCAACTAACTGCCACGTTTTGAAAAAAGCCCATAAAAATTCACCATGTCATCGATCCAGTGTGCAGAAGGAGGAGATAATACTAACTGTGCCATTGACATTTTGTGACCGTGATATTCAACGGCAGTTGTCATTGAAGAGGGAATAAGAAAATACCACGAAACGTTTGACTCTATTACGTACATATTTCCATTTCGGATTATTATTCATTTTTGTTAACTTCAAATAATGTTTAATTATACAGTGGGCCCCAACATCCGATGGTAATTCGTTCCACAAAACCGTTGAAAATATTGTAAATTGAAACCAATAATACATTGATTTCCTGTAATTCGATATCAAGGGTCACGCGCATTTTCAGTCTTTTGTTGCTACTGGCAAAGAAACTGTCCAAATAGATTGATTTTGTCGACTTTTTTGTAGCTTCCTGAAGTCCAGTGTCACTCTCCGTAATTTTTTACAACTCTTGTAGCTCCTTTGTTGTTAATTCACACCCATGAGTGTCAATAAAGTCCTCCACATCCTCTTCGCCAACCTCCAGACACATTGATTTTCCCAAGAGTGACACTATCATTTGTCAAAGCACCATCATCTTCAAATCCGTCAACATTATGATTACTTAAAGACCAGATCTTTTTCCAGGCTGAATTTAAGCACCTGGTGGAAACATCATTCTAAGAACTTACAATCAGCCTCACATAGTCCAGCACGGTGAATTTCGACCTCCAAAAATCTTTGAGGGTGAGAGCATTTTCACCAGAGGCCGCTGCAAAGCAACTTGCGAACATTTTCGTGGTGTAGATTTTCTTGAAGTTTGCAATCACTTACTGGTTTGATTGAAGAAGAGGAGTGGTGGTGGGTGGCAAAAATTTGACTTGAACAAAGTCAAATTTTTGCTTATCTTTCTCAAGATAACTCTTTACTGAAGGACAAAAAACTTCAAGCTCCCATTCATTGAAAACATATCCTGTAACCCAGGCCTTCTTGTTACTGTGCCAAAACACTCCCAGCATGCATTTATCGACCTTTTGTTGTTTAAATACTATTGTGGTATTAGGGGTATTAGAGTGATACACAAGCAAAGGCTTCAGCTTAAAATCTCAAGAGGCATTGGCACCCAACAGGAGAGTGAGCCCATCTTCCATGGGCTTATGCCCAGGTAAACTAGCCTCATCATTAGTGATGTACGTGTTCTTGGGCATTCGCGTCCAGAAGAGGCTGATTTCGTAAATGTTAAAAACTTGCTGAGGAAGATAACCCACCTGATCGACTAACTCTTGGAATTCAATTTTAAAGGTCTCAGTTGCTTTATTATCAGCACTGGATGCTTCCCCATGCCTTTCAGCACTTTTGATATTCGCCCTTTTTTTTTTAAGCGCTCGAACCAGCCTCTATTGGCTTTAAAGTCTTTAAAGAACACAGCACTGCCACTGGTTGGTGGAGCTTGAAGTTTCAGATCGTCAAAGATCTGAAACAATCGTACGAGTGTTGTTCGGCGCGCCAAACGTTGAACGATAACGTTGTCGAAGAATAACAAAGACGTTAATTGGTTAGAGAGGAATCGTACGAGTGATGTTCCGTGCGCCACGCGGCTGAAAATTTCCACCCATGTATCGTTCCAGCTATATCGGAAAGCCATCAGTACCTGCAAATATCATCGGTCCTTAAAATAAAAGATCGTATGGTGGTATATCGGTTCCTGAGAATATCGGATGTCGATGTCATCATAAGTTGAGGCCCTACTGTATATACATGCGTATGTGGCCCTCGTGGGTAGTTATATATACATGCGTATGTGGCCCTGATGCGCCTAAAATCAACAAGAACAACATGCGTATGGGGACTGGTTCGAGAGAATCTTCGTGCCAGAAAAATTATGGTTCGTTACCACCACCTTATATACATAGAACATTCCTTCAAGTTCAGAAAAACCAATCGAAATTTAATTAGTTAAATTGTATAAATTGCACATTGGTGTAGTCACCATCGTCACACCGGCTGGAGAAGAGCAGAGTTCGAATCCTCTCAATGACGTTAGGAATTTTTATTGGTCTTTATCACAACATGGCCAAGTTAGTCGGCCTCAAGCGCAGGCAGCATAGCTTTTACTCTTAGAAATTCATAACATGTACCACATTAAAGCAGAGCTGACTGTACTGAGAGACAGTAGCTTCTCTTCGTAGGAAGCATAGTGCAGATAAACCGGACTCCACCCTGACTCAAGCATGGGGAGAAAGAAAGAAGGGAGGGAGGGGAGGACAAAAGAAAGAAAAAAAAAATTAGATATATAAACCCCAGGGGCTCATATCTGGTGAGTATGGACTTGGCACACCCAGGTTCCTGAGCTGGATATCATCATTCTTCTCTTTCTTGGTAATTTCCTTCTTTTCTCTCTCTCTCTCTCTCTCTCTCTCTCTCTCTCTCTCTCTCTCTCTCGCTTTTTTCAGGCTTCTTTGCACCATATGATTAATAATAATAATAATAAATTACGTTGAACTAGAGCCCGAACTTGTAACAAAAGCGAAAAAACTTTACCAGGTGCTACATGAATTTCACAGGTGTAAATACTCGCGAGATGTACCTAATGCAACATTCGTAACAGCAACATGGTTTAAATTAACCAGAAAAGGTTCAAAGCGAATTCACTCCGTAATTCAAAGTTTCACTCCGTAATTCAAAGCGAATCACATCTAAACAAAAGTCAGACCCACAGGAATACACTAAAAACCGATTTAGTGGTTTCAGTCCTAAATCGTTTTTTAGTGTGGCTTGGGGTAGTTTTTAGTGTAGTTTCCCGTAGTCTGAGGCTTCAGCCTCAGACTACGGGATGGATTCAAGGACCAAGTAAAGAGTGGCGATAAAATTTGTTTTAAAGCTGGAAGAAAAAGTGTAACTGAAATAACTACACTCACCATTATAACTGCAATGATGATGTACTGGAAGGACAGACAGTCAATTTTGAATTTTAGAGAGGAGTGATGGACAGACTGTTGAAAAGAATTCAGAATGTTACGCCAGACGCGGCGGTGTCAGATGAGTGGTCCTTGCGCCACGAGAATGAACTTTCACAATACACCACCATCGTCAAGCAGTTTCTAGCACAAAAGGGCGTTACAGTGATAAACCGTCCCCCATATTTGGCCGAATTAAACATCTGGTAATTATTGAATGGGCATCGATTTGACAGCATTTAGGAGATTCAAACGATCGTGACGAGGAGTTAAACAGGGTTCCACAATATCAGTTCCACAGAGCCATCTAGAAGCTGTACGACCGTGGAAAGAGGTGTATCGAGTTATGAAGGATGTATTTTAAGATGATATGGTAATAATTTGATTTCGATTTGTTATGACTGTAATATACTTTTAACTTTGTATGTTTTCATGTAAAAAATAGCGTGCGAACCGAACCCAGACCATCTTTTCCCACTCCCCCCATAATCTTGTCGCTCACTATCCGCAGCTCTTGTGAGAACAACAATAAAATACCAAAGTTCCATAAAACAACAACAAACAATAAAATAAAACATGAACAACAAAATTTGTTACTGAAGAAGGATTATAAAATTTACTCTGTGAATAAAAGTTACATCATTATCAGTAATTCAAACGAACGAGAGGGCGTTGTTATACATTCTCCTCCCTTCCATAACATCTTCCTGTTCTGGATTTCTATAATGTTAGAAGAGGGTGTAGGACTGCTTGTAGTTTAGTTGGTTGGAATCCGTATATTTAAATTGTTTTTGATTACTTTTTCAACTTGCACACCATATCATTTATAAGAATGTTGCTGCTTGAATGGGGTAAATTTATTCGCATGTTTATATATTTTCTTTCTTTAGTGTACTTGTGAAGTTTTTTTTTTTTTCACGTTGTCATCTGCTCTGTGATAGTAGTGGTGGCCTGTGGTTTTAGGAGTTGGTTGTAAACATTACAACTTGTGTCGATTTTTGAATGTTTCCCCCCTTCTGATAATTATTACGATTATGACGATTCCAATTATTACGAATAAGTATAAACCATATTTGTAGAAGGGTACCTTATTCAATAAAAAGAATCGTTCTGTTATTATTACTAACCGTATAGTGCAAGGAAGCCTGTGGCTTATGCTGCATCAGTTAAAAAAAAAAATTCCGAATTACCCTGAGAGAGAGAGAGTCCAAGGAGAGAAGAATGATGATATCCAGCTCAGGACCCTGAGTGTGCCAATCCCATAATCACCAGATGTGGGCCCCTGGTCTTAAATTTAAAGGAGTGTGTTTTAAATTTAAAGAAATACATTCTATTCAGTTAATAGACTGGGAGTAAACAAAAACACATTATTATTATTATTATTATTATCATTAGCCATATGGTGCAAGGAAGCCTGAGGCTTTTGCTGCACCAGCCAAAAACAAATTTCTAAGCTACCCTGAGAGAGAGAGAGAGAGAGAGAGAGAGAGAGAGAAAGAAAAACGAGTCAGAAGTAGAAGAGAATCAGTGAATCACCAAGAGAGAGAGAGAAGAATAAAGATATCTAGCTCAGAACCCTGGGTGGGCTGAGCCCATACTCACCAGGAATTCAGTGAACAATTTTCTTTAGCACTAAATATTTAAATCCTCTGAACTTATGAAAAATAATGAGTGTTGAGAATTTAAAATCGAGTCTGTTTGACTGCATAACCATGGCTTTTCAAACAAGTCATGAAACCAGGGGTGGGAAAAGGAATTGTAAATTTTTTTTTTAAAATTTGCCTGATTTTTTAGATTTAATTTTTTATTTTGTAAAATCAACATTTTATATGTTATTTAGATTAAAATTTAATTATTAAAAGTAAGTGATATATTTATTTTTTACCAACCATAATCCAAATGAAATTAGTTTTTTTGTAGGCAAGGCACTTCTACAAAATTCTTCCCCTCCTAATTAGATTTGAACCTAAATCTTTTCATGGTGTGGAAAGACAGTGACCACTGTGCTATCTGGTAGGATGAAACTGTACACTCTGCCCTTTTAAAAGATTACATGGCCTTGTGAATAGGTTTTTTACACAGGGAAGGGGACTAACATTACTCATGTCATTTTGACTCCATGCATCTTTTGAAGGGTTAACCCCTCTCTTCTGGAGGGAGTGGAAGATTTCTCTGCAAACTTTTGGATTTCTTTTTTTTTTTTTCTCTCAGTATGCACACCATGCAGATAAACTCACGAACGCACACTTGTGTCTGTAGTTGTAACCTAATACCATATGAACTGTGATCAAAGTAGTGCACTAAAAATCTCTCAAACAGCCAGCTAACTATCACCATTTTAGTAGCTACTTTAAAAAAAAAAAAAAAAATTGTTTGTGAGATCTCCATTTACTTTCAGACATACCCACACATTCTGTTTATAAAGATGTCTGTCAGTCTAATCAGCAGCAGTGCATAGCACACGCTTCTTGATTAGACCAGGGTTCGAGCCCGTCACCACCAAATACGGAGGATGCGGAAAGGTCAGGAAATGACCACCGCATATCCCAGAGCAATATGGCCTTAGTTGCTAATGCACCTAAAAACCCAAAAATAACAATGACAATAACTAATCACTAGGCTGTTTCTTATGAAATTTGTGATAGCTATCATAAGTTCAGGCCCTTGTAGGTAGCACAGTTGGTAGGATCACCATCCTCCCCATACTGGCTGGAAAAGACCTTAGTTCAAATCCTGTTGATGATGGGAGGAATTTTTATGGGTGTTTTTCACAATGTGGCTGAGTTAGTCAGTCTCAGGCAAGGGTAGCATGGTTTTTTCTTTCAGAAACTCTGGTTTTTCATCCAGCAAACAGAATTTGCAATTTACGGACAGTATACACGGAGTAACAAGGCTTTAGTCACTGATGATCTCAACAACAACATGCGTTCAGGGAGACTGGGAGGAGTACTTACCTGTGGTTTCTTGCTACTCTCTTCTGATAAAAATCAGGACAAAAACTCAGATCACATAGTTCAATGTTCTTTAAAACCTTTTATATTGAACATGTAAATTTTCCCAAGTTTTTCTGTTATCCAGGGAAGGGATATAGATTAGTTTGTTAACATTCCAAGTTACTGTTTTCAAAGAATATCAAGCCAGTTTTGTGATGTGGTGCCCAACGTTAACTTTCTGATGATGTAATATTGTCTCTTAACCCTTTTGTTGGTGTGTAGTGAAGTCATGGCAGTAGGGGTGAGTTGGTATACAGAATTTGCCAGTTAAGATTTCTTGATAATTGGCAATAAATAAAGGAAGATGGGGAACTTTAAAAATATATTCTTAACTCTGACACGTATTCAATATTAAAATCAACCATTATCTTTAGAAACAAGTCTTGTATTGCAATAAATTATTTCCCTAATTGGTCAGTTTGAGAAATGAGCAAAAATGAAACCAATATGAAAGCCATATAGGAAATTAACATAGTGTGTGCTTTTTTCACTTCAAAAATGAGCTGGGCCTCAGTTTTTTCAGTTATACTTTTCCAGTGACATAAATAATAAATGCTGAAAATGGCAGACTTTTACCATACTTGAAGAATACTGAAAATTCATGTTTTTCTCTATTGATTATTGCAATTGTATATAGCAGAGAGAAATTCTATAGGTGGTTAGAGGTCATTCGTTACTTGCCCTCTTCTTTATTATTCCATATACTTATTACCCGTATAATTTGTGATACCGACTGCTTACATAAGCAGTGTATCTCTTAGATTAACAGTTGATGAGAAGGGGTGGAATTGTAGCTTGAATGTATTGTGGAATAGCTAATATACAACCTTGGCCAGCTTAAAGAAATTCTTTCTGCTATAATATGTGCCACAAAAAGATGATTTTAAAGCACAGTTATTCCTGCCCTAACTTAACTTGCATTATGAATTTTAATTATGCAGTTAGTGATTTTTCTGACAGAAAAGCCAAAAAACTTATCTTAGAAATCTATATTTAAAAATTAATTTGTAGAATTTTATTTGTTAAAATAAATATTCCCAAAATAAATATCACAGACCCAGTGCCTAAAGTGCATAATGGAAAAGATGACTCTGCTAATGGCAACAGTTTTGAGGACATGCCAGTAAATTTGGTAGACTTAATGTGAAAAACCATAATACAAGTATTTAGGGGAAAAAAAAGACTGTAATATGAAAGAAAAATTAAATTTCTGTAGAGCTGTTAGTAGATGTTACATCCACAAATAAAACTACATCCACAGATAAAACAAATGAGTTAAACAACCACTACAATTTATCATTTTATTATAGGTGAGAGTGTATATATTTTGGCTCTAACGGCAAATATTATTTTGCTTTCAGTGAATTAAGAATATTTCTAATTTATGTTTATTAACTTAATTTAGTCTTTATTTTCTTTTCAGAAATTACAAGGAGGATAAATTGTTATTCAGGCAACATCTACAACAAACAATGAGATGATATGAAATATTCTTGAGTTCCATTCTGACATAAATGTGATAAGAATAGTTTTAAAACTTATTGCTTTTGTTGTTGATCAGAATAAGATGCCTACTCGTCAAAATGCCAAACAGTGTTTTTCAAGGAGAAACAATCAGCATATTCAAAATAGCAGATAAAGAGGCTAATTCTGTGTCTAAGTTCACAATATGCCAGTCATCACCAACAGAAATTATTTTAAAAAGAAATTTTGAATACCAGTCACAATGGATGAAAATATTCACGTAGAAAGAAATGTTTCCAATAACCTTGCACATGTCAAATGTGAAATGGAAGATGCTATATTACCAGATTCTTTTAACCTCAAAAGTGATTCCTTAGTTAATGCCCTGGAAAAGTATTTGCCAAGTGCAGTAAATTCAGAGACATTTTCACATTCAGCTGATCTAAATGCACATTTATTAGTTCAGCCTCAGGAAAAATCCTCATGTGAAGTATGTGGAAAGGTATTTTTACATTCAGATAAACTAAAAAGACATTTATTAGCTCATACCAAGGAGAAAAGGTTTCCTTGCGAAACATGTGGCAAGGCATTTCCAAAACCAAGTAAACTAAAAACTCATTTATTGGTTCATACTAAGGAGAAATCATTCCTTTGCATCACATGTGGTAAGGCATTTTCAACAGCAGGTAATCTTAAAACACATTATGTAGTTCATTCTCAGAAGAAACCATTCTCTTGTGAAATATGTGGCAAGGAATTTTCACAGTTAGCTCATCTAAAAACCCATATCCTTGTTCACACCCAGCAGAAATCCTTCACTTGTGAAATATGCGGCAATACATTTTCACGATTAACCATTCTAAAAACACATTTGTTAATTCACACTAAAGAAAAATCTTACTGTTGTGAAAAATGCGGCTTAGCATTTTCACGTTCAAATGTTCTAAAAGCCCATTTATTGGTTCATACTAACGAGAAGCCATATTCTTGCAGAACATGTGGTAAGGCATTCTCACGAACAGGTATCCTAAAAAGGCATTTATTAGTACATACCCGGGAGAAACCCTTCACGTGTGAAACATGTGGCAAAACATTTGCACGGTCAAGTACCTTAAAAACACATTTTCTACTTCATACCCAGGAGAAACCCTTCTCTTGTTACATATGTGGCAAAACTTTTTCAACCCAAAATTATCTAAAAGTACATTTGTTGGTCCATACGCAGGAGAAACCATTTTCATGCAAAACATGTGGCAAGAGGTTTTCAAGATCAGGTAATATGAAGACACACTCATTAATTCATAATAAGGAAAAACTTCACTCAGCGAAATAGATTTCTTGAATTCACTCCTGTGATAGTCAGAGAATATTGCTCACCCATTAAAGCAATACATATACAGAATTCTAACTTGACACACACACACACACACACACACACACACACACACACACACACACACACACACACACACACACACACAGATTGTATGTTTTGGCTCTGTGTTATATTCCAAAATTTTGCAGACAGTTCTTTGTTTTTGCATTGCTACTATGAACAAATTTTTAGAATGTGATACTGATACTCTTAATTGTGCAGTCAGATATGAAGTTCTAAGCAGTGCAGACAGGCTGCCAGAGCAACTCGTGGGATGTTGTCAATGATATACGGGAATTTTGCTAGCAGGAATAAGGAAGTGATTATCCCCTTCTATAAGTCAATGGTCAGGCCACACCTTGAGTACTGCATGCAGGTCTGGAGCCACATTTTAGGAAGGATGTAGAGCTGGTGGTGGAATGAATACAGAGAAGGGCAATGAGATTGGGGAGGGGAACATAGTTACTCTTATCAAGGTGCAAGTTTAGCAAATTGCAGCGTCTGAAGACTAGGCATTTGCAAGGTGATCTGATTGATATGTATAAGGTCTTGAATGATTTGAGCAAGCTCAATGCTGATGAGGTTCTTCTGCTTGCTCAGATTATGCACCTGAAGGGGCATGAATTCAAATTGAAGAAAGACAATTGTAGAACAGATGTGTGGAAATTTTCCTTTAGCTGGTGGGTGGTTGATTACTAGAACAAACTTCCATCTGTTGTGGAAGTTGATAACTTAAATAAATTCAAGGAAAAACTGGACAAACTTTTGGAGCGAATGGATGGGTGAAATGGGAATTTTTTTTTTTTTTTTTGGCTGATGCTGTATAAGCTTGCTTTCTTGCATCATATGCCTCAACTAATGCTAATGATGCCTGAGAGCTCTTTATAACTTGGTACCGAGTGCAATAAATTACAATGAGGAATATTTCATCTCCTTTGAGACACTTCAACATTAAAAAAAAAATGTTTGGGAATATAAGGTTTCTGTTCACTGTACTATTTTAGTTACATAATTTGTCTTGGGATTTAAAATCTAAGGCTTGAGGTGCATTTTAGAAATTTTGGAACTGTACCATTTAATTAAATTCAGTTATTTGACTTTAACTTTGTAATTTCACCATTGCAGAATTGTGCACTCATATATGAAGTTTTCAAAGCAGTGCAGACAGGCTTCCAGAGCAGCTCATTGGGTCTTGTCAATGATATAAAGGAACTTTGCTAACAGGGTTAAGGAGGTGATTATCCCCTTGTATAAAGCAATGGTCAGGCCACACCTTGAGTACTATGTACAGGTCTGGAGGCCTCATTTTAGAAAAGATGTAGAGCTGCTGGAAGGAGGACAGAGAAGAGCAAAGAGATTGATGAGGGGGAAAAGGGGTGCTCTTACCAAAAAAGGCTTAAGTTCTGCAAACTGCAGCATCTGGAGACTAGACACTTACAAGGTGATATGATTGAGGTATATAAGGCTTTGAATAGCTTGAGCAAGCTCAGTGCTGATGGGATTCTTCTTGCTCAGATTACGCTCTTGGGGAGGCATAAATTGAGGAAAGATAGTTGCAGAATAGATGTTTGGAAATTTACCTTTTGCCAGCGAGTGGTTGATTGCTGGAACACACTTCCATCTGTCATTGTGGAAGTTCATAGCTTAAATAAACTCAAGGTAAAACCAGACAAACCTTTGGAGCAATTTTTTTTTATTTTTGACTGATGCTGTACAGGCTCACTTTCTTGCAGCATGTGCCACTACTAATGCTAATCCAGATGTTACAACAGCCAACAGTATACAGCAGAAAGTGTGAATACTGCAATAATTTTCTATTTTTTTTTTTTTTTTTTTTTTAGTTTGTCTATTTGGCATTTAGTGAAACAGTTTAAAGAAATTTGTTGCCTGCTTGGCCAGAAAAAAAGATGTGATAAGTGCCTCTTCCAGATACGGTGATATATCTAGACAAAAATGGCCTATCTGCTTTAAACGTACAATGCTTCAGAAGTTTGCTTGATGTTTTGCCACATGATTCTGTTTCATTTGAGCAAAGAATTGATACTACTGAAAATTGCTTTCTAGTATTGTTAGTGAATGATTTGATTGGCCACCTGTCTTTTTGTTTAGATTCTTTCTATATATATATTTTTTTTTTTTTTTTTTTATTTATTTTTTTTTTTTGAAGACATTTCAAGGTGTTCTAAACTAAACCTTGTATAATTTATTTTAAAGAGGCAATGTGGCAAGAGGTGTTTCGGTCTCCAGAAACATTACAAGCTGTACTGAGGAATTGATTTAATTGACTTTAAGTTTGAGTATCTCATCACATCAAGGTATGATGATATATGCAGAAATGCCATTTATTAAAAGTGGCATTTCTGTTACCATGTCATAGATAAATGATATTATCTACAAAGTATTTTAAATTTGTGTATTTGCTAGGAAATAAAAGGCTTTCTTAAAGTTGCTCTTTCTTAAGTTTACAAATATTCTGTATACACTTTGGGCATACTGGATGCAAGGCCTGTAGGGCTGGACTGGTGTAGACTATTGGGAGTGCTGATGTAAGATATAAAGGCAGCCCAAAAGTCCCTTACTCATTTCAGATAATTAACGTTTTTACTTTTAAATATTACTCCCCCACCCTGCAGTCTCTGAAATATACCATGAAAAAAGTACAGTTCACGAATGAGTGAAGGTGGTAGAATTTTATTTTAAAAATGGCTGCTCCATTGTATAAAATCAGAGGTTGTCAATTTTTCAACTTGCAAACAGTGCCAGAATTTTCAGCTCTTCAGAGGATTTTTGCCCTATTTCATGATAAGGGTACAATTGGAGATGAAAGATATAGTGGATAGCCCATGGTCACTCAGATATCCAGTGAATACTGAAGTGTTATTGACATTGCCGAAGTTGAGCTCATTTAAGTATCCGAAGGTCACCTTTATAGTGAATTTTGAAGAGGGTTGACTTTCTGTTGGTTTAGTACAAGAAATAAAGCCAGTAGAGGAAAAACTAATTATAGGAAAATATTCCAAATGAAAGTAATAAATTAAACCAGAGATACTGACCAAAGTTGTGGAGAGGTTATTTATTTCTTGCACCAGAACAAAATTTCCTAAAACAGTGATGGCAGACATAGGATGCAGTTCTTTGATGTTAAATAAAATTTCCAAGAAACACAAAATAAATTGTCATGTACATTGTTTTCATTAAAAATTTATAGTAATTTCAAGTGGATAAGGGACTTTTGAACCACCCCTATATGAAGTTTGAATTCATATGAAGGAAAAAGAGAAACATTTTAATTTGTAATTATAATGATATGAAGAAGCAATGTGTTGGTGTACACACACAATGTATTGTTTCATGTTTTTTGTGGTGAGGGAAATGTACAGTGAACTCGTTAAAAATGACACTTCATTATGTACACTAAAGTATTTATGGTGAAAGTAAGGATTTTGATACTTTTCATGAAGTATTTCCAGAAATTATATAAAATTAAATTTGGCAATATCTATATGCCAACCTAAAATCTAAACCTAGTTTTCCCAGTAATTGTAGCATATCACAATTGGCTTATATTAAAATCTCCAGATTATATTTTGCCTACAATTAAGTACCCAATAATTGTAAAACAGTTATTAATCAGGCCAAAGTCAATTTTGAATAAGCAAAAGGAGGAGGGGGACTACTTGTACAAATGGTGGTCAAGCATTGTGGTCTCTTGCCAGAGCTGTTGGCTACAACCTCTGTCAATCAATCCTCCCACCTCTTTTAAAACCTGATAGTTGTATTACATCCTCATCCAAAGACAAAACAGACTTATTGATATCCTAATTTTCTTCTAATTTGTATATTGGTAAACCACCTACTACCATATCCAACAGATTCTGTTGAATACCTCCATTGTCTTTCGATAAGAATATTATAAGAATTCTAAACAGCCACGAAAGCTCCTGGTCCTGATAGTATTTATCCACTTGTTCTCAAACCTGTGTTGTGTCACCTGGTGTTTTTCCTTTTGCTTGGAAATTTGCTCATATCCAGCCAGTTCCTAAAAACAGTGAGAAATCCTTCCCTTCCAATTATCATCCCATCGCATTTACTTCTGCTCTTTCTAAAATAATTCAGAAATCTATAAACTGCAATTTAAACAGTCTTGAAACCTTCCACCTGATACAAGGATTGTCACATTGCAGTTGCACTCAGGGTCAATCCATTTTTTTTTTTTTTCCTTGTTAGTTGTTGGCGCATCAGCTTCTATGGCCATTATGCACCTTCCAAAGTTTTTGCATTTTACTGTGATCCAAGCCCGAGGCGGAAATTGAACCCGCGACCTTTGGGTTGCCAGGCAGGCACTTTACCTACCTGGCTAGCCCGGTCGGCGTCAATCTATTGGTGACATGTTGGATTATGTTAGTAATGGACAAATTCTATGGAAAAATTTAAACCCCAAAGGTTACACATCATATTTTGATCATGATCATAAGGCTTTTGATCATGTTTAACAAGAGTCTTCTAAACAAGCTCCCATCTTATGGCCTGCTTTTTTTTTTTTTTCTTTTGAGTTGGGTATCCAGTTTTCTCTATGAATGGTTGCTGCGGATGATGAGAGATAGTGTTCTAACTTCTCCAATAATGCCAAGGTCCAGTTCTTTCTCTACACTTTTTTTTTCTCCTTTATTTCTATATTAATGACTTTCCACTCACTGATAACTTTTCAGTTTGAGAAACTTGCCCATCTCAAATGGCTTCTCAAATATCTGTGGAAATTAGTGCAGATAAATGCACCAATTCCAGGTAATTCTCCAATGGAGCAAAGAGAACTCAGTTAACTTCAATCCTTCTAAAACTCAGCCCTGTCTTATTTCTTGCAAAAAAGTGCCTACTACACTTGTGCTCATCTTCTATGACACTCAGATTTCTAGACAATATCACATATCTGTGATAGGGATTACCCTGACTTCAAATCTCTCTTAACACGAGCACATCACAAATACTACTTTTGCTGCATCTAAAAAACTGGGTTTTCTTTTTCGCTCCTGGCATTACTTTTCTTTGGCAAACCTCAAATCCATCCTACAGTGGAACATTATTCCCACATCTGTGGTAGTGGTCTGTGTTGTAGACATTCACTTCTGCTGGATGCCTTTTCTATAGAAACTTCCATTAGCACTGTTCTTCTGAATTGGCATTTGTAGTTTTCCACTCTTATAAACTAATCATAACATGTGATACAATCAGTTTAACATCTATTCACTGTCCAACTTAAAATTCACAGAGCCAACTTTTCTTTCTCATTTACCCTTCAACTTCTGTTTTCTGGAACAACCCTCCTTATTTTATTTTGTTGGGGGCTAAGAAGACGCTTTGTCTTCTTAGCCCTCAACATGCATATTACTAAGTACTATAGGTTCTAATAACTGAGTTTTATAAAAAAAAAGATAATAAACTTCCCAATTATCTTTACGTCTAGTTGCCGTTGATATTTCAACACGTATGTGGCATTGGTATGACTGCTGTAAAAAAAAAAAAATGCTCTTTCCTCCTCCCCACCACTTCTTTTTGCTCAGTAATCAAAACAGATGTATTACTACTGATTGCAAATTTTATTATGGAGCAGTATTCACATACAAACTGAAAATAATGTTAGAATTGAACCAGAGTGATATTATGGTTGATAAGATTGCATTTTATTATTCAGCTCAAAGGGTGTTTTTATTGAATTTATCAAAAAATCCTTTAGGAGAAAGTGAAGGTAGCCAATTCCGAATGAAAGTTTAGTAAATAAAAACAAACGGTGGGGGGGGGGAAGCTTCCAGCATCACTTTTCCACTCTTATCTAATAACACTGGTCAGCAAAACAATTTTTCTTTCACTCCCTCTTAAAATTCAAGATGATTCTTGAAGATTTGACATTTCTGAATTCAAATATTACAATTATATTGCTGTTATCACCCACCAATTTTAAGGTAGAAGGGATTAAAGTCAAAGTTTCTAGTAAAAAAGATATTTTAAGAAAATGTTACATACAATACTAAATATTGAACAATGGGTCTATTAACTTTATTCTATATGTCTGCCAGGGGCAAAGGTTGATGACGTTGTAGAGCAGATATCATCTTTTAAGGGCACAAAGGGTGATATTGTACAAGTACAGGTCACTGTTGAAAGAAAACCGTGAAGTAGGGTTGAATTTGAAAGTGTCTGAAATTCTGCCCAGACACGATAGGAGGCAGTATATGATGAGAGCCTTGTCGATCAATTTGGCCCTGGAAAGATTGTGCAAGGCTCGAGGGGTAGAATTTTTTTCAGCCTGGTCTGTACTTGTTAACAGGAGAGACTGCTTCTACAGGGATGGGATACACTTAAATAGAAAGGGTGCAAGAATATTTGCTGATGCTATCGAGGCAGTGTTAGGTGGGTCGGAAAACTGCTAGCTTGGGGGGATACAAAGACGAATAGATTAACAGTAGCCACTGGCAGAGGTGAAAGTGATTCTTGCACTACTTCTATTGGAATGAGCAACAGCCAGGAAAGTGAGGTGCCAAGGATTTCAAGGACTGCTGGGGGTCATGGAACAAGTAAATACATGGCCTGTGTTAGGGTAGCTAAGGGTAAAAACAGGTGCACGTTTACTTGCATGTACATGTAAGAGCTTAGTAAATAAATTGATGAATTTGAAGTGCTAGTTAAAACATGAAATGCAGACATTTTTGGCATCAGCAGGTTTGAGATGTTCAATCTGGGTGAATAATGCTGATCATTACTATAAGATAGGATCTGGGAACAGCTGGTCTTGGTGCATTATAGCCATAGAAGCTAATGCGCCAATAAAACCAAAACCCAAACCCTCTGGGAACAGTCCGTGGTTATTGTTGATCAGAGCTGTTTATGGTATTTAACAGTCTCCTTTGAAATAGCTGGGTGGAGTATGTTATGAAGGTGATTAAAGTGTCCCTGTTAGATGTTATGGAGTGAGAATTCTCTATAGATTGTTGGTTGCATGTGAGAAGGAACAGCTGCCTTAGATCCAGGTATATGGCACTGTCTAGGAAATTTTCCCATATCTCAGTGTGGCTGTGGAGGCACTCATCATCATCAGTGAGTTGGAGATCTTTCCGTTTGGCCTTCATGGCCGGAGAGGTTTTTTACTGTCCCTAGAATTGAGTTAGCCCTCATGGTGGTGTCAGTCAGAAATTTGATATCATGAATAAATTTCTTGGTTATCTCTCTCTTGGTACCTTCTGTTCATCTGGTTTATCAAAAGTTTTTTTGGCACTAAGCCTTTTGTTTTCTGCTTTGTGTTGCTGTCAGTTCTAGTTAGGATTATATGAAATTCAGTTTGTTTCTCTTCATGCAGTGAGAAAGTCTTATAAAGGTGATGTGTAGGTACAGTGGAAGGCCACAGAGATGATTTGAATGGCCTGTGTGGAGGTAATATGGTAAGCTCTAGTCAATTTGCATTAGCCTTTGAATTTGGTTGTGTTTCATACCTATATGGGCAGTGTATTGTGTGCAACAAAACTAGGGCACCATAAGACATAAAAAGGAGGAAGACTGCTCTGTATATGAGCTTAAGAGCTCTTCCTTTGAGGCCCACTCCTTCTAGTTACATGAACAATCACCATAGCGTACCTTTTTGTTTTTTCTTTGATGCATTGTAGATGGAGAGGGATGAAACTTTTCGTTATCAAGTATTAGTCGAAGGTATTTTACTGTGGACAGGCATTTAATGGAGTTTCCTTTATCTTAATGACCGGAGGTCTGCAAATATTTAGAGATAATTCTGGGTTATGAACTTTTTTTCCTTTTTATGAAAAATCATAACATTGAGTTGGCTCACTCATCAGCAGTGGCCCGCGTGTTCCCTCCAAGCAGAACAAGGTAATCTGCATACAACAACATGGTGTAATGCTGGAACGTGTTTTCTACCCATTCGTCAAGCACCATATTCTAAACAGCAGAGCCAAGGATAGATAGAACCTTGGAGGCATCCTCTGTAAGTTTCATTTGTTAAGTGATGGTGTGATGTTTTCACTGTGATTTTCCCTCCAGAAAAGTAGTTCTTGATGCTGTTGTAAAGTTGCAAAGAGAGATTTGTTTGCCTGATAACACTAGGCTATCAGATTCAGTCAAAGGTACCTTTGAAATGAGTGAAGGTTGTGACTTCATATTTGAAGGGTGAATCTTGATGGGTTTAGATAACACTGGTTTACACTATATCTGGGGTTTGAGTAAAAGTATGTGGCAGTTATTTATGCATGTTTACTGATTATTAAACCGAATTCCATTTGTTTCTATCACGTAAAGATTTTTCACAATTCATTAACAAAATATTATCTAGTTATTATACGCAAATGTGTACATAACTAGTTTCTGCAATGGTTTACAAGTGCATGTTTAACCCATAACTACACACACTGCAAGGTAGCTGACCTTGACCCAGGAAGGTAGAGGGCCCCAACCCTGCTCTTCCAGCCCATCTGTGATTCCCAGAATTTTATTTTCCAAGTGGAGTCTGGGAGACTCCTGTGTGTAGTTACGAGTTGAACTTGTCTGAGCATGCACTCACTTGTTTGTACAGTCCACTCAACCACAGAGCCTATATAAGTGGCACATCCCTTATATTAAAGGAGGCACAGGTGAAAGAAGCACTGCAGGATCATCTAGACAAGACTTCAGTTATAGCTAGGACACAGCATGGTTTTGTTAAGGGGAAGTCTTGCCTGACCAATTTGATTGGATACTATGATGCAGTCACAAAAGAACTGGATGCAGGGAATAACTTTGATATTATATACTTGGATCTTAGAAAGGCTTTTGATACTGTTGCACATGGAAGACTGCTGCACAAATTGGAGCAGTGTGGCATTGGAGGCAAGTTGCTGCTATGGATAAAGGGGTGGTTGAGGGGGAGAAGACAGAGAGTGGTAATCAATGGACACTGCTCATCGTGGACTAATGTTATTAGTGGAGTCCCTCAGGGTTCAGTATTGGGGCCTTTATTGTTTTCTGTATTTATAAATGATATTGATGATGGTATATCAGGCTTAATGTCCAAGTTTGCAGACGATACGAAGGTTGGCAGGGTTGTCAAGGACACTACTGACACTATGCTGCTGCAACAGGATTTGGAAAGGTTGAGCAGATGGGCTTCGAGGTGGCAAATGAAGTTTAACATTGACAAATGTAAAGTACTACATATGGGAAACAGCAACCCCAGAGCAACGTATCAACTCTGTGGTACTACACTGACAGTGGTAGAGAATGAAAGGGACCTGGGGGTGGTGGTGCAGGCAGATATGAAGTTCTCTGAGCAGTGCAGACGAGCTGCAAGAGTAGCTCATGGTGTATTGTCAATGATATATAGGAATTTTTCTAGCAGGGATAAGGATGTGATTATTTCCTTGTATAAGGCAATGGTCAGGCCACACCTAGAGTACTGTATACAGGCCTGGAGGCCTCATTTCAGGAAGGATGTAGAGCTGCTGGAACGAGTACAGAGAAGGGCAACTAGATTGGTGAATGGGACAAAGGGGTTCTCTTACGAAGAAAGGCTTAAGTTTTGCAAATTACAGTGTCTGGAAACTAGGCACCAGCGGGGTGATCTGATAGAGGTGTACAAAGCCTTGAATGGTTTGAGCATGCTCAATGCTGATGGCATTCTTCCTCTAGCTCAGAAAAATCACCTGAGAGGGCATAAATTCAAATTGAGGAAAGACAGATGTAGGATAGATGTGCGGAAATTTGCCTTTAGCCAGCGGGTGGTTGGTGGGTGGAACAGACTTCCATCCCTTGTCGTGGAAGTTGATAGCCTAAATAAGTTTAAGGCTCAGCTGGACAGGTATTTCGAACGAACAGAGGGGTGAAGTGGAAGTGGTTATTTTTATTTATTTATGTTACTTTTTTTTTTTTTTTTTTTTTTTTTTTTGGCTGATGCTGCATAAGCTTGCTTTCTTGCATCAAATGCCTCTACTAATGCTAATGCTAATGCTAATGTCACAGTACTCCTGTGAAAACCGTTGTGAGCTCTCATTGTGTGTTAGTTTTCTTTTAGTATGGCAACCAGAAAGTATAAACAGTCCCAACATATTTTGTTACATATGTGGTTGTTTTGTTCCTGTAAAGCAGAGGCGAAATATTACCGATTTTGTAAAAAAATCGTATTATGCATATTTTGACATAAAACTAGGCGATCAGGATAAATTGTGGGCACCGCATAAAGTATGCCATATATGTGTCGAACATCTTAGAAAATGAAGTCAAGGGAAAAAAGGTGTGCTTGCCATTTGCTGTTCCTGTGGTGTGACCCGAGCCAGTAAGGCATGCTGAATGTTACTTTTGTGTGTGACGTTAAAGGTTACAATTCAAAATATAAAAATGACATCAAATATCCAGATCTACCGTCAGCCATAAGACTGCTTCCGCATGGACCTGATCTGCCTCTAAAACCTCCACCAGAAACTTTTGGAGTCCACACCTTCCATCGAAGCAGAAGCTAAAGAGGTTAGTGAAGAGGAATGTCATCAGCCAGAAAATATTTTAACGCCACAGCAATTCACGCAAGTCGAACTGAACGATTTAGTAAGGAACTTAGGTCTTCCAAAGTATGCTGCTGAAATTCTGGGATCCAGACTTCAAGCGAAGAACTTTTTCCAGGTACATTTTCCTTGTGCAGAAATCGTGAAAGGGAGTTTATACAGTATTTTTCACAAGAAGGTCCTCTCGTATATTGCAGTGATATCGCTGGTTTAATAATTGCCTTAGGAGCTCCATTATATGTCCCTAGTGAATGGAGACTATTTATAGACTTCTAAGACTAGTTTAAAAGGTGTTCTCTTGTATAATGGAGATAAGTACACATCTGTGCCAGCTGCTCATTCAGTCTACTTAAAAGAAACTTATGACAATCTAAAGTTGCTTCTGGAGAAAATTAAATATCGAGATCACGAATGGCAACTATTTGGAGACTTAAAAGTGTTAAGTTGTTGGGACAACAGGGTGGGTACATTAAAATGCCGTGCTTTATTTGTGAATGGGACAGCAGAGCTAAAGCGCTGCATTGGACAAAGAAGCAATGGCCTTGGAGGCACAATCTTACACCGGGATCAAAAAATATTGCGCACGAAAGTTTGGTGAAGCCAGATGAAACTTTGCAGTATGACCATGCAGTGTATGTAGTTATGGGTTAAACATGCACAATCTGTTGTATTTGAAGCAAATATTTGATACTGATTACGAATATAGAAGTATAAAACTTGCAAACCATTGCATAAACTATAGTTATGTACACATTTGCGTATCATACCTAGGTAGTATTTTGTTAATGAATCGTGAAAAATCTTTAAGTGATAGAAACAAATGGACTTCGGTTTAGTAATCAGTAAATATGCATAAATAACTGTCATATGCTTTTACTCAAACCCCAGATACACTGTAAACCAGTGTTATTTATGTTTTTAACTGTCTTGACGTGCGACAATTTTCTATGAACCTCCTTCAATTAGAGTATGACATCTGTGGTGCTTAGCTTCTGGCGGACCAACTCGTGAATCAAACCCCAGTGGTAATGGTTGTCTTCTGCTTGACTCACTAATTGCTTTCAGATGGACTACTTCTGATGTGCTGTTCACATAAAATCTTGGCGTTTTGAAGTTGTTCAATAGATCATCCACAAGCTGCATTTGGCTGTTTCTGTGGGCTCTTTGATACCTCTTCCTTGCTACTTTTACTTGTGATCTTTGATTGGTTAACTCTTTTGACCAGCAAAGGACGCTTTTCGGATTCTGCTTTCTCTTAGGGATGGCTGCGTCCCATGCTTTCCTCGGCTGGGTTGTAATGTAATCTTTCTGAATAACTGTCAATTTAGGTTGCTACTTGAACCTCAAGGAGATTTGATGGTTCTGTCAAATGTTTCCCATTTTGCTGATTTCGCTACAGGTGAAAGGTGTCATTGTGAAGCCGTTACAAGGTCGCTGCACTATAATTTACAGCCCCGTGTTCGCTTGTTGTTAATGCCTCATGAACTTTCCATTTGGTAATCTTGAACCAATGAGGCACAGGCCATGAGCACACTGATATTAAATTGTCCATTGGAACGGAAGGTGATTTGGCTAATCAAGTACAGTTAAGTTGTGAGTGGTGAAAAATTCTTCGATTAGTAGTAGAAGCATGTGATGCAAGAAAGCAACAAGCTTATGTAGCATCAGCCAAAAAAAAAAAAAAAAAAAAAAACATTTCACACATCCATTTCTTCCACACGTTTGTTCAGTTCCTTCTTGAATTTATTTAAGCTATCAACTTCCACACCAACAGATGGAAGTTTGTTCCAGCTGGCTAAATCACTCATTGGATAAAGGCAAGCACTGGCTAAAAGCAAATTGCCCACATCTATTCTACGACTGACTTTCCTCAATTTGAATTTATGCCCCCTCAGGTTCCTAATCTGAGCAAGGGGAAGAATCCCATCAGAATTGAGCCTGCTCAACCCATTCAAAGCCTTATACACCTCAATCAGATCACCTTGCATGTGCCTAGACTCCAGACGCTACAATTTGCAGCACTTAAGCTTTTCTTGTTAAGACCACCCCTTCATACCCCTCACCAATCTTGTTGCCTTTCTCTGTGGCTAATTGCTGGAAGTTTGTTCTAGCAATTAACCAACCTCTGGCTAAAGGAAAATTTTCTGCACATCTATTCTATAACTGTCTTTAAATAATTTTAATTTATGTCCCCTCAGTTTCGTAATCTGAGAAGAGGAAGAATTGAGCCTGCTCAACCCATTCAAGGCCTTATACACCTTAATCAGATGACCTCGCAGGTGCCTAATCTCCAGAAGACCACCCCTTCGTTCTCCGCACCAAACTTGTTGCCCCTCTGTCTCAAGCAACTCTACATCCTTCCTAAAATGAGGCTTCCAGACCTGTATGCAGTACTCAAGGCGTAGCCTGACCATTGCCTTATACAAAAGGACAATCACCTCCTTTCCCTGATAGCAAAATTCCTGTATATCATTGAAAATAGTCCATGGCCTGCACTGGCAGCCTGTCTGCACTGCTCTAAAAACTTCATATCTGACTACACCATTACTCCCAGGTCTGCTTCATTTTCTGTCAACCTCAGTGTAGTAGTACCACACAGTTGGTACGTTTCTCTGTACTCGCAAGACTGTGGTTACTTCTACACATATGCAGTACTTTGCATTTGTCAATGTTAAACTTCAGTTGCCACTTTTCAGTCCATCTGCTCAACTTTTTCAGATCCTGTTGCAGTAGTACACTGCCATTACTGTCATTAACAATCCTGTCAACCTTTGTATCATCCACAAACTTTGACATTAAGCCTGGTATACCTTCATCAATATCATTGATAAATATGCAAAACAACAGTGGACCCGAACTGTCGGGGACTCCACTAATAATAATTATTATTATTTGCCATATGATGCAAGGAAACCTGAGGCTTATGCTGCATCAGCCAAAAAAAAAAAAAAAAAATTCCCGAGTTACCCTGAGACAGAGAGGATCACCAAGAAAAAAAAGAATGATGATATCCAGCTCAGGATCCTGAGTTCGCCAAGCCCATACCAGACGTGAGACCCTGGGGATACCATTAGTCCACAAAGAGCAGAGTCCTTTGATTACCACTCTCTCTCTGTCGAGGTTCGAACCCGTGACCACCAAATACGGAGGATGCGGAAAGGTCAAGAAATGACCGCCGCATAACCCCGGAGCAATATGGCCTTAGTTTCTAATGCTCCTCAAAACAACAACAACTCTCTCTCTCTCTCTGTCTTTGGTACTTCTTGGTTAGTCGTTGTAGATAGAGATTTTTAGGCGCATTAGAAACTCAGGTCATATTGCGCTGTATTTATTCTGCCTGTAAATTGAGAAGGTATTTCTTGGTCAGTTGTTGTAAGTAAGCTTTAGACGCATTAGAATCTCGTGCCATATTGCAGTGCACGAATTCTGTCTGTAAATTGAGTATGTTCTGAAGTCAATTTGTTGTTTGATGTACAAAAAACCTGAGTATTCAGGAGGAATAACTATGCTACCCTCGCCTGACATCGATTAATTCAGCCACGTTGTGAATAAGGCCCATAAAAATTTCTCGCGATGATGGATTCGAACTCAGGTCTTTACCAGTCATTGTGGGTAGGACGACAATTCTACCAACTGTGCTACCCACGAGGGTGTTCTTCTTGGACCAGTGGTATCGTTCTATCACAAGATGGATTTTGCGATTTATTTAATTGCCTTCTTCCTAGGGCCTGTCTCCTGGGGGCAGCATACTTAGGCGTTGTGTTGACTAACTGATAAGACAGCATTTTGTACTGTAATTTACTCATTAGCAATGAGCATATTTTAAATTCATTCCATAATACTTCAAGCTTACTTTATTTTCACGAAAGCTTCCTTAGAGATATATTACTTTTCTCCTACATGGCAATTCTTTATTGTGAGCCTCAAAATTGGCAAAAATGTCCATAAAAGTACGATGTCCATCGCCTCAATAGTTTGTCTAATCCTCCCTTGAATTTATTCAAACTACCACTTACATAACAACGCATAGTAGCTTGTTTCAGCAATCACCCACCTGTTGGTTGAAGGCAAAAGCTTGCACATCTATTCTGCAACTATCCTTCTTCAATTTGAATTTATGTCCCCTGATGTGCATAGCCTCGAATATATCACAGTTGGTAAGATTACCGTCCTCCCAACACCGAGGGAAAAGACCTGAGTTCGACGTCGATTATGCAAGGAACCGGCTCTTTTTCACAACGTGGCTGAGTTAGTCGGTTTCAGGCAAGGGCAGCATGGGTTTCTTCCCTGAAACTCGGGTTTTTTCGTTCAGCAAACAAAAAATCGACCTCGGAACATACAATTTACAAACAATATACACGGAGCAATATGACCTTAGTTGCTCATGCTTGTAACACCCTCTGCTACATGCTACCATGGTGTGATAGGAACTGTTGCTTGAAGTAGTGCTATAATTGAGAAGATATTGGCACCACAGCACGTGAGAAGTCGAGATCTAAAAATAATAAAATTTTGGAATGCAAGCCTATGGCAGCTTCTGAAAGTGACCTTAATAATCATCCCTTCTCGGAAAAAATGGACTATGAAGTTGTCACAGAAGAGATGGATGTAGAACATAGTAATAGCAAATGATGGAAGAAAGCAAGCTGATATAGCATCAGCCAATAAAAACCTACATAGTTCACCAATCCATACCCTCCAAGAATTCGTTTAGTTCTTTAAATTTTGCCACTATTCAAATCAGGGGACAGGGGTCGTTATCAGCGGTGTCCATCCATTTCTTCCTCGTGGGAGGTGACACTGAGATGCTCCAACCTGGGGAATCTGGGTATTGGCTACTCCTGTTGCTTCTTGAGGGGTTTGGTCAGGTTTATGGTTCTGTAATTTCCACTTCAGAGATTTCATGTTTGTCTCCGTTTGAACTTTGTTGCTGTTTCCACTTTAACATCACTGAGTCTGGGGGCCGTGCCGAAAATGAAAATCACACTGGGAACACTGGGTTCCCACCGTGATTTTCTTCTGCTTCATGTTAAAGATAAATTCCCCAGTTTTTGTTCTCCCCTTTAGAAAATCTTGGGACCGCCACTGGTGGCAGCCATGATGGAACAGATGGCTACAGATGGAAATTATATTAAAGAATATTAACATAAAAAACATTTCTCATTTAATAAAAAATCTTTTGCAAATTCACAGAACTTTTTGATCAAACCTAGTATTCCAACAATATATAAATTGAAGTCGTTTATAGAGTTCATTATAAGAGACTTCAAAGTTTATAGAGTCGTTTACAATAAGAAGTCTATAAATTAAGTCATTTTTATAAATGAAGTGTATTTAATTATATAAATAAGTACCATTAACATGAAGTATTAATACTCCTTTCAAATACAGACCTTTTTCTCTTACAGCCTTGGGTCTCATTGCGGTCCTTTCGGGAATCTTTATCAGTGTGAGCTATCCCGGAAGCATTTCTGTATCACATTCTGAACTAATCCACCAGGTGGCAAAGGCAAATAACTACCTTGCTCTAAATCTACATAAAAACTATCCTCTGAGAAAGGAAACCTCTTCTATTCACCACTTAGTTTGACCACAGCCTTTGCCATGTTGCAATACGGGGCTAGAGGACACACAGCAGAAGGATACAGCAGATACTAAAAAGATTAATGAAGCCATCAGCCCGTGACTACTTTCTTCAGGTAGTTAATGCCACTAGTTCTACAGCTATTGCAACACTGATATTCGGAGTTAAAGGACCACAGCACAAGAAATCATGCTCATGATGAATTTAAACAATGCTAATCTTGCAGATGAGCATACACAAAGAATATCGGCAGATACTTGCTGATATAACGAAGTCATTATTCGTTGACTACGACCTTCAAGTAGCCAATAATGCATTCGTACAAAAGCACTTCGAACTCAACCAACAGTACATCGAAGGGCTGAAGGATCATTTTAATGCGCTTCTTAGAACTGTGGACTTCCAGAAAGATGGAGAACAAGCTGCGCGTGAGATCAATTAGTGGGTTGCAGAAAACACAGACCAGAAAATTAAGAAACTTGTCGAGTCATTAGATCCAAGTACTGTTTTAATGCTTCTGAATGCTATCTACTTTAAAGGTGCTTGGGAAAGGAAATTCGATCCAAAAAAACTAGATATTACATTTTATAATAATGGATTGAAGTCTTCAGGCAAGAAGGTGCCCTCGATTTGCATGAAGTTCCAAGAATTCAATTATTATTTTTTTTATGGAAGAGTAGAATTTGAGATTTTTAGAGCTTCCCTACAAGAGTGGAGATATTGTCATGAGGATTTTGTTACCAGAGAAGCTAAACGGCCTATCTGATTTAGAACATGAACTCACAGAAGACCTCCTGAATAAAATCCACAGTAACCTGAAGAAGGTAGAAGTGGAAACCATCTTCTTTTCCTAAGTTTGAACTGAACTACACCAAGGAAATGAAAGAGACTCTTGAAGATATGCAAATGAAAACAGTCTTCAGCAAAAGCGCTGATCTCAGTGGGATCAGCGCTACTGACATGCTTTTTTGTGTCCAGCGTTCTCCACAAGGCTTTTATTGAAGTGAACGAAGAAGGAAGTGAGACTGAAGCAGTTACAGAAATTAGAGTAGTTCATATTTCTTATAATCCTCCAGCTCCAAGATTTATTGCACCTCATCCATTCCTATTTCAAATTATTGACAAAAGCAGTGGAATGATTTTGTTTTGTGGAAGAGTCAATGAGCTGTAGTAAGAATAAAGATTTCGAGATTATTAATAAATAGTCGAAGTGGTTTGATCAATTATTATCGTTTTGAGTAGCATCAATTTATAAGTAGAGATATTAAATTTCACTCTAAGTACCCTTGTCGATGAAGACAATATTTGGACACGACCAAAGCTTGATTACCGATAATCTTCATGATGAAATTTTAATCCTTTAAGATTAACTTTCCTAATCTTATGGCACTCAGAGGCAGACCTTTGTCAAGTGGCATAAATAGGCTGGTGCAGATGATAAAGTTGCACTGGAGCCTATAAGAAAAGGGATTCTGAGGTGAGAAAAGATTTTTGTTATTAGTTTTTAAAATTTTCAATAATTGTGAAGTTATTAACAGAATAAACAGAAATACTTGTATTCTTCACATACATATATTAATTTCTTGCATCGAGCCTTTGGAAATTTTATATAGTGAGGTTGAAAGTACCACAGAAAAGTGGGCCAATTCGATGGGATATGCTGTCTTGGCAAGCAAATATATTTTGGCAATTTAGTTATACAGGGCAAAAACTTACCATTTTAAAAATGAAATGACTACTGTGAAAATCGGGAAAGATATTTATTTGTACAATTTAATAATACACATAAAAGCACTTATAGTTGAAGACTATGTCCCAAAATGTTCATCAACATTACAAACACTTCTACTGATTCTCATTTTCCACCGCTCAGTGTAACGTTTCTGTTGGTATTCTTTCAATTTAAATGCAATTTTTTTGTTTCAATTGCTCACGTCTCCATGGATGATTTATATATATTTTATGAAAGCCATAAAAAGAAATTGCAAACAGGTCTGGTGATAGCGGTGACCAATTTGCTTTACCAAAATGAGACATGACGTGATTTAGAACCATTTCCATGGAAAGTCTTGCAGTTGTGTTGTGTTGTGTTGTGCTACAGCACAACTGCATGGAAAGTCTTGCAGTTGTGCTGTAGCACTTTCCTGTTGAAACCAGACATTTCATAAGCTGCCTCTTTATTGATAAATTCCACGTATAAATTCTTGCCTCATATTTACATTTAGGGCTCTAGTTACTGTGAAAGCTTAACTATTAAATTTTAAAATATATGGACTGATGATGCCAAAGCAGACACTCACAAGAAGCATTCTGGCTGTTAAGTGGTTGGTCATGAAGGTGATATGGATTTTCGGATGCTCGTTTCTAACATTTTGTTAATTACATACACATTGAAATGAAAATGGGCCTCCTAAGTCTACATTAAATGATTAAGACTGACTGTTGTTATTGAGTTTTAGGAGCATCAGCGACCAAGGCCATGTTGCTCCTTATATGTCTGTAAATTGCATGTTCTGTGATTGATTTTCTGTTTGCTGGGAGAAAAGCCTGAGTTTCCGGGAGGAAAAACTATATTACCTTTGCCTGATAATTACTAACTCAGCCACGTTGTGAAAAAGACCCATAAAAATTCCTCCTGTCATTGATGAGATTCGAACTCGGGTCTTTTTCACTCAGTGATCCTATCAACCCAGGAGGGCAAGACTGACTGATCATTCACCTTCTACAGCAAGTCGGAAAAAAATTCAAATGTGTCCGAATTGCAAACAAGTAATTGTTGAAATATTTGCATTTTACAATGGATGGAATTTTAAATCTGATTCAATGTACCAACTGTGGCTACCATACTCATGGAGAATGAAAAAGACCTTGTGATAATTGTGGTTATATTTTGAAGTTCTCTGAGCAATGCAGACAGGTTTTCAGGACAGCTTGAAGTTTTGTCAGATATAAACAAATTTTTTTTCAGCAATTCATCATCCTGTTATGTAACACAATGGTTAGACCACGTCTTGAGTATACTGCATACAGGACTGGAAACCTAATTTTTAGGATACTGTTGTTGGAGCAGGTGAAGAGAAGAGTAAGAAAATTAATGAGGGGGGAACAAAAGTGCTCTTACTGGGTAAGGCTTCAGTTCTGAAAGTTGCAGAGATCTGATCGTGTTTAAGGCTTTAAATGGATTGAGTGAACTCAATGTAGATGCAGTCCTTCTTATTGCTCACTGTAGGTGTGGGGGGGGGCATAAATTGATGAACGATGGTAGCAGGATAGATGTGTGGTAATTTGCAGTCAGCAGAACTTTCATCTGGTGTTGTAGAAATGGGCAGTTTGAATATATTCAAGGTTACAAACTAGACAAAACTATTAGGAGAGGTGAGGGCTGTTATTTTTTTTCTTTTACTTGCTTTCTTCCATCATTTGCCACTACTAAGGCCATATTGCTCCGGGGATATGTGGTGGCCATTCCTACCGCATATTCCCGGCTTTCTTTTTTTTCTTTTACTTGCTTTCTTCCATCATTTGCCACTACTAATACAATAGAAGATCGTGTTGTTGTTGTTTTGGTTTTTAGGAGCATTAGCAACTAAGGCCATATTCCCGACGGGGATATGCAGTGGTCATTTGACTCCTGACCTTTCCACATCCTCCGTATTTGGTGATCACGGGCTCGAACCCCGGTCTAATCAAGAAGCATGTGCTATGCACTGCTGCTCCTGCCCACCTAGCTACGGAGGTGCCAAAAGATCGTGTGCATTGGGACTGGCCATAGGCGTGCTTGTGAAATGCATATCGTGAAAGTGCTACAAAAATTGCACAGCCCATTGTTAACTCCATTTGCATCATAGTAAATAAGAAAAGTAATTAACAAGTTTGTAAATTTCTTCTTCCATACTTGAATTTGAGCAACAAAAATTGAATGTCTTGTAATACACAGTACACCAAAATGAAAGAAAATACTGTATAACCAGACTACTGGTGGATAAAGTACATGGGAGGATCCCATTTCATCTATAAATTTTAAAAAAGTGGTTGTTGATGTAAGGTTTTAAGAGAATCGGCAGCAAAGGACATATTGCGCTGTATATACTGTCTGTAAATTGCATGTTCTGTGGTTAATTTTCTGTTTGCTAGATGAAAAACCCACGTTTCCAAGAGTAAAAACCATGCTACCTTCGCCTAACTCAGCCACATTGTGAAAAGAGGCCTATAAAAATGCCTCAAATCATCAACAAGACTCGAACTCAAGTCTTTTCCATCCGGTATGGGAAGGACAGCGATTCTACAGTGCTACCCACGAGAGCAAAAAAGGGTTGGGTCAGATTCTATACTAGCAGTAGGTTAAACACACATCATTTTAGCCTAAATATAAGATTCTTTTCTAACCAACGTTAACTGATATTATACATTTGGATCTTAGAAAGGCTTTTGATACTGTTGCACATGGAAGACTGCTGCACAAATTGGAGCAGTGTGGCATTGGAGGCAAATTGCTGCTATGGATAAAGGGATGGTTGAGTGGAAGAAGACAGAGAGTGGTAATCAATGGACACTGCTCATCGTGGACTAATGTTATTAGTGGAGTCCCTCAGGGTTCGGTGTTGGGTCCATTTTTGTTTTCTGTATTTATAAATGATACTAATGATGGTATATCAAGCTTAATGTACAAGTTTGCAGATGATACGAAGGTCGACAGGGTTGTTAAGGACACTACTGACGCTATGCTGCTGCTGCAACAGGATTTGGAAAGGTTGAACAGATGGGCTGAGAGGTGGCAAATGAAGTTTAACATTGACAAATGTAAAGTACTACATATGGGAAACAGCAACCTCAGAGCAACGTATCAACTCTGTGGTACTACACTGACAGTGGTAGAGAATGAAAAGGACCTGGGGGTAATTGTGCAGGCAGATATGAAGTTCTCTAAGCAGTGCAGATGGGCTGCAAGAGTCGCTCATGGTGTCGTGTCAATGATATACAGGAAATTTTTCTAGCAGGGATAAGGTGATTATTCCCTCGTATAAGGCAATGGTCAGGCCACACCTTGAGTACAGTATACAGGTCTGGAGGCCTCATTTCAAGAAGGATGTAGAGCTGCTGGAACAAGTACAGAGAAGGACAACAAGATTAGTGAATGGAACAAAGGGTTGCTCTTACGAAGAAAGGCTTAAGTTTTGCAAATTACAGTGTCTGGAGACTAGGCACCTGCGAGGTTATCTGATTGAGGTGTATAAAGCCTTGAATGGTTTGAGCATGCTCAGTGCTGATGGGATTCTTCCTCTTGCTCAGAATAATCACCTGGGAGGGCATAAATTCAGATTGAGGAAAGACAGATGTAGGATAGATGTGCAGAATGCCTTTAGCCAGCAGGTAGTTGGTTGGTGCAACAGACTTCCATCCCTTGTTGTGGAAGTTGATGCCTAAATAAATTTAAGGCTTAGCTGGACAGGTATTTTGAACGAACAGAGGGGTGAAACGGAAGTGTTTTTTTTTGGCTGATGCTCTGCATAAGCTTGCTTTCTTGCATCATATGCCTCTACTAATGCTAATGCTAAACTGTTGGAATATAATATCACCCTATTATTCTAGAATTGGAGAGCTTATATAAATTTAAGAGTTGGACAGGTACCTGGATGCACCAGATGACTTTAAGGCTGATAAGTCTGGCTAAGTAAGTTAAATACCGTACCCAGATTCATTTATTTGCCTCCTGATATTAGAAGTAAAAGGAAAGACTGAGTGAACTGATAAACTATGAATAATGAAATAAAAATATCACAAAGAATATAAATTGTAATTAGTGAAGAGACTAAAATAAGTAAGCATCCAATTTAGTATGCTACAATCTCTTTTGGAATGTAACTAAGCAACATGGTTTACTATTTTAATTACGATATTTGCCAGGACAATAAGATTTCACACAAGATTTCAGAATTTTGGAAAAAAAATCTTTTTTGTATATGTCTGAAATGCAAATTCACAAGGTATCATTTTTCACTTGGAGAACCAAAATATCTTTCAACTGTTTCCATATTCATTAGCATAATTTAACACCTTCAGTATAAATCAAGTAAATACCTCTTCTGTATCCGCCCCTACGATTCAGTTTTACCTTAAAAGAGAAAAGAAATGAATGTCAATGAGAAACCTTGACTTGTAATGTGAGAGGGAGTGTGCTTTCGACATAGATATAACAATATATATGAAAAAAATTAAACTACATGGTAACAAAACTATTTAATTTTGAAACATTTAAGTAATTTGGATTTAAAATAATCTACACTGTCTTACGCTTCAAAGTTCTTCATAGATTAAGTCTCATATTTCACTTTTTTTGTTAAGAAGCTCAATGAATAATTAAAAACATGGCAGTTTAAACTGTTGTAAATCCAAGTTTTAAATTAAATTAAAATGGTGAAGAACAAACATCTCGTTTATATAAAACTGCTCCATCCTTGATCTTTTTCAAAATATATTGAATGGTGTACAATGTACACCACTTGCTTGACTATGCAACAATTTTTATGTAAGAACAAGTGTACTCTCTTAACTATTCAAATTTAAAAAACTGCATTTTTTTATGTAGCCATTCAACATTAAACATCTTTATCATGCAGTGAAGTGTTTCTTCACACCAGTGGCTGCTCGCCTTTTCTTGCAATGTGCCACATATTACATTGGTAATCTGTTGTGTGCCACCTAGGAGCTAATTCAAAAATTCCTTCTCCCCCTTGCCAAAGGCAGATTAAATTTGGAAGGGTAAAAAAATAATAACAAATAAAATAAACATAGAAGTCAGTGCACTGCATAAAATCTGTACATGCTAGACCAACCGAAGTTGATTACAAGGAATTTATTTACATTTCCCATTGCGAATTCCTCATGAGTTGCCTGTTCGTTATGCTTCAAATAAGTAATGCTTTCCCAATAGAGAAGACTGTTGTTAGTTATACTGAGTGGATACCACTGCCCATATTTGACTGAGAATAAATAATAATAGTCTGTTCTATTGGGATAGTGATACTTATTCAAAAGTATCAAAGATTCAAAATTAAAAAAATATATATATTCACTGGAAATCATAAAATTCAAGTAATAAATAAATAATGATAAAAATAAATAAATGAATAGGCATAAACAGATGTTTTATAAATTATAAATAAGCAACAAGAAGTGGCATCATAAGTTGTGATTGGGAGATGAATGTACCTATTATCCCACATCCCCCACTGTCTTCACAACAGCAGCAAAAAAAAAACATCAATAGAAAGAGAACAAATGCTTAGTGTGCTGCATAGTTTGTTGTGTTCTGTGGTACCAAAAAAAAGATAAATTTTGTTTCATTATTTATGTCAGGAGTATCGAAATTTTTTTTATAGTAAATTTTTTTTTTTTGTTTAGAAATCACAAAAATAATGGGTGAATGCAAGAGTTGTGCACTCAATTGAACAAAAACTTTAAATTATTCAAAAGTTTGAAAACGGCATGGTAATTTTTTAAGTAATTTGGATTTAATAAACACTGCCTTACGTTTTCAAGTTTATGAAAATGTAAAGCAGTGTTTATTATGAAAAAAATTACCACAAGTTTCATTGTGGTAATTTTTTAAATAATTTGTATTTAAAATAATCTACACTGCCTTACGTTTTTTTTTTTTATCTATTGCCATATTTTTTTAGGTATGTTGCAAAAATTTTTTTATCAGGACAGCCCCACAGGATTCCCAGTCTTCACGGGTCCTAATGCGTTGCCATTTATTGCACCATGGTAGCTACTCCTCTGACCAGAGATTAACACAGAATTTATTTTTATTTAAATGTTCATCCTCACAAAACTGATGTCACAAGGACCATCGCTACATGCACTGAGCTAACATTAACAAGTAATAAATATGAACCACAATAATGCTGAAACCTGGCTCGAATTCTGACAATAAAGGTGGAATTTAAACTGTATGTGTTTGTCATTTCCGATCTTTGAAATCAGTTGTATAATTTTTTTACAAGTTTTTATTACTTTTTTTTTTTTTTTTTTTTTCAATATTGTGAGGTGTGTGTCACTGATGAGAGATTCATATAACATAAAGTGCCATACACAGCTGGGTGGTCATCCCTTACTTTACACAAACTTTTACTTGCTTTCCTGGCATTGGGAATAAGTATTTTCATATATTCCCACATGATCATTTTTATAACTAAGATTTAACGGCACAATTGCAATTTCATAGTTTTCAAAAAATAAGAAGTTGAATGAATAACCATCAACAAGAAAAAAGAGGTCTCTCACATATATTGACAGTTTTGCAGGTCCACATAAACAGAAAAGTGTGTGTATGAAGTAAGCATGATATTGAAACCGAATTATATTGAAAATGGCCTTCCACTATTATGAAATTATTTATTATGAATTAATAAGATGTTTGCAGATTAGACAATTTGGAAACTGCCCTTCCACATATTTCATAATGCTACTGTTTTGAGTATGAATATAAGTAGATGTGCTTTTAGATTACTTGATTTTAAAAATTCCTTTCCACAAGTTTCACAAGAAAAGAGCTTCTCCTGAGTATGAACTAACACAGAGTTTCCCAAATTGTGTTCCGTGAAAAATCATAATTAATAATTAAAAAAAATAAATAAATAAATTTTGCAAATCTGTAGTGTACACCACTTTTTTATCATTATAATTTAAAAAATTTTTTTTGGTTATTAATATACTGGCATAGACTAATAATCAAATAGACCGCAGAACACTTTATTTTGGCAGGCTTTTGCACAGAGAAGTATGAGCAGAAGTAATGACATTTATGAAAAAGTAGCAATGTAGTGATTTAATATGCCATTTGTATGCAATTTAGCCTGGAGTACAAGGGTTGAAGGAGAGGGGGAAACGAACCAATATCATAACTAAATTCACTTCCTAGCATAATTTTTTTTTTTTTGATAATTATCAGTATTTTGAAATATTATTATTAAAATAAATGACCATGGATTTGTGGTTGAAAAAAGAAACTTTAAAATAAGAAGCAAAGTACTTCTAGTAGTGCAACTGTGGTCAATGAAAACGAACACAATATGAAACAATGAATGTCCTTTTAGAATACTTGGTGTTGAAAACGCCTTACCACTTCTCTCATGGGTACAAATGTAATGAATGTCTTTTTAGATTAGCATTAGCATATGATGCAAGAAAGCAAGCTTATGCAGCATCAGCCAAAAAAAAAAAAAAAAAAAAAAACCCACTCACATTTCACCCCTCCGTTTGTTCGAAATACCTGTCCAGCTGACACTTAAATTTTTTTTTTTTTTTTATGAAAACCCCAAACACGAAAGGTATCAAAACCTATAGTACTTAGTACCGTGCATGGGTTGAACGAGAAGTATGGGGAGAGGGGGATGCCGGAAACTTTGCTCTAGAGACTAAACATGGGTTTCAAGCCTCCAATAAGCAAAGTGGTGGTATTTCACCGGTTGATGAAAGTCATCTACCACTTAGGCTATCAACTTCCACAACAAGGGATGGAAGTCTGTTCCACCAACCAACTACCCGCTGGCTAAAGGCAAATTTCCGCACATCTATCCTACATCCGTCTTTCCTCAATTTGAATTTATACCCTCTCAGGTGATTATTCTGAGCAAGAGAAAGAATCCCATCGGCATTCAGCATGCTCAAACCATTCAAGGTTTTATACACCTTGCCGGTGCCTAGTCTCCAGACACTGTAATTTGCAAAACTTAAGCCTTTCTTCGTAAGAGCAACCCTTTGTTCCATTCACTAATCTTGTTGCCCTTCTCTGTACTCGTTCCAGTAGCTCTACATCCTTCTTGAAGATGATTGATTTGCTTTCAAAAATCCTTTACCATATGCTATACAAGGTAATGGCTTCTCCCAAGTGTCAACTAAAAAAGTGAGGATGAACAATCACAGCCTTTTGATTGATTTGCTTTCAAAAATCCTTTACCATATGTTACACAAGGTAATGGCTTCTCCCAAGTGTTAACTAAAAAATATGGTTTCAGGTAATCTGATCTTAGAAATACAAGGTGGGTCTCAAAAGTTTTAGGACTGATCTTTTTTTAAATGATACTACTAGTGCCATACATAGGACACCTTTGAAACTATTCCCTATCAAGTTTGAACTGGATCTGTGCCAAGTTTAAATCAGTGTGCACAAAGGCATTCTACTGGAAAGTCATATTTAAGTTTGTGCAATAAAATCACGTCATCACAGATTCAAGGACCAAGCAAAGTGACAACAAAATTTTGTTTTAAAGGCAGAAAAAGTGCAACTGAAATGGTTGCAATGGTGAGTGCAGGACGTTATAGGTGGTATATGACTCTCATCAACCAGTGCAATACCACCACTTTGCTTATTGGAGGCTTGAAGTGGTGAAACCCATGTTTAGTCTCTAGAGTAAAGTTTCCGGCACCCCCACCCCCCCATACTTCTCCTTCAACCCATGCATGGTACCAAGTACTATAGGTTTTGATACCTCTTGTGTTTGGGGATTTCATAAAAAAAATGAAGCATTATCACAATACATATTTTGCTGGCATGGGCAGATCACTGCCTGTCCCTCCAAATGATAGCACACCAGCTTCACATCAGCAAGGATACCATTCAATTGACTGTTGCTGAAGATTTAAACAAAAAGGAAAGTATGCTCACACTTCATACTGGATGCACTGAAGACAGAACAGGAGAAATGAGTTGCTGCATGTCAAGATTGGTTGAGATGGTAGACAGTGATTCAGACTTTTTTTAAAAAAATCATAACTCAAGAACCATTTATGATTTTTAAAAAAAAAATCATAAATGGTTCTTGCTTCATAACAATGCACCTTCACATAATGTGACAATGACAAATGTTAAGCAGTTTCTTGCATGGAAATGCATTTCAGCACTTCAACACCTTAATTTGCAAGATCTGGCACCTGCTGATTATTTTCTGTTCCCCGAAGTGAAATCCCACTTGAAGGGGCACCATTTTGACAGCATTTCAGATATCCAAATCGGAATAATGAGGGCGTTAAATAGGGTCACCAAAAGGTCACTTCCATGTGACCTTTTGGTGACCCTATTTAACGCCCTCAGACTTTAAGAGTACGTTCACACATCTCCAGTCCACAGAGACCTCTGCTGAATCCAAAGACTCTCTCATAATTATGGCTAAGAGTTTGCTGCCTCCCTTAATGTTTAATGCTGTATGACGGTGCAAAGAGGTGTATCAAATTACAAGGGATGTATGTTAAAGATAATATGGAAAAAACTTTTCCTTGAGATTTTGATTATTTATGAATACACACATTGTACTTGACCACATATCTCAAAAGCAGCATTTCTCCTGAGTATGAAACAAAACATGTCAATTTACACTTAATACTTTGATGACATTTCAAGGTACAATACTGAATCCCATCATCAGGCCTATAGGGAAACTTAAAATATGAAAGAAATCAAATTAGCAACTGGAGTTACAACAGATTGCATTGTAAAGTTATATAAATGAATTTAATACAATATTGGCATTCAGATGATTAAGTTAAGATAAATTACTTTAATTCAATTAATTACAATAAATATTTGTGAGAATGTCCACATCTAATTAACACCTTTGATGGTTTTCTTGAGTTAAAGAAAAAAAAAAAGCATTAAACAATCATAGGTAGGCATTTGTTTATTTAAGAATTAAAGTCCCAGCAGTTACTGAAACAAATACTCTCTTTGAACTCACACTTCAAAAGATCAGAGTTTAGGTTTGAACAAATTTGCTTCTACTCACTTTCCAGACATCAGACAAGAAACAACTCATAATAAACGAACACAAAAAGATGACAAAACGGTAAGGGAAATATAAAGCCGAACTAACTTTTGTAAACTGAGGTCAGATATATTAAACAAGTATAACTACAGTTTTAAAAAACCAAGAAATTAACAATAACACTTTATTTCAAGCAAATCCATATAATAATTATCTGAATTTACTCCAAACAATTCAGGCCATCTTGCCAAATTCAGCATTCCTTTCCATTCTAGTGGCAAGCTAAATTATGTCTCTGATATTAGTGTAAAATTTCATATACCCAAATTGAAGAAACAGGTGAAACCAGTTAACCTGTATAATGCAATACTCGGGGTCCAAAGAATCTCGTCTCGATATAAGCAGGATCGCATTAGAAAATTCTAGCTATTTTTCGGCACTCAAACTTCATAAGTTGTTATTTGGTTTTTTAGGTTGTTTGTTTGTTATTTGGTTTTTAGGAGCATTAGCAACTAAGGCCATATTGGGGATATGTGGTGGTCATTTCCTGACCTTTCCGCATCCTCCGTATTTGATGGCTCACAGGCTCGAATCCTGGTCTAATCAAGAAGTGTGTGTTATGCAGTACCGCTCCTGCCCACCTGGCTACGGAGGCGCCACTTCATAAGTACTATCAATTTTGCTAGTCTCTTTTTTTTTTGCACAATAATTGCAGTACTACATCTAAGAAAAATCACGCAAAGAATAATAATGGAAATAAAATGCAATTGCGTTGTTTCAATCTTTTATTGATGCACTGTACAATAAAGTATTTAAAAAAAAAACAATATTCATGTTGTTAAATATACATAAGCATGATAAGCACACACCTTTTGTCACAAAAACAAATGAATATTCACAAAAACTATTTTTCCACGTGGTTGTTTTGACTGTTACGTTTATGTTTTGAAATTAACAAACAGTCAAATTCAGGAGAAAAAGCAAAACATAATGCACTCAGTGTTCCTTCAACTACTAAGCAGACATTAGTGAACAAACTTTTGCACATTTTAGTTGTTACTTTCAAGTCTTTCATATTTTAAAAAACTGTATCAAGGATTAACTGTTTCATCTTTGTTTCTTTTTCAACAATTTCAATAAGGCATTTTAACTGTAAAATTGAAAGGGAATCTTCCTTTTCTGTTTCTATAAAGTCCAGTTCCAAACTAGCAAGTGCCTCCGTGATACCAGTCAACAAGTAAAATTACAAGTCGTTTATTATTGTTGTTACGGAAATCATCAAAGGATAATGCTTATTGTGGATTTGCATTAAACTGAAGATATCGGCACGTATTTCCAAGAAATCCAAAACGTTATTCTGTGACTAAAAACACGTTCGAACTGATGAAAAATGGGAGCCATGCTTACATCGCTTATAAACGGAATTGCATTCTAATGAATCGTGTTTTAACGGGTTTCAGCTGTACCATGTTATATATTCTAGTCAGAAGGGGAAGGGGATTTCCTTAGTATGAATTAATAAATGATCTTTTAAAACACATACATTGAAAAATGCCTTATCATATTTTTATTAAACTGCTTTTTGTCAACACAAAATAGTATATATGTTTATAGACTGCTTGACTTTGAATTTGGACTGTCAACTGTCCTATTTCTCTTCTATATGAGTTAATTGTGTCTTTGACTATCACTGCTGTTGCAAAAATCAATGTCACACATTTCAGAAGAGGTACTACTGACATTTTTAAATTACTAAATTTGCAAGCATCCTGCATGTGTCCCAAAGAATAGTTAATCCTTTGTATGAACTAATGAGTGTCGTTTCAGGCTGTGTGATCGTGAAAACGCCTTGCCACATGTTTCACAAAAGAATCGTTTCTCTTGGGTATGTACTAATAAATGTGTTTTCACACTACTTGACTGTGTAAATGCCTTGCCACATTTTCCACAAAAGAAAGATTTCTGCTGAGTATGAACAGTTAAATGTGCTTTCAGATTACCTGATTGTGCAAATACTTTTCCACATGTTTTACAAGAAAAAGGTTTCTTTTGACTGTGAACTAATAAATGTGTTTTCAGAGCACTTGAATGTGAAAATGCCTTGTTGCACATACTACAAGAGAAGCGTTTCTCTTGAGTATGAAATAATAAATGAGATTTCAAATAGTGCAATCTTGAAAATGCCTTGCCACATGTCTCACAACAATATCGCTTCTCCTGAGTATGTACTAATAAATGTGTTTTCAGATTACTCGATTGTGCAAATGCCTTGCCACATGTTTCACAAGAGAATGGTTTTTCTTGTGTATGAACTAATAAATGGGTTTTCAGATTACCTGACACTGAAAATGATTTTCCGCATGTTTCACAAAGAAACGGTTTCTCCTGGGTGTGACCTAATAAATGTAATTTCAGATGATATGACCTTGAAAATGACTTGCCACATGTTTCACAAGAGAATGATTTCTCCCGAGTGTGAACTAATATATGTGATTTTAAACTACTCATTCTTGAAAATGCCTTGCCACATATTTCACAAGGAAAAGGTTTCTCCTGTGTATGAATTAATAGATGTGTTTTCAGATTACTGGAACGTGAAAATGTCTTGTCACATATCACACAACATAAGGAGTCTGTCTTATTAACAGAGAACTGCATTTTGATATCAACCAAATTTGGACATTTACTGTCAGAGGTTCCATAATTGATATGTGCCTCATCAGAAATTTCACTTCCTGTTTTAATGCATCCATCCTCTGAGAAAGGATTTCTATAATTCTGAATTTCAATCATTTCTTTCTGGATAGTTAATCCCTCCTTATTCTGGAGATGCGAGAGAGAATTATCATCTTTGTGTAATAATTCATGTAGGTGAAGGATTTTTTGGCTATTTCCCTCACTAAGCATTTTAATACTAATAATCATAGAAATCACTTATTTTTAAAAATATTCATTTTACCAAACAATTTATTTATAAATATGTTTTCATCAGCGACGACTGTATAACAGCTTTCCATCTGGTTATATCTGAAAATAAAAAAATAAAAGTAAATAAAGACAGCAAGTTAAAAAGTAAATGCGTACAATAATGGAAAATACATTCAAAAATTTCCTAGAAATAGATAACCGATACTTCAGTTGGACAGTGCTAAGTGTCATGTTTTGTTCAAATATACACAAATCAGGAAGTGGCAATTTTGACATTGGTAGGTAATAAGCAGTCACATTTTGTTTTTATGCATAGTAATAAAATGTTAGCAACTGAGTAACATCTGAATATCAAATTGTGCATGACATTTAATCTTTGTTGTTTTTGCTCATTGGGAATTTTCTGACATATTACTAAGTTTTCATAGTTCTTACTTCCTTTGGTTTCACAACATATCATTTCTCTCTCTGTGTGTGCGTGCGTGCGTGTGTGTGTGTGTGTGTGTGTGTGTGTGTGTGTGTGTGTGTGTGTGTGCGCGCGCGCGTGTGGCATGTGAGCTTGTTTCCCAGGCAGATTTGAAGAAATCTACAACTGTTACAGTGCATGCACGATGGGATTTGATGAAAATTTCAATAATTAGTGGCAAAAGCTTTTCTGTAGGGGTGACTCCTGCCAGAAGAGGTATACATACTGAAGTGCTAAACGGACTAAGAGATTTGTAGGTCCACTTCAGTCAGACAGACCCTTATTAAACAATGTTAGACAATCCAACTTACTTACCAGATCTTAGAGTATGCAATGAGGTTTGAAAGACAGCTGTTTCAAAAATGTTGAAGAGAAAGTTGCAACTTAAAACCCCTCAAGACTGAAGCATAAAATGCATCTCATAAATATTTTCTAACAACTTTACAAAAGTTGGAAAAAATGTGTTAATCCTCAAATTCACAAATTTGGGGTAAATGTTTACTGATATGCACAGTCATCTGGGGGGTGGGGAGGAAACATTCTTCCAGGAACTTTTTAAATGCATTACATTATAAATATATCTACAGCTCTAAAAGCAAGCACTTTCTTTTCTTAATTTTATTTTTAATTAGTGACAAAATAGGAAATATGTACATTTATTATATAACAGAATGGTTTCTATAACATAATAGGATAACCACACCAAGTATAAAATTCCAATTTTAATTAATGGCATATACTTAAAGAAAATTAATACCAATATAGTTAAAATTTGCTACATACAAGGCATGGCAATAAAGTTCCCGGACTGGTGTGTTGCAGTCACAAATTAAAATGGTATGTTATAGTCAGGGCTGGCTGAAGCTTTCTTGGGCCAGCCCTAACTTTGTCCCCCCCCCCAAATGATCTTAAACCATATCAAGCCATCCATCAAGTCTCCCCACAGTTGCAGGTCTGGCAGTATGGTAGCATCAACTCTAGGCAAAGTACAACCTAGCCTGCAGACACCTTGAAGAATTCCTTGTTTCAAATGGCGTTGAAAACTCTGATCCCCCAACATGAGTCACAAGTGAACCCATTATACTGTAATGGAGAACAGCAATATAATATGAAGCAAAAACCAATAATATAATAATATTTGGGCTTATCATTATAAATTATTTATAACTGCCTGCCTATTTTATAATTAGAAGGGATAAAAACCATAGTAATTTGAATTTCACAAAAGTTAACGCACTTGTAAAGTATGACAATACATAAGTCACTGCCGTTGTTGTTCACGTGTCAATTCATGCTCACATTACACATTTTATCCAATTTGTAATGGTTACTTCCAGCAGATGACCAATGTCATGAGACATAGATCATTAATGGATGAAGCAAGAGAAGGAGAAATCATTGGTCTGCTATCACCAGATCTCAACCTGGTTTAAGTATCTATGGGATAAGGTGGAATCTGTCGTGGCACAGAATTACCATTGTTCAATTTGAAGCAATTAAAGGATGCAATAGTTTGCATGGACTATCATCCAATCTGAGACTATAGGATGCATTAGCTGAGGCTTATGATGCAAGGAAGCAAGCTTATACAGCATCAGCCAAAAAATATATATATACATAATGCAATAGAGTTTGCATGGATACTCATCCCTGTGAAATGTGTCTTGAACCTTGTGGAGTCCATGCCTCATGTTCTGGGCTACTTACTATTAGTTCAGTGTACTTAACAACAAACTGAGTAATCTGCACATAATCACATATTCTATTTTCAAGAGTAACTTGACACCTAAAAATTCATGCAGAACCATTCAATGATACAATATTTATTGTGATGACCTGCAATTGGCATAATTAGTGTCCTCTTCAGTCCCCGGGGGCTCACATCTGGTGAGTATGGGATTGGCACACCCAGGGTCCTGAGATGGATATCATCATTCTTCTCTTTCTTGATAATTCCTTTCTGCTTCCCTCTCAGGGTAACTTGGGAATTTTTTTTTTTGGCTGGTGCAGCATAAGCTTCAGGCTTCCTTGCATCATATGGTTAATAATAATAATAATGCTGGCCATCCAAGACCAGATAATCAACACCAGAAACTATAGGAAATACATCGCAATGGAGCCCAGATGACATGTCGACGATGCCACCTGGCCTCAGAAATGATCCAACACATCACCGCGGGGTGCAAGGTAATCACCCAAACTGAGTACACTCATAGACACAACCAGGTAGCGAGGATAATATATCAGAAGCTAGCTAGGAAATACCAGTTGACCAAAGAAAGTGTACCCTACTACAAGTACAGACCCCAGGCAGTACTAGAGACCCCAACTCATAAGCTGTACTGAGACCGCTCCATAATAACGGATAAGACCATCCCACACAACAGACCAGACATAACCCTTGTGGACAAGATGGAAAAGGCTACCTATTGATTAACATAGCAGTGCCCAACACTAGCAATTCGACAAAATCCATGAGGAAAAAATTAGGAAGCACATGAACCTGAAAATGAGGTCAAGGAGATGTGGCATATGCAAGAAGTAACGACCATCTCGATCATCGTGTCGACGACCAGTATGGTGCCAAAGACTCTACATAGCAGCCTAGCAGCAATAGGTCTCCCAGAGAACACCTACTAGGAACTCCAGAAAGTTACAATCTTGAACATCTGTAGGATAGTCAGAGTTCCTCGGCCAACAGTAACACCACACATTACGACCATCCTGTGTACTTGGTAGCAGTACCTGTCACAGAGTGGAATCCCCCAATCAGGGAGAAATAATATAAAAGCAACAATAATAATAATAATAACTTCAAACCAGTTTTCAAAAATAGGAAGGAGTTTTGGTGCATTCCTCCACAAACACAGTGGACATTTCAGTGAGTGGATTGGGGGGTGTGTTGGTGGAATGACATGACTAGTCCTGAAATGCTGTTACTTTGTCTGTTCCCATTAATAAATGTTTCATTTAAGCTCCTGGAAAGTAAGCCAGCTGCAACCTATATGCAAGCACCTAAATGTGTGTGTGTGCGCGCATGCATTATTACACTCTCGCAACTGACTACATGTTTTGGCTTCCCCCCACTTATAAATACATTTCCTGGAATGCAATTCTTTACACTTTTGCTAAAAATCAAAAGTTGGCTCCCTTCTGGGCCTACAGAACAGGTATGCATGAGACATTCATTATGTATGGCTATCAATCCATTCAAAGTTCCTGACAAAGTAGCAGAGGAATGGCCACATGGATGAATGTATTTTTAAATTTCCCCTTTACCCCTTTTATTCTTCCTTTCACTTTGCCCTGTTATTTCATTTTATTTTATTTATATTGCTGTTTACCCTAGTTATTTAAGATACAAATTTAATATGAATCAGTGTTTAATTCTTAAAAACACTACGCAAACTAGTTGCTGCTAACACGCTAAATTGTTAGTCAGCACCATTAAGTCAAAATGCCTGAAGTGCATCCTGTTATAAATCCACCTACAACTGAAACACAGATCCTAAATTATTTAGGCCCTCTACCCTAAGTTAAATTATGTGCAATGTTAACTATTGCAACAGAATTAACACCACTTATCTATAGCATCAGCTTACAAATCAAAAACATAATAAATAAGGTTAATTCATTGTAGTAATAGAAAACAAAAAACACATGCACATATATATACATATATACACACACACATATCCAATAAAATAAAATAAACTCAAATTAAATGAAAAATAAAGTACATAAGAAAAGGGAAACAAAAGATAATAATGCAAAACTTGTTGGCAGCAAAGTAGTAGTAGTAGAGACATGCGATGAAAGAAAGCAAGCTTATGTATCATCAGCCAAAAAAAAAAAAAAAAACCATTTCACACATCCATTCTTTCTAAACACTTGTCTAGTTCCTCCTCAAATTTATTTAAGCTGTCAAATTCCACAACAGATAGATATATATATACCAACAATCAACTACATGCTGGCTAAAAATAAATTTCTGCACATCTATTCTACAACTGTTTTTCCTCAATTAGAATTTATGACCCTTGGGTTTGTAATCTGAGCAAGAGGAAGAATCCCATCCAGGCCTTATATCCCTCAATCACATCACCTCGCAGGTGCCTAATCTCCAGAAGACCACCCCTTCGCTCCCCTCGCCAATCTTGTTGCTCTTCTCTGTACTCGCTCAAGCAACTCAACATCCTTTCTAAAATGAGGCCTCCAGACCTGTATGCAGTACTTAAGGTGTGGCCTGACCACAAAGCGATAATCACCAATTTGTTTCTGCTAGCAAAATTTCTGTATATCACTGGCAGTACCCCACGACCTGCTGTTCTGGCAGACTGTCTGCATTGCTCAGTAAACTCTATATCTGACTGCACAACTACTCCCAGATCGTTTTCATTTTTACCATCCTAGGTTTAGTACCACACAGTTGGTACGTTTCTCTGGGGTTACTTCTACCCATATGCAGTACTTTGCATTTGTCAATGATAAACTTTATTTGCCAGTTCTCAGTCCATCTACTCAAATTTTCTAGATCCTGTTGCAGTAGCACACTGACATTACTGTCATTAATAACTCTGTCAACCTTTGTATCATCTGCAAATGTCGACATTAAGCTTGATATACCTTCATCGATATCACTGATAAATACACAAAACAATGGGCCCAGCACCAAACCCCGGGAGACTCTGCTAATAACCTTATTCCACGTAGAGCAGTGTCCATTGATTACCACTCTTTGTCTTCTCCCATTCAACCACCCTTTTATCAATTGTAGCAATTTATTCTTAATACCATTCTGCTCTAATTTGTACAGTAGTCTTCCATATGCAACAGTGTAAAAAGCTTTCCTGAAATCCAAGTACAGTGGATTCCGGTTATTTGGGCCACCGGTTAATCGGGGTAGCCGTTTATTTGGGGCAAACCTTAAAAAACAGAAACCGATCGAGAAAATAGCCAGGTTTTACTTCGCTTAATTGGGACAACATGCCGCTTAATCGGGGGCAAGAGACCGCAGCACTGGAGATTACCCTACGATTGTCTGTGACCATACTACGTAGTTTGGTCGAAATTTTGGGTCACAACCATAAAAGAATAAAAACAATTAGCAGTCACCTGTTTATTGGGCTTTTCTGTTAGTGCAATCTATCATAAACGGGTGGCAAACTCGATCTTATTGAATTTGCGATAATACCAACAGCTGGAATTCTGTGGGTTATTATGGTTAAATGTGTTTACACTTCTATGAAATCTTTAATCATATAAAAAAATTAAAATTCAGATCTTCTCTTCATTCCTATTTTTGAAGCTTTGTAACTTGTTACTCTGTTCTCAAATCATATTACTTGCAATTTGTGTGTGCCGTGTTCTTTGTTATTGATTGTTTATCTTTTTAATGTTTTAAATTTTAACCCCCACCCACAAATGTCAGCGAACAGAAATGTCAACTAGTTTGTATGTACATATTACAGTATGTATTAATTATTCTGATTATCACGTATATTCTTCCGATTTTCAAGTATCATTTAAATTTTTAATTGGTAAGGTAATAAAGGGTAAATTCGTGCTTAATATATCTTTACTTTTATAGCCTGTGGATAATATTCCTCCTATTTTCACTCATTAGAATCGCTGGTTAATAGAATTAAAATTCAATTCACAAACGTGATCACAATGACCAGTGCTTACTACACATCGTATAGTGAATGGTACTTTACTATGGTGAGTCCATCGTAACGTGATTAGATTGTACAGTGAACCAATTGTAAAGTGGGGTCCATTGTATTTTTAACTATTTATGTGAAACTTCGGATAATTGGGGCAGCCACTTAATCGGGCCAAAATGCACTAGTCCTGATGTGTCCCAAATAACCGGAATCGACTGTATATGATATCAAAATTATTTTTTGTATCCAGCACCTTTGTAACCACATCATAGTATCCAATCAAATTTGTCAGACAAGACTTTCCCCTAACAAACCCATGCTGTATCTGAATTATTACTGCAGCCTTGTCTAGATGTTCCTGCAATGCTTCTTTAACCAGGGATTTCATTATTTTTCCCAGAACAGAAGTTAAACTAACAGGTCTGTAATTACTTGCGTTACCCTTAGACCTTCCCTTGTGATTTGGGGATACATTTGCACATCTCCAGTCTGTGGGGAATTCCCGAGTCCAAGGATGCTCTCATAATTATGGCTAAGGGTTTGCTTACCTCCTTTGCCGCGTCCTTTAATATAACTGGATAGATCCTTCCTTAATAACTCCTTCATGTGTAAATGAGTTATTAATGCAAAATAATCATTCAGCTTGTCAGCTATCTGAAGAGAATCAACAGTCGACCCATTGATATGAAGCGGACCAATCTGATTCATTCTCTTGCTTTTAGAGTTTATATAAGTAAAGAAGTTCTTGCTGTTTCTCTTAGCATCCTTTGTCATAGATTTCTTGTAATCTGCCTTTGCTTGCCTAATCTCCTTTGTGACTTGATTACAGACTAGCTTAATGAAGACTAGCTTACAGAAGTAATGCAATCTAATTGATTCACTGCTAAACAGCATTATAGATTAATTCATTTTTGAATTCCAAATCTGCCGTAGGCATCTGTGCCACCTGTTAATCTATATGTATCCCATGCATTTTTCTTCTCTGCCACGAGTCTCATTAGTTCATCTGACATTTAGGCCTAAACCTTGAACGGTATTTCTTATTTGGTATGAAAAGCCTAGAAGCTTCCATGATTACTTACTTGAATGCTTCCCATTTAGAATTTGCTGTTGGTAACATCATCAGTTGATCCTACTGTATAGAATTTAAAAACTGTCTGAGTATGTTACAAACTTTATGTATTATGCATATTTTTATGTTTATAAAAAACATGCTACGATATGTATTCCAGTTATTTTAAAAATCAAACCATATACATCAATTTTATGTATAGTAGACTATGGTGAATTTCAGAAGTAATGCAATCTAATTGATTCACTGCTAAACAGCATTATAGATTAATTCATTTTTGAATTCCAAGTGTTGATTAAACAATGATAGGTGATTTATCTAATTTCCTTTGTATTAGTGGATAAAACAAAATACTTTAAAATGCCATTCAGATGTTAGTCACTGGAAAAAGCCCTTATAGTTGGATTTTTCAAGCACCACTAAGTATAAGATCAAAATACATACATAAAAGGATGCTTATTACCTTTTCATTATTTAAAAAATAATGGTAATCGATGAAATTAGCAGCTCACGAACGAACGGTTAATGAGCGAATCCAAATAAATTAACTAAAAAAAATATAAAAAACAGATTCTGCTCCCCTATTAGAATGTGAACAGGTCCGACAGTGTTTGTGTCATTCAACGCTTGGAACGCCAGGGTTGTTGTTGATGTTAAGGTTTTGGCACTATGGCTACAGAGGCCATATTGTGCATTTCAAATTAAAATAATAGTTTCATATTTGTAAGATTTTAGAAGTGAGAGAACATAGTTATCTTCTTTAGAAAGGAGAAAAATTCTTGTAGGTTTGCTTAATTTCCCGAAATACAAAATTTGTATACACTGGTGTGCAAAACTTAGGAACCAACACTATTTCTAAAGGTTACAACCACAACATCTTTACTTAAGGTGCTCTTTGCTGATGACAGTAGATTCAGTCTCAGCAGCGATTCTGGACGTCAGATAATCTGGCGAGAGGTTGGCACACGGTATCACCCCGCAAACATCACTGAAAAGGATAGATATAGCGGTCGAGGTGTTATCTTGGATGGACATACAACTTCAAATACTGGAAGGCATTACTGTAACCCACAGAGTAGTAACATATCTTACTTCTCTATGGTAGTAGTAGTAGTCATAGTGGCATTTGATGCAAGAAAGCTTATGCAGCATTAGCCAAAAAAAAAAATTACACGACCATTCCCTCTAAATGTTTCTCCAATTCCTAATTGAATTTATTTAACCTATCAACTTCCACAACGACAGATGGAAGTTTGTTCCAGCAATTAACCATCCGCTGGCTAAACGCAAATTTCGGCACATCTATTCCACAGCTGTCTTTAGCATTAACATTAGTAGAGGCATTTGATGCAAGAAAGCAAACTTATGCAGCATCAGCCAAAAAAAAAAAAAAAATAAAAAATAAAATAAAATAAAATAAAAAAAATAACCACTTCCACTTCACCCCCCTGTTCGTTCGAAATACCTGCCCAGCTGAGCCTTATTTAGACTATCAACCTCCACAACAAGGGATGGAAGTCTGTTCTGCCAACCAACCACCCGCTGGCTAAAGGCAAATTTCCGCACGTCTATCCTACATCTGTCTTTTCTCAATTTGAATTTATGCCTCCTCAAGTGATTATTCTGAGCAAGAGGAAGAATCCCATCAGCATTCAGCATGCTCAAACCATTCAAGGCTTTATACACCACTATCAGATCACCTCGCTGGTGCCTAGTTTCCAGACACCGTAATTTGCAAAACTTAAGCCTTTCTTCGTAAGAGCACCCCTTTGTTCCATTCACTAATCTTGTTGCCCTTCTCTGTACTCGTTCCAGCAGCTCTACATCCTTCTTGAAATGAGGCCTCCAGACCTGTATACAGTACTCTAGGTGTGGCCTGACCATTGCCTTATACAATGGAATAATCACCTCCTTATCCCTGCTGGAAAAATTCCTGTATATCATTGACAATACTCCATGAGCTACTCTTGCAGCCCGTCTGCACTGCTCAGAGAACTTCATATCTGCCTGCACAACCACCCCAGGTCCCTTTCATTCTCTACCATAGTCAGTGTAGTACCACAGAGTTGATACGTTGCGCTAGGGTTGCTGTTTCCCATATGTACAAATTTTTTGTAGTACTTTACATTTTCGATGTTAAACTTAATTTGCCACCTCTCGGCCCATCTGCTCAACCTTTCTAGATCTTGCAGCAGCATAATGTCAGTAGTGTCCTTGACAACCCTGCCAACCTTCGTATCGTCTGCAAACTTGGACATTAAGCTTGATATATATGCCGCTAGGGGGATGATTGTGTCCGGCTGTCTGTATGATATGCTCCGTAAACTTTTCTTGTTTTGTGTGTTTTATATTTAGAGTATTAAGTTCCTATTAGTGCCACCACATAAGGATAGGCCCTTGGATTACCAGGTGCAAGTACTGTATTATTTAAACGGACAACAGATAAGTATTAAATGAATTTCTGCATGTTCATTCTGCTACTCCATACAAGCGCTTTCAGCCATTATCTTGTAGTTCAACTTATACATGTGTCCAACAGATACTTGACCTTGACCAGGCATTAGAGTATTGCCTAGCCGCTCTGTTCTTCCCTCCCTACTTAGACCCCTGCTCCCTGTGGATATCACTGCAGGGCAACTAAGGCGACCGGCAGGTCACAGTGCCAATTGCTTGCTAAACCACAACTGTGGTGATATTAAATTATCTAGTAACACTACAGCAACTGAATTCAATATGACAAATACTACCTCCTGTCAAAATTCTAGCGTCTGCACCATCTGTGGGACCAGCTCTGACCCCATTGTCCAATGTACTGAGTGCAAACAATTAATATGCAATGACTGTACACATTCTGACCTGAAAAAATTAAATAAAAGTCGGCGGAAATCATTCTGTTGTGATAGATGTCGACTCAGAAATTCTCAGAAAAGCCCTATAACTGTTGCAACGCCAAACAGCACGGAACCTGAGTCACTTTCCTCCTCTTCCGCTAACAAAGTTGAACTGCCGTACTCTAGTACATTTGAGACAAATATCATGCCAATAACTAGAAATACCGACTCTGAATCGTACATGGATGAAGCCTCTAATCCTTCTTTGGGGTCGCATCAAATCTCAGATGCATCAAATCAAACACATATATCTGTGCTGTCAGAAGATCTCAGCGCTAACTCCTTCCCTACGGAAACTCTGAATCCAACCTTTGGTATTCTGCAATCAACTGAATTCCAGGAACTACTCTTTAACACTATGCAGAAAATCCTCATTCAAACTCATCTAATCAGCGCACCTCATACTGCAAACTCTGAAATTCTCCTGGATTCTAATACACTCAATGAAGGAAACAGCGAGCTATCCACGCAGATCTGTGGTATAAAAACAATATTAACTAATCAACAGGCTGAAATTTCTGACATTAACGCCCAAATTAAAAATCTGACATCAATTATGTCTTGCCACTTAAGGGAAGCTAGGAAGAATTCTGAACCTACTCTCGAAACCAATGGGCTCAAAGTGAATACGAATTCTTCATTAACTGACGATGCCCTCAGTATTGAGACCAGATCTTCACCTTCCACCGGCCTCAATACTTCTACTGCTGCAAATATTAATTTGCCCAAGCCTGCTAACATTCATGACTCAAGTCATTCAACTGAGCAATTTATTGCTAAACAGACTCTGTTAGATGATTCTTCTGATGTAAATAGAACCACTCCTCCCACCTACTCTCCTCTGCGGAACAGTTCTGTCTGTACCTCTATTTCACAAGCTCAGAGTCACCAAGCGCAATCCTCTTCAACATCAGTTAAGGCAACATATGCAAAAATAACTGCTGCCACATCTAATGAGGTCTGCAAACCTGTCTGTAGATCTGCCGCCACAGCGAGTAAACCTGTTTCTAATTGCCAGTCTCAAATATCACACCAAAGATCAAAACAGAACAAACCGTCAGAAAATATTACAGCATCTATATCTCAAGATACTTTTTCCAAGCTTCCAGCCATAACTCATCAAACACAGAATGTAACTACTGCAGAAAAATCTCAGTTACTCAAACACAAGTATAATATCACAATTATTCCCACAAAAGACCGAATTTTTCTTTGTAGACTTGGACCCGCCACTAAATCTGAAGATCTTATCAACCTAATTAAAGAAGAATATGGTTTCGGAGTAGATGTCCGTTCTCTGAAGACACGATGTCCCGCCTACTCATCTTTTATAATAACATGCCTTCCATCACAAACAGAAAAAGTGCTGAATCTAAGATCCCTTTTATCAGGGGCTCTAGTAAAACGCTTCACGGACAGACCATCAAGGGAGTCCAAAATCTCCTCTCCACCGGCATAGCAATCAGATACCCCGCTATCTACACATACTACGTTCTCCTCTCGTCATAGAATCCCCAGATCCCTACTGTTCAGTGTTTACCTTCAGAATTGCAGGAGTATAATTAGTAACCTAAACCACTTCAGAGCAATCCAAGGCTCACATATTTACGACATTTACCTGCTCACTGAAACCTGGCTCTCCATTGATATTGATGATCAGGAGCTTATAGATGGACAATATACAATCCATAGAAAGGACAGAGGATCTCGTGGAGGCGGAGTAGCTATTATACACTCTAACCATATACTCTGTGAAACTGCATCAAATTTCACAAATATTGAATCAGTATACTGCCTTCTTCATCTTGGCAAGTTAAAAGTTTTAATAGTATTGCTTTATTTTCCACCTCCCTTAACTAATATAGACCTCCAGTACTTAGAAAGCTCGCTGGAATCAATCTTCCCACTAATTCAATCTGCCGACATAGCAATGGTTTTGGGTGACTTTAACTGTCAAATGGCCAATTTAGGATCTTCTTCTCCATCACTGCAGACTAGGGCTCTATTTAATATGCTTCACAGTTATGGTCTGGAACAAATTTGCAACTTTCCAACCAGAGAAAATGCCTACCTCGACCTAATATTTTCCTCTACACATATAGATGTTCACACCGACAACCCCATATTTCACTCGGATCATTCACCAATTACTTTTGACATCACAGTGACTTCTCATAACTTCAAATGCAGCTCCCATACTCCTCGTTTCAATTTCAGAAAGGCTGACTGGCCTCTGCTCAACCTAGCTCTAAGAAATGTAGACAAGCAGCTCGCTGACGCTATGGATGACATCGATGTGCTCACCAACAACCTGATTAACTGTGTCCATTCAGTTATATCTGACATTGTTCCTCAATCCCACCTTACCGCACGCTCTACCTACCCGCACTGGTATAACAGTGAACTAATACGTAAAATTAAATCCAAAGAATTCTACAGAAACAAGTATAAGCAAACAGGTGACAGTCAATACTATGAAATATTCAGCCAACTCCGCAAAGAAGTGAAAACTCTCATATTAAACTCCTACAACATGTATACAGAGTCAGTTCGGGATAGTCTGCTTACTCACAGAGATATCAAACCATTCTGGAATTTCATGAAGCATAAGAATATAACCAGTAGAAAGTTACAACTCCGTAACGCAGATGGAATTCTCTTATCTGACGAATTCAGTATTGCTCAAGAGTTTGCCAAACACTTTTCCAGAATTCAAACAAATGATACATTGAGACCTGCCTCATTTCCTGACTTCACACCTGTTAAAGATGATATCCTCATTAACCTCTTTATCACTGATGAAGATTTAAATTCGGCATTAAAAAGCATGAGAAATGACTATACTAGAGGCCCACATGACATTCCAGGTTTATTTTGGAAAAGGACTGTCACTACATTGAAACCCCTCATACTGCGGATCTTCAACCTGTCTCTCAGGCTGGGGAAGTATCCTAAGCACTTTAAGCAGGTCAATATAGTTCCTATTTTCAAAAAAGGTGATAAAAATGACGTATGCGATTACAGACCCATAACCTTGCAAAACAGCCTGGCTAAACTCTTCGACACAGCAGTGCACAAACATCTCTTCGAATTCTTCAAGCCTTTTATTGATCAGAATCAACATGGTTTCTGCAGTGGCAAGTCAGTAGTCACAAATTTACTTCCTTTCTGGCAATACACCTCGGAAGCTCTTGATAACCACCTACAAGTTGATGCAGTCTACACAGACATATCCAAGGCATTTGATAAAGTCCCGCACGAACAACTTCTGGAAAAACTTAAGCTATATGGTATCCGTGACCCTTTGCTCTCATGGCTACGCAGCTATATTACGCATCGCTCCTTGAGCGTTATCATAGATCAAGTGAACTCAGACTGTTTTATACCACTAAGCGGAGTACCACAAGGCTCTCCCTTAGGTCCTCTTCTCTTCATTGTTTTCGTAAATGATCTTCCTTCTTTCATGTACACCTCCAATGTTCAAGTTGCTCTCTATGCAGATGATCTTAAGATCTACTCAGCAGTGAAGGAGACTACCGATTCTCAACAGCTTCAATGTGCTCTCAATAAATTCTCTCTGTGGCTATCTCTGAATGGCTTGTCTGCTAACCCCTCGAAGTGCAAAGTAATCTCTTTCTCATCTTGCAGATCTCCACAACTAATGAATACGGAGTATAGTATTAACTCTGTGATCATCGAAAGGTGTGACCAAGTTAACGCCTTGGGGATTCTCTTCTCCAGCAGTGCTAAATTCGATGCCCATGTCCTTAAAATCACCAGCAAAGCATTCAAAACACTGGGATTCATCAAACGGAACACATACAAGTTCAAAAGCTACAGATATGCGGTTATCCTCTATAAAACTATTGTTCTGCCAATCCTTGAATTCAGTTCACCCATCTGGAATCCTCACACAAAGACTTTAACTAACAAAATTGAAGCAGTCCAAAAAAACTTTGTCCGTTACCTTACGTACCGCAATCCTCTATTCTATCACTCAGTGTATTATGAATCGCCGTGTGATTACTTTCATCTGAGGCCTCTGTGCACTAGAAGAGTTACTGCTGACATCGCCCTTCTAGCCAAAGTAATCACTGGAATTTACGAAGCATCTGATATCCTGAGTAAAATAAACTTCAATGCTCCTTGTAGACAAGTCAGGAACCTTACACCGTTTCGCCTTGACTCTGCCAACACGGACTTAATGAAGTTCAGTCCACTGAACAGAATCAGCAAATCAGCAAATGACTCTCTCATTGACTTCTTTGACAACTCCCAATCACTGATGAACTCCATCCACAAGTTTGCCTCTTCACTTAAACTGCAAAGTGACTAGCTCACATCTAATTATTGTAGTTTATTATTATTTGTTATATTATTTTTCTATTCTCTAACGGATTAATTATTACTTGTTTTACCGGTAACTTAACTTAATACAATCCTCTTTTGTACATATGCTTTTATTGTTTGAATCTATATCAATGTTTATCGTCCTGTTGGATTTCATATTATTGTTATTATGTTTATTGATCTGATCTCAGATACACTGTTAATGGTTACCTGTTGTGTATCTTGTTATTAATAAAATAAAATAAAAAAATAAAAATATACCATCATCAATATCATTTATAAATACAGAAAACAATAATGGACCCAATACTGAACCCTGAGGGACTCCACCAATAACATTAGTCCATGATGAGCAGTGTCCATTGATTACCACTCTCTGTCTTCTCCCCCTCAACCACCCCTTTATCCATAGCAGCAATTTGCCTCCAATGCCACACTGCTCCAATTTGTGCAGCAGTCTTCCATGTGCAACAGTATCAAAAGCCTTTCTAAGATCCAAGTATATAATATCAAAGTTATTCCCTGCATCCAGTTCTTTTGTGACTGCATCATAATATCCAATCAAATTGGTCAGGCAAGACTTCCCCTTAACAAAACCATGCTGTGTCTGAGTTGTAACGGAAGTCTTGTCTAGCTGATCCTGAAGTGCTTCTTTAACCAGTGCCTAGATTAATTTTCCGGGAACAGAAGTTAAACTCACAGGTCTATAATTACTTGTGTCAGCCTTTGATCCTTCTTTGTGAATTGGGGTCACATTTGCACATCTCCAATCCATGGGTACCTCCCCTGAGTCAAAGGAAGCTGCCATAATAATGGCTAAGGGTTTGCTAACCTCCTTTGCTGCCTCCTTTAATATAACTGGATAGATCCCATCCACCCCAGGTGCCTTTCTTGTGTTTATCTTCAACAATTTCTCCTCCAATTTACTGTCAGTTATTACAAGATTCTCTAGCTTACTGCTAGAGTTGAATACACCTCTGGCATTCCCCTCGCTGAATAACTCCTCACGTGTGAATGTTGATGCAAAATATTCATTTAGTTTGTTGGCTACCTGAGCAAGATCATACAACAGTCGACCCATCGATATCAAGTGGACCAATCTGATTCATCCCCTTCCTTCTAGAGTTTACATAAGTAAAGAACTCTTTGCTGTTTTTCTTTGCATCCCTTGCTAAAGATTTCTCGTAATCTGCCTTCGCCTGCCTAACATCCTTTGTAACTTGGTCACAGATCAACTTGTATCTATCATAGGCTTCTGTGTCACGTGTTAATTTGCATGTATCCCATGCATTTTTCTTCTCTGTCTCATTAGTTCATCTGACATCATTTAGGCAGTTCATCTGACATCCATTTAGTCAAAATTTAGTCTTTCCTCGATTTGAATTTATGTCACCTTAAGTTCGTAATCTGAACAAGTGGAGGAATCCCATCAGAATTCAGCGTGTTCAACCCATTCAAGGCCTTATACACCTCAATCAGATCACCTCGCAGGTGCCTCGTCTTCAGCCGCTGCAATTTGCAGAACTTAAGCCTCTCTTGGTAAGAGGATCCCTTCATTCCACTCACCAATCTTGTTGCCCTTCTCTGTACACGCTCAAGAAAATCTACATCCTAAAATAAGACCTCCAGACCTGTATGCAGTACTCAAGGTGTGGCCTGACCATTGCCTTATACAGAGGGACAATCACCTCCTTTTTCCTGCTAGCAAAATTCCTGTTTATCATTGACAAAATACCATGACCTGGTCTTGCAGCTTGTCTGCATTGTTAAAAAAAAAACTTCATATCTGACTGCACACAATTACTCCCAGGTCTTTTTCATTTTCTACCACCTTAACTGTAGTACCACACAGTTGGTACGTTCCTCTGGGGGTTACTTCTACCCATATGCAGTACTTTGCATTTGTCAATGTTAAACTTCAGTTGCCACTTCTCAGCCCATCTGGCAAAATTTTGCCATTAACAACCCTGCCAACCTTTGTATCGTCTGCAAACTTCGACACTAAGCCTTCATCAATATCATTCATAAATAAACAAAACAACAGTGGACCCAACACCGAATCGTGTGGGACTCCGCTAATAACATTAGTCCATGAAGAGCAGCGCCCATTGATTACCACCCTCTGTCTTCTCCCACTCAAGCATCCTTTTATCTATTGTAGCAACTTACCCTTAATACCATTCTGCTCCAACCTGTACAGTAGTCTTCCATGTGCAACAGTGTCAAAAGCTTTCCTGAAATCCAAGTATATGATATCGAAATTATTTTTTTCATCCAGTTCCTTTGTAACCACATCATAATATCCTATCAAATTTGTCAGATAAGACTTTCGCTTAACAAACCCATGCTTTGTCTGAATTATTGCTGCAGTCTTGTCTAGATGATCATGGAATGCATCTTTAACTAGTGACTACATTATTTTACCCGAAACAGAAGTTAAACTAACTTGTCTGTAATTACTGATGTCAACTTTCGATCCCCCTTTGTGAATTGGGGACACATTTGAACGTCTCCAATCCGTGGGGACCTCCCCTGAGTCCAAGGATGCTCTCATAATTATGGCTAAGGGTTTTTAATATAACTAGATAATAGTTATATTAAAAACCTCTTTTAATATAACTAGATAGATCCCATCCACCCCAAGTGCCTTTCTTATGTTTAACTTCAACAATTTCCCCTCCACTTTGCTCTCAGTTATTACAAAATCATTAAGCACCCTGCTAGAATTTGATGACGTTTTGGCATTCTCAATCCTTAATAACTCCTCATGTGTGAATGTGGTTGCAAGATACTCATTCAGTTTGTTTGCTATCTGAGCAGGATCATCAACAGTCGGACCATCGATATCAAGTGGGAAAATCTGATTCATCCTCTTCCTTTTAGAGTTTATATATGTAAAGAAATCCTTTCTGTTTTTCTTAGTGTCCTTTGCCAAAGGTTTCTCGTAATCTGCCTTCGCCTGCCTAACTTCCTTCGTGAATTGATTACAGACGAGCTTACATCTGTCGTAGGCTTCTGCGTCTCCTGATAACTTATATGCATCCCATGCATTTTTCTTCTCTGTTACGAGTCTCATTAGTTCCTTTGATAACCATTTAGGCATAAACCTTCAACAATATTTCTTAATAGGTATGAAACTTTTAGTAGCTTCCACGATTAATTCCTTGAATGCTTCCCACTTAGAATTTGCTGTTTGTAACATCGTCAGTTGATTCCACTGTACAGAATTTAAAAACTGTCTGAGATCACTGTAGTCACCTTTACGGAGGCAAAAACCCTTTCCTTTACCCCCGATGGTAATTATATCTTTAAGTAAATCCCACATCAATACACCGTGATCACTGCCACCTAGTGGTTCCTTCATCTGCAGATTCTTAATACACGAATGATCACTGCTGATAACTGATCGAGAGTATTACCCTCTCTGGTTGCCTCTCGAACCTGCTGCTGCAGAAACCGATCATCCAATAAATCCACAAAAGTCTTACTAGTGTGCGAGTGATCAACCAAAGTTCCAGTCAATATCTGGGAAGTTAAAAAATCCCCCATGTGCCTCTGTTCCGAGGTGACATTGGCCCCGAGTTCGTGTTTATGGATGATAACGCCACACCCCATTGCACTGCAGCTGTTGATATGCGTTTGGAAAGTGAGGTCATTTTTCGCATGGATTGGCCTGCCCGTTTCACGATCTAAATCAGATCGATCACATATGGGACGCTCTGGGAAGATGCCAGAAAATGTTCACCAGCTGAAGTTGGCGCTGATAGAGGAATGGACGATGTTACCGCAAGAACTTATCAAAATAATCCGAGGGACTTGGACACCCAGGATCCTGAGCTGGATATCATCATTCTTCTCTCTCTCTCTCGGGGTACTGTACCATGTAGCTAATATAATAATAATAATAAATAAATAAACATCAGGAAGAGAGACAGTGCCTACAGCTAATAGGAGACCAGAAATCAGAGAATAGGAGAATACCTAGACACTGAAGCAGAACTCCTCGCACTCAGCAAGAGACTACACCGATACAAAGAACTCCCAGAGGAAAATAAACAACCGCATCTTCGATGAGGACCAAAGAGCCTTCTACAGGAAACTGACCACCCGAGAAGAAGACGATCGAAGAGTTCTGGGGAAATATCTGGAGCAGTGAAGTAAGACATAACAGCAAAGCACCCTGGATAGAAATAGAACGGAAGAAAACGAAGGACATACAAGAGATGAGAGAGTGCGAGATTCGAGAAGTAAAACAGTCGATCAGGAACACCCACAACTGGCGAACTCCGGGAATTGATAACATCCACAACAACTGGTACAAGAAGCTCACCTGCAAAAGCAAGCACTTGGAAAGAGCAGTTCGCTCGAATGATAAGGCACCCGGAGACAATCCCGAAGTTTCTCTCTGAAGGAGTAACATATCTGAAGCCTAAAGATGAAGATACAAGAAACCGGCGAAATACAGGCTAAACACATGCCTCCCAACGATGTACAAGATCCTGACCAGCTGCATAACCAAGAAGATATCAGACCACTTAGAGAGTCAGAACATAATGGCCGAACAGCAGAAACGATGCAAGCGGAGGAGCATAGGATGCAAAGAGCAATTAACATTAACAATAGATGCCGCAATTATGGAGCAAGCCTTCAAGGAGCACCGCAATCTATACACGGCCTACATCGATTACCGCAAGGCCTTCGACTCTGTACCTCATAGATCGCTAATAGAGACCCTGAAGATCTACAAGTTCAATCCGATATTGACAAACTTCCTAGGAGCAACAATGGCGAAATGGAATACCACCATTAAGGTCGATAACATTACAAGGCCAATCCCCATTAGGAGAGGAATCTTTCAGGGAGATGCTCTGAGCCCACTATGGTTCTGTCTAGCACTCAACCCACTATCCACCATGCTCAACGGCAGCAAGTATGGATATAACCTCAAAGAAGGAAGAAATAACCCGTACACCCTCACTCACTTGATGTACATGGATGACATAAAGCTCCACGCGGCAACCGAGAAGCAACTCTAGCAACTACTCCGGATCACCGAAGAATTCAGCAAGGGCATCAGGATGGAATTTTGTCTAGAAAAATGCAAGACTCACACACTGCAACAGGGAAAATTAGTTGGTCGAAACTACCAGCTGTTGACTGGTAAAGAGATCGAAGCTATGACAGAAGGAGAGACCTACAAATACCTAGGGACGATACAGGCTGAGCAGTTGGAACATAAGGAAATCAAGAAGTGCCTGTCCGAAAAATATCAGCTGAGACTCAGAAGCCTGCTAAAAGCAAAATTGAACGGAGGGAACACAGTTAAAGCCATAAACACCTATGCAGCTCTAGTACTAACATACACATTCGGGTCATAGATTGGACTAACACCGAGCTAGAAGATATCATGTGAAAGACAAGGACAATGATGACCAAGAGTCGCCAATACCACCCCAAGTCAGCAATGGAGAGAATAACTATACCTCGGAAAGAGGGAGGAAGGGGTCAGAACAACAGAAAACAGCGATACTTAACCTGAAGGATTACTTCAAGAACAACACTGCACCATTCCACCAGGCCATAAGGAAGATAGATAAGTGGTGTACACCACTCAACCTAAGCGAGGAAACCCCTTCCGCCCAAACGGTACAAGAAACGACGAAAGAAAGATGTGCAAAGTGTCTTACTCCATGACAGACACCTACAATGACCTCGATAACATTGTTTCCAATGCATGCCTCACAAGCGGGATGCTGTTCCCCGAGATTGAAGGATTCATGCTGGCCATCCATGACCAGGTAATCAACACCAGAAATTATAGAAAATACATCGCAAAGGAGCCCGGAATGTCAGATAACACATTTCGACGATGCCACCTGGCCTTAAAAACGATCCAAAGCATCACCGCGGGGTGCAAGGTGATTACCCAGACTGAGTACACTCATAGACATGACCAGGTCGCCAGGATAATACATTAGAAGCTATCGAGGAAATACCAGTTGACCAAAGAAAGTGTACCATACTACAAGTACGAACCCCAGGCTCTACTAGAGACCTGAACCCACAAGCTGTACTGGGATCGCGCCATAATAACGGATAAGACCATCCCGCACAATAGACCGGACATAACCCTTGTGGACAGGATGGAAATGGTATGTAAAGCCTAGTAGCTTCCAAGATACGTTCTTTGAATGTTTCCCATTTTGAATTTGCTGTTCGTAACATCATCAGTTGGTCCCACTATATAGAATTCAAATACTGTCTCAGACCATCGTAGTCGCCTTTACGAAAGCAAAAACCTTCTCATTCTTTTCTTTTTTGGTGATTCCTGCTACTTCTGACTCTTGTTTTTTGCTGGTGTAGCAAAAGCCTCCGGCTTCCTTGCACCACATGGCTAATAATAACAATATCCTATGTTTTGGTAATATTTGAAAATTACAAAAGAGTTACTTCAATATTTCTTCATTGAATAATTTCTATCTTCAACTCTCCAGGCCTGATTAAAATAATTTAAGAATGATTTCAAAACGCACGACACCCCGGGATCACTTTGAACTTCTTTGAAATTATTAAATGTGTTCAACACTCTCAGAACATGAATGATTCGATGTCCCGGGGTCATAACCAAAAGCCCCAACCCAACCCCAGATTCATCAAACCCTCCATGAATCCATGAGTGACTAAAAATATGTCAGATACTAAAAATAGACGTTGATAAAATATACAGTATACCATAAAATAAAAATAAAATCTACTAAATAAAACTGTGATGAGGTAGGAAAGTTTCATAATTTATTGAGAGTTTGATGAATAAGGGGTCGATCTGGGAGTCCCAACCCATTTCGATCATAGTCGAAAGTCCCAACTTGGGACTTGCAACTGTGATCCCGGGGCATCGGAACATTCATGCTCTGAGAGTGTTAAACACATTTAATAATTTTAAAATTAGTTTTATGCGTTTTAAAATCGTTCTTAAATCATTTTAATCAGGCCTGGAGAGTTGAGGATAGAAGTTATCCTTTGAAGAAATATTGAGGTATTTCTTTTGAAAATTTCGAATATAGTTATTCTAAGAAGAAATATTGAGGTAAACTCTTCTGAAAATTTCAAATATACAATCTATGAATTATAACCTCTGCCCTATTTAAGATGAATTTTGGAAAAGCTACTCAATCGTTTCATTGTACTTCTATCGTGATGCGATTTTAAAAGGTTGCAAAATTCACTTTCACCAGTGACAACTGCAAAAATTAGGAAAATATGCTTAGATATTTTTAAAGTTTGAAGCATTCCACACGTGTTCTGTCTTCCTGATGCAACCGACAGTGATGACCCTCCATTATGGAATATGCACCTCAAAATTAAACAGTCTATTGATTCTTTGAATTTGAGAGGAAACAAATCACTGCATCTGTGAGTTTTATTTTTATATTTATTTCACACAGTACATGAAAGTTCCCAATAATTATCCCCAGGGGCTCACATCTGGTGAGTATGGGCTTGGCAAACTCAGGGTCCTGAGCTGGATATCATCATTCTTCTTTTTCTTGGTGATTCCCTTCTACTTTTCTCTCTCTCAGGGTAACGCAGGAATTTTTTTTTTTTTTTTGGCAGGTGCAGCATAAGCCTCAGGCTTCCTTGCACCATCTGGCTAATAATAATAATGCTTGAAGATAAGCAGTAAAAACAAATTAATGAATGAAGATAAATAATGAAGCCTTACTATCAGGTTAAACTTCAGTAAGAGACTCTTACCTTGGATCATTGCATCACAGAGAAATGAATCAGCTTAACTCCTACTACTGCTTCGCGATGATTGAACGATCTATTCCTTCATGCAATATTGTTTCTTGATTTAAAACCAGTTGTAAGAGGGGAACCCCTAAGCCGTTTAATGGTAAACAAGTTCCTCCTGGTGCACTAGTTTCAAATCAGGAAGCGACTTTATCGCTGGTTTAAAATCGGGAAACAAAATCAAGCGGAAGAATAGATCTTCCAGTGTGAAGCAGAGGGCGGAGCTAGATCTGACCATCATTTACTGTCGCATAGATTCATGGGTAAAGTCTCCAACTGAAGTTTAACCGAATATCAAACTGGGGCTCACATCTGGTAAGTACGGGCTTGGCATACCCAGGGTCCTGAGCTGGATATCATCATTCTTTTTCTTGGTGATTCCCTTCTCTCTCTCTCGGGGTAATTCAGAAAATTTTTCTTTTGGCTGGTGCTTCCTTGCACCATATGGCTAATAATAATAAAAAAATAATAACTAAAATAAATTAAGGTTCAAATTAACAAGGTTCATAAAGGGATGAAGAGCAGAAAGGGATACAGCATCTTCTCAACAAGCCTAATGTTTGAAAATCTCTATGGCTGATATTTTTAATATGTGATGTGAAGAGAAATTTCTGTTGGGTGTGGCGTATTCCAAAGTCTTTGTAAGAGTTAACTCTAGATAAAATAATAGAAAATTCTGATGCGATTTCAGCAGCTTCAGTAATGATGAGGTAGAGAAGTTTTAAGAACGCAACCGCAGCTGAGTTGGAAGATCTCCAGTTGTTAACCCTATGCCAGAATGGTCTAAGGTCTTTCCGATGAATAGTGCTGATGGAAGAAAAAGAATGGAATAGAGGGAATTAGATTGAAGAAAAAAGCTGTTCATTAATTTTAAGGTATATGGAGTGAACCTTAGATTTTGACTTTATTAATTTGATAAAAGAGGTTAGTTAAAACCAAGGATATTTTCAGTTTTTGGCTTGCAGCAAGGAACATGAGAATATAGGTGCGAAGATTATCAAAGATGAATTCGGTGAGAAAATTAACATCACTGGAGATGGATAAATAGATTAAAGGAGAAGAAAAAGAAGCATTAATTATAACTCAACCAGCTTTTCTGGTGTGATTTTAAGTGCCCAATGGCTCTTTTTTGATGAGATTTGTGATTTAAATGTTTCCTTTTGAATTCAAATGTTCATTACTAGTGTTATGGCTTACAAATCTATAACTAGCAGAGGCGAACTGGGTTAAAAATTCGTACCAGGATAAACTTGTAGTGGCCTCATACTAGTGTTTATGGCAATATTGTTTATGGCCAAATTCATACCAGCCTCCGGCCCACCAGGGTTCCCCAATAAGCCTTATGGCCAGTCCACCTCTGATAACTAGCGTTTAATTTTTTTTTGTAAATCAGTGATTTACAAAATAATTAAATGTATCAGGTAGGCATTCCCAACAAGCCATTCATGAACAGTGATCAGAGGACCTAGAGCATGCTATGAACAGTTCCCCAAACCATAACACCATTACTTTCAGCCTGCTGAACCACAACAGTGCATATTCAGGTGCCATGGCCTAATGTTGCTTTCTCAAAATGTGAATACAGCAATCAGCATGATAAGGTAAAGCATGATAAAACCAGAATTCATCAGATTAGACATTTCCAGGTTGGTGGTCTAGTATTGGTGATGACATGCTCAAGCACGGTGCAGTTTTTTCTTGTCTCACAGTATACATAGGTGCCAATGATAGCCATCAACTGCCAAAGCCTATATTGAGTTAATGTCCATCAATGTGGATATTGATTGGTCTTGCTGTTTCTACATTGTACTGGGTGGTTAGCTGGGACACTTCTGTATCACTACCATGTTATGAGATGAGACAGGTAAAACTAACCACAGGCATTGATCACATATAGCTGTTCCATGCGTGAACTCTTCTACATTTAACCACTGTTGAGTGAATCAAGGTAGACTTGACACCAAAGAGATGCACTTAACCATGTTGATTGTTGTTGATATTAGCACCTGTACCTTTTCCCCCGAACAATCATTCCATGTTCAAAGCTGAAAAGATCTTTCTGACCAACTGTTCTTCAGAGACACTAAAAACTGATTGCCTTATGTGAACTACAATCTTAGGTCAGCTGTTCCCAAGTTTGAGCCTTCACCAGCACCACTGACCAGCCCATTTCTACACAAAGTGGTGTTTTTAATAAAAAACAAACAAACAAACAAACAAATTTATTTGTTGCCTGGATCTTTTTTTGCCATATCTGAGTGAAATTTTTGAATTTAAATTTTAAAATTTGGCTGAGGATTACTGTTTAAATTTGAACCAAAAATTTTAAAAAATGGTTGTAGTTGAGGAAATGTGACATACAATTGTATTTGTAGCTAACCATTCATAGCTACATGCATGGACTGAAGAGTGCATATCACTGTTCACACCATTATTTTGTTTTTTAAATTAAATCAGTTTGTGTTCATTTCACATATAGACCAATGTTTTTAGGCTAAACTAAAGACTGTGAACAACTTTCTCATTAAGGAAAAAACATGTGATTAGAGAAAATTTTAATTAGAAATGGCAAAATCTAATTCTTAATACTAGATCCATTTTAGCATCAAATTCAAATATTTGAGCCCATATATGACAAAAAGGATTGGATGAAAAATAGCCTAAAAAAAAAAAAAAGGAATTTTTCCTGTAATTTTATGGCATATTACCAGGTACACTGAAAGGTCAGAATGCATGGGTACCTGGTTCCTGGTACCCCTATCACTAGTGGACAAACCAACTGCTTGCCAGGTATACAAGTATGCACACTGCATTCACGTAGATGGTAATTCGATGTCAGTATGGATAAATTTCGTGAGTTAACCGACTTTGAAAGAGGGATGATAGTGGATGCCCGACGATTGGGTCGCACAGGTGGTACAGAAATTGCACTATCCCTGTTTGACAGTATCAAGTCTTTCGGGAATATGCCATTTCCAGAATAACATCTCATCGTGGACAGAACTGTTGGCAGAGAAGGTGGCGAACGTGGCCATTGATGTGTCTCGCATTGTTTCAGCCAACCTGAGAGCAACAGTGGCACAAATCACCACCAACTTCAATGAGAAAGGTGCCAGAGTCTCTACCAAGACCATCAGGTGATCATTAGCCGCAATAAGTTATGGGAGCCACCAACCCACCAGAGTCCCATTGCTACCATCACAATACAGGACTCTATGCCTCAATTGGCTGAAAGAACATTGTCACTGGACCTTGGATGACTGGAGATGGGTCCCCTGATCTGATGAGTCCCGTTTCCAGTTATTTCGAGCAGATCGGAGGGTGTGCATCTGGTGGAACTGCACAAAGCTATGCACCTATCATGTCAACAATGAACTGTTTAGGCAGGTGGTTGCCAATGGTCTGGAGCATGTTCAACTGGTATCTCTGGTATGTCTTGCATCTCTGAAGAGTTCAGGTTAGGTGTCCATCCTTGCAGATCATCTGCATCTCTTCATGATCACTATGCACCCACAGGACATTGGACTCTTCCAGCAAGACAATGTGCTTCCCCACAGAGCAGTGATTACTAGGACATGGTTTGAAGAGCATTTTGCAGATTTTACCATCATGGAATGGCCTACCCGTTCGCCAGAGATTTGGATCCTCCACCCAGGAGTCTGACAAAATTATGGACAGCAGTACAGTGCAGCATGGATGGAATGCTTTCATGAACTAGTGGACTCAATGCCTTGCTGTGTGACTGCCCTTATCTGGGCCTACCTGTTACTAGGTAGGTATGCCACGATTTCTGTCCACTCAGTGTACACTAGCAGCATGACTGTACTTACATGTCTCGGGGCCCAAGGTGCTAAGCTCATGCAGGGGCCCCCTTTAAACATACCAGAGTCCAAAAAAAAAAAACTAAATCAGAAAAAAAAAAAAAAAAAAAAAGATATTTTTTACCGATCTGTTTAAACACAAACGTTGCAATACTGTGAAGTATAAAGAACAGTACTGAACTCTGTCGCAACACAGAGAAACTATGGATGGTCCAATTGAACTAGTTTACATAGAAGTAAAATTTCCATATAACAAATGGATTTAGAGGCCTGGGTACATTGTTCACACCTCTGGCCTTTAGGCAATAGAGCTCCTGATGTAGAATGCACGAATGAGAACACATGAATGTGTTACAGACATCACTGAATTGTGGAGTCCGTAACACATTTACAACCAACTCCCACACACTCTACCGAGAAGTTACACTGGTCAACTGCTTTCTTGTGTTCAGGGCCAGTGGTAAAGATTAAGGCATATCCCCGATGCAGATAATACACCGGGGTCAACCTGTGTTCTGCTGTTACACCCTATTAGAAAATTAATTAGGAGAGAGTGATTTTCCTTTATTCTGGAAATTAATCTGTTCTTTTGCAGAAACGAGTCATCCACACTTTCAGTAAATTTCACCTGTCTCTGTTTACATGTTAGGTAAAAGTGGGCCCTAGTTTAGATCAGGGTGTTAAAAAAACTAATGGCTAGTTTCCTATGGTTGGAGCCATCCATCAAACTGGAGGAGGTGGCCCAGAATTTATAGTTTAGCCACTGTGGTCTACTTAGTGGAACCTCTGCAATGTATGGGCCCTGGAGGACTACACTACCCTAATCCACTATTACATTAGGTTGGCATAATCATTTAAATTGAAATGTAAGTGTATACATATTTAATATAATATTTTTAAAATATTATTCATCCTAAAAGAAGTTTTGAAGCATTATGATTTTCTAAAATGTTAAGTAAACCTGAATGAGACTTCGGCATAAAAGGCAAAAATACATGGACATGGAAGACAGAATCTGATGCAGTAAACCTGCATCAGATCCTGCCATCCAAGTCCATGTATTTGTTAAAAAATTTAAATAAATCAGGGAAATATCCCAGTAGAATGACTGGCTAATATAAATCATATTAAACTGCAATAATGAATGGAAAATTAATAATTCTGCTGTTTCTTCTAAGAAAGAATTAAATATATATATATATATATTAAACAACTGAGTGTTCAGTGTCAGTATGAATAACTTGTATTTTTTTAATTTGTCACCAGCATACTGGATAAAATTGAATGCAGTTTTGTAATCATTTAATTTGGTAATATTGTATAGGTTTTTGTAGTCAACTATATTCAAATATTTTAGAATGAAGTTATAAATGTTAATTTATTTAGTGCTCACAGTGTGTATGTGATGCTAATGTTCACTAAGTCACAATTATATTTCACTTGTTTGTTTATTCATTATATGAATTTAAGAAGAAAGCATAAGTTAAGAATTAATCTGTAAACATGTGATTAATCTGTAAAAAAGTGTAAGAAATCTGTAAACACTACAGAATATTCCAAAGCTGTTAGGTTGTTAAATAAATTTTCTGTTTATACTCTGGGATGCCCAAGTAAGGTCGGAGGGGTTCAAAAGAGAGAATATAAGAATATTATATGGTATTTAGTAGTAACACAGGCTTGAACCACAGTCACTCAAAACATGCGCTTTCGTACTCTTGTACTTGACCACTAATGGATACAAAAAGTTAAAAGAAAATCACAAATTCGTAACTTTTGCATATCTCACAATTAAAAAGCATACAATAAGAAGCCAATTTATTAAGTCGACTGTCCAAAGAGAAGTATCTCCTTTAGCCTTATATCAGCCTCAAGGCATTTGGGACTGGGCCAAATGAAATAATGAGTGCTCTCCAGGGATGCTGGCCTATGCATCCTGTACCGCTCACCCTGGGTGGTAGCAGATCCCACCAGCAAGCAGCTTGCCACAGATGGCTCACATAATTGGGTTGAATTCTAGGGACAGGTAAGGCCAATGGAAGTATGACAAAGTCACTTATACTCCTGGAATCATTTCCAAAGATCCATACTACATTTTCTGTTTTGTTTTTTTCTGTTTTTTTTTATGAAAATCCCAAACACGAAAGGTATCAAAACCTACAGTACTTAGTACCGTGCACTGGTTGAAGGAGAAGTATGGGGGATGCCAGAAACTTTGCTCTAGAGACTAAACATGGATTTCACCACTTCAAGTCTCCAATAAGTAAAATGGCAGTATTGTACCGGTTGATGAGAGTCATCTACCATCTGGAAGTAACAGATGGATAACTGATTATGAAGGTATGCACTTGGTTATTAACAAAGCAAGTTGTCATTTAGAAACAGAACTACTGGCATCAAAAAACCAAAAATGAAAGAAAATATTCCCATCATACTTCCACACCAGCTTACATTGTTGCCATCTGGCAAGAAATCCACTGATTAAAGCTACTATTGAACTGAAAATAGGATTTGTCAGATCAGATAATCCCTTTCCCACTCAGAATATGTCCAGTGCCTATGCCTAGCTGCTTGTTTTTAGCTGATAGAGTTGGAACTGTTACCATTTCTCCATCTATGACAGGATCAGACAAAGTCCACTCCTGTATATCTTTTTGTACATCTCTTGTACTATACTCTTATTTCACTGATAGTAGCCACACAATCCTTTTTATATCGTCTGTTGGCCTTTCCCACCAAACTCTGGCACCAGGATTACTGGATATTTTATGGTTGTTGGACTATTCTCAGTAACTGTAGACAGTTACTGAGAATGAAACACCCCAGCAGAACCATCTGCGATCCTTGCATCAGCAAGTCCAGTGCTATCACTTGGGCCATGCTATTGGCCCATTCTTTCACTGATTTGCTTATGTATAATATATAGACCAAGACAGATAGCAATTCTTTAATGAGGTGGTTGATTCCTTGAATCAGGAAGCACCTATTAAATTAGCACTCAATGTATTTACCATTGCCAAGACATAACTACAAATTATATGTGCCGTTATAAAATTTCAGTCTCGGTGCAAGCCACTTTATGGTTTGCACTAAGCAATTTTTACTTGACACATTAATCAATCTCATGGCTTTGTTTTGATCTAAATTCCAAACAGCCTAACCCAAACTCAGGAATAATGTCTTAAAGAGCAGTTGATGTCAGACACTTTATCCTGTGGGGTAGTATCTGGATGGATGGAGTGGTCTTCAAGAATATTCTCCATGTGTTGAAAAAGTGGCTTCATATATAAATATGTGCTTGCATTCATGAGAAAGGTTGCCATTTTCAACATACATTGTAATCACGTGGACGGTGTGTTGTTAAGATGATGATATACTAACCTTTGACTTCTTATTTATGCTGTCTGCATTATTCTAAAAACAAAGCTGGGTTCTGCAACATTCCAATCACCCCATATTTTTGGTCTTGCTATTTCTTAACTCATATTTCATCATATCACTGATATACACAGTGACAGAGTAGTCACAGTGTACACAGTATTGTCATATTAACATCATCATATTAACAAACGTAAGTATTATATTATATTGGCATTCGGTATTTGCCTTCTTTTGGCAGGGTCTGGTTCATGCAATTTATAAATTAGTGGCAAGCAAAATGAGGGCAAGTGGTGTGACTGCACTGCCTGTAAACTCTTCAAGCTAACATGATCTAGCTTCTTTGTTGGTGAAACTGTAGAAATATCTCCTCACATCAGTTGGGGACAGCTCTTGATCCATTTGAAAGGATTCAGTAATTTCTTTGCTTCACTAACGGGACACAAATCAACTGTTCTAAACAGCTGGCAAGTGACACTGACCAATTCTATCCTGCTATGAAACCAATTGTACAGAGCTATCACTGATATATGAGAATAAGTGATCTAACATCAGTGCTACTTAAAGTGTGGTCCGTGGAAGGGTGCAGGTCCGCAAACTGTTTGTTACGGGTCCGCAAGATTTATTTTTTATAAAAGTACCAGTCCATGACAGATTGGAAATAAGCTGGTCCTTCACCACAGATCTACATTACCAACACCATCATAAGGAGTATGCTGGTAGCACTGGTAATATTCCCTTGTTGGTAAATCAAAATAATTATTACAATTCTCTGAAAACTTAAAAGCAATGACTGAATCATAATCAAACAATCCATATATACAATTATAAAAAGATTTAATAGCAAATCAATAATTACATATTACAAAAATTCCTTTTTACGCCTAAAAATAAAACAAATATTCAGCTCTATTTGATTTATAATACACTGCATTCAGATTGAAAGAAAAATTTTTAGCGCTTTACATAAATATTCAGTTATTTATAACACAAAAAATAACAATGCTGTCTGAATCTACAGACATTCTTATTTTAATCCAAGCTGTTAAGAAGTAAATATTAAAGGAGACTATCTGTACAAGGATGCCATTAAGATATACTTTCAGATGAAAAACAATTATATGATGCAATTTTCCTCTTATGTGAGGAAACCAACTAAGGAATACTGTTCTAGGTTCACGCCTAAATGGATGTCGGACGAATTAATGAGGCTCATAGCAGAAAAGAAAAATGCATAGGATGCATATAAATTATCACAGAAGCCTACAGCAGATATAAGCTAGACTGTAATCAAGTCACAAAGGAGGTTAGGTAGGCAAAGGCATTTTACGAGAAATCTTTGGCAAAGTATGCAAAGAAAAACAGCAAAGAGTTCTTTACTTATGTAAACCCTAGAAGGAAGGGGATGAATCAGATTGGTCTACTTAACATAGATGGTTTGACTATTGATGATCCTGCTCAAGTAGCCGATAAATAAAACGAGTATTTCGAATCTACATTCACACACGAGGAGTAATTCAAGGAGGGGAATGCCAGAAGTTTATCAAACTCTAACAGGGAGCTAAGTGATTTTGTAATAACTGAGAGCCAAGTGGAGGAGAAATTGTTGAAGTTAAACATAAAAAAAGCACCGGGCATGGAATCTATCTAGTTATATTGAAAGAGGCAGCAAGGGAAGCAAACCCTTAGCCATAATTATGAGAGCATCCTTAGAGTCAGGGGAGGTCCCCATGGACTGGAGATGTGCAAATGTATCCCCAATTCACAAAGAGTGGTACAAATAATTATAGACCTGTTAGTTTAACTTCTGTTCCAGGGAAAATAATGAAGTCACTGGTTAAGGAGGTGATACAGGATCACCTAGACAAGACAGCAGTAATAGTGTTCAGACACAGAATGGGTTTGTAAAGGGGAAGTCTTGTCTGACCAATATGATTGGATACTATGATGTGGTCACAAAGGAACTGGATGCAAAAAATAATTTTGATATATTTGGATTTGGAAAACTTTTGATACTGTTGCACATGGAAGACTGCTGAACAAATTGGAGCAGTATGGCATTAAGGGCAAGTTACTGCAATGGATAAAGGGATGGTTGAGTGGGAGACAGCAGAGAGTGGTAATAAATGGACACCTCTACGTGGACTAATGTTATTAGCAGACTTCCCCAGGGTTTTGGTGCTGGGCCGATTGTTGTTTTGTGTATTTATCAATGATATCGATGAAGGTAATGACAGTAAAGACAGTATGCTACTGCAACGGGATCTAGAAAAGTTAGGCAGATCGGCTGAGAAGTGGCAACTGAAGTTTAACATTGACAAATGCAAAGTACTCCATATGGGTAGCAGTAATCCAAGAGAAATGTACCAACTCTGTTGTGCTACACTCAGGGAGGTGTAGAATGAAAGAGACCTGAGGGTAATTGTGCAGTCAGATATGAAGTTCTCTGAGCAGTGCAGACAGGCTGCCAAAGCAGGTCATGGAGTTTTGTCAATGATATATAGGAATTTTGCTAGCAGAGACAAGGTAGTTATCCCTTTGTATAAGGCAATGGTCAGGCCACACCTCGAGTACTGTATACAGGTCTGGAGGCCTCATTTTAGGAAGGATGTACAGTTGCTAGAGCAAGTACAGAGAGGGGCAACAAGGTTGGTGAGAGGAACTTACAAAGAAAGTTCGAAGAGTGCACTTACGAAGAAAGGCGTAAGTTGCTCAAGTTGCAGCATCTGGAGACTAGGCATCTGCGAGGTGATATGATCGAGGTGTATAAGGCCTTGAATGGTTTGAGCAGGCTCAATGCCGACAGGATACCTCCGCTTGCTCAGATTAAGAACCTGAGGGGGCATAGATTCAAATTGAGGAAAGATAGTTGTAGAATAGATGTGCAGAAGTTGCCTTTAGCCAGTGGGTAGTTGATTGCTGGAGCAGACTTCCATCTGTTGTTGTGGAATTTGATAGCTTAAATAAATTTAAGGCCGAACATCTGGAGTGACTGGATGCGCGAAATGGGTTTTTTTTTTTTTTTTTGGCTGATGCTTGCTTTCTTGCATTATATGTCTCAATTAATGCTAATACTAAATGCTTAAGGCACCCCATATTTAGATATAACTTTACAGAAGTATGAAAATAATTGCATTTGTATAAACTTTAATTCACGATAACAACATACTGAAAAGTAAATACTGTGTGTTGAATAAAAAATACTTACTTTAAAAAGTTGGCAATAAAAATGAATTTTAAATTTATTTTAGCTTAACGGTGCAATAAGATTATTACTATAATTATTACCACTCATATACCACATGAAATTAATGATATAGTTTATTAAGTTAATTGCCTAAATCGCTATACAATTTAAGGAGACATTTCAGGTGTCTTACCGATACCTATCATCAGACCATGCTGCTATCAGAGTCCTGTTGCTGATGTTCTTATGCATTTCAGGTTTCCGGGCACATCGGCAAGAGGAGTCTGACAGCAGCATGGTCTGATGATGAGTATTGGTAAGATGCCTGAAAAGTCACCTTAAATTGTATAGTGATTTAGGGGATTAGCTTAAGAAACTGTATCATTCATTTCACATAGTATGAGTGGTATTAATTATATTAATAATCTTAATGGAAAATAACCATGCAACGTCCTTCCCTAACTATATTAGTTAACCATTCCCCTCGTGTAATTATTCCTGCAATGGGTTTTTTTAGATCATCTAATATAGGTCTTCCCTACAGGTTCAGGAACAAATAATTAGGAGATTTCCATCTAATATCAGCTTAGCAGTGATAAGAGTAGTTGATTTTGAAAATTTTATTAAATTAAACCTAAATGTGCAGAGATTACTATATGTATACAATGTATTAATTCCTCTTTGATGCCTGGCAGTTAAACCTGCTGAGAACATATCCCTCATCAGCAATGAAGCCTCCGGGAGCAAAGCAATACGGGCTGTTTTTGGGCTAAATTACTTAGAAAATGCCTTTTGAAGAGAAAATTCTGAAAATGGTATCCAATATTTCACAGGAGGGTTTTTGCTTTTAGATTACTTCACTGTTAAAATGACTTGCTGGCTCTTCCATAAATAACGATGTTAAGAATATTTTCCATATATATATCCTACACGAGGATTATTTCTAAAGAACTACAAAATGTTTTCTTAGATTTTATAGTGTTAAAATTGCTTTCTCTACTATGCTTAAGAAAAAAATTTATTTCTCTTGACTATGATCATGCTTTCAAACTAACCAACTGGGGAAATGCACCACCCACAATTACTTCTTGTGAGTGTGAACTAACAAGTGTGTTTTCCATATTTTTTGTATAAATGCTTTGCAGTATGCTTCAAAAGAAAAAAGTTTCTCTCAAATGTGAACTAAGAAATGTTTTTTTCCAATTTCCTGATACTGAAAATACCTACCATATATTTTCAGAGTAGGGTTTCTCCTGACTATGAATAAATAAATGTGCCTTCAGTCGGTGAGATCTTGAAAATGTCTTTCCACATGTTTCACAACAAAATTTTTTCTCCCGAGTATGTACTAATAAATGTGATTTCAGATCACTGGATTCAGAGAATGCTTTTCCACATCTTCCACAAAAGAATGGTTTTTCCTCACTGTGAATTAACAAGTGTGTTTTCAGATAACGAGGGTCAGAGAATGCTTTGCCACAGGTTTCACAAGAAAATGGTCCTGCTTGACTGTGAACCAACAGATGTCTCTTTAGAGCACTTAATCTGGAACATACCTTGCCACAAGTTTCGCAAGGAAATGACGTTTCACGGGTATGTACTAATAAGTGTGTTTTCAAATTACTTGATTGATTGAATGCTTTACCACATGTTCCACAGGAGAATGGCTTTTCCTGAGTATGAATTAATAGATGCGTTCTCAAATGACTGGGGTCAGAGAATGTTTTGCCACAGGTTTCACAAGAAAATGGTCTCTCTTGAGTGTGAACCAACAGATGTCTTTTTAGAGAATCTAATCTGGAAAATGTCTTTTCACACATTTCACAAGAGAATGGCTTTTCACGAGTATGAACTAATATATGTTTTCTCAGATTACTCGACCCAGCAAATGCTCTGCCACATGTTTCACAAGAATACGGTTTCTCCTGAGTGTGAACTAATAAATGTTTTTTTACATTTCCTGGCAATGAAAATGCCCTACCACATATTTCACAAGAGAAGGGTTTCTCCTGACTATGAACAACTAAATGTGACTTGAGTCTGTGTAATTTCGAAAAGGTCTTTCCACATGTTTCACAACAGAATCTTTTCTCCCGAGTACGTACTAATAAATGAGTTTTCAGATTACTTGATTGAGAGAATGCTGTTTCACAAGAGAATGGTTCCTCCTCACTGTGAATTAACAAATGTGATTTCAAATGACTAGATTCTGAGAACACCTCACCACAGGTTTCACAAGAAAATGGTCTCCCTTCAGTATGAACTAATATATGTGTTTGTAGAATATCTAATCCGGAAAATACCTTGCCACATATTTCACACGGAAAAGTCATTTCCTGTGTATGAATCAGTGCCTGTGTTTTTAAATTATCTGAATCGGAAAATGTCGCATCATTTATGCATGAGGAAAAGTTTTTCTGATTATTAACCGAGAAATGTGTTTCCAGATCACTCGAACATGTGGATTTCCTGCCAGTGGTTCTGCAATTGAGGGGTTTTTCATTACTACTGTGTTCTTCCTTAGTTTTTTCATTACTACTGTGTTTTTCCTTAGTTTTAATATAATCATCTTCTTCTGGAAATGGACTGCCATTTTCTGCATGCTTATTCTTATCTTCAGATATACAATTATCACTTTTGTCTGATGTCTCACTTAGAGGAGGATTTTTTCCTCGTGAAATGTGTTCCTGGCTCTTTCTGTTAGCAAGCATTTTTATTGTGATAACTAATGCAATCACTTATCTTGGAAAATATAGAAACTTATATCACCAAAATCTTTTTTCTTTTTTTTATTCTTTTTAATATGATAACTACAGTACTCCAGTACTGTGAATTGGTTAGAAAGTCAGAAGAAACTAATTTCTGTACGCTGCTAGTTATATCTATTTTGTAGTTAGGACAGGAATGTCAGTTCTCCCTCTTGGTTATATCTGGAGGGAAAAAATAAAAATTAATAAATAAATGAAATGAAAACTGCAAGTTAAGTTGGCAAATATATTGAACAAAGAAAAATCACTTTTTAGTCAACTTAAAAAAAAAAAAAAATGGCCAGTGGACCATTTTGTTCCAGGTAGACATATACAGGGCGTCTCAAAAATACACGGCATAACTTCAGGAATGAGTTCCTCGTATGCAGACAATAAAAATATTTTATATCAACATAGTTCTGGAAATGCTTGGTTTCCGAGTTTTGAAGGTCTGTCTATGACACTTAACTGTTCATATCACCTTATAGTAATTGTTCAAAATGTCCACCTTCTGCCTGAATACAGGCCTCACATCGACGACTCGTGAAGACGATGCCAAATTCCTGGCATGTTTCGTATTGTCTCACAACCTGCCACAATTCGATTGCGGAGAGTTTCCACATCAGCTACCGGAGTCGAATACACCAATGACTTTAAATGGCCCCACAAGAAGAAATCTAGTGGGTTTAAATCAGATGAGTGTGGAGGCCAGGCAGTTGGTCCACCCTCTACTTCAGGAGACGTAGATCTTGGTTGTCCTCTATCGGCAGCACAAGGTGTAAAGGCCCCATGTTCACAAAGGCGGTGATGGATACCTTCAAACGTTTTCCTGTCTGGACATCTTCGTTCTGGGAACCTCATGGTACAAATGATGAGCCTCCAGAGCATTGCTGTCCACCAAACCATACATAAAGTGCATATCAGCTTGCTCCTGATTTGAGTACATGGTCGGAATGGAAAACTATGAGATTCTGTCAGTACCTTGTGATGAAGGAAATCACCTGCAGGAGATAAGACATTCCGGTTAATAACTCGGGAACCAAGCATTTCCAGACCTATGTTGATATAAAATATTTTTATTGTCTACATATGAGGAACTCATTCCTGAAGTTTTGCCGTGTATTTTTGAGACACCCTGTATATAAAGCTGTAGAAATACCAGACATTATCAACAGTGTTGGGGAAGAAGAGAAGGAAAGTGGGCACTTGATCTCCCTCATCAATATATAAGAGCATTCTTCAATGAGAGCACTACTGCTTTCATCACCATCAGCAGTGACAATGACCTTTTAACCTCATTATTCTTAGTCTATGGCATGCACAAAGATTTAGGGAATCAACTACAAGCAGGTCTGGCAATATATGCACTGCTTAGCACGTTTTCACTGAAGTGAAAACTGCATATATCAAAGAAGGAACACCAATTTTTCAAATGAGTGAATATGAAAAGCTGCTAAGTTCATAAAATGAGGACTTACTATACCATATTTTCTGGGACCACAGGGTGCACGTTTTTTTGCTGGAAAATGTTGCCCAAATGTTGTTTCTCTCTGCCTTATGGTCTGAAATTGTTGTTACAATTTCATGGAATTGTCCTTATGATTGGGACAGAAATACAGCTCAGGTTTCTGCCACATAACATATCCAGGTAAGCCTTTTGCATGTCTCACTTAAACTATTCTTTATTGTCTAGAAAAAGATCAACAAAACACTTCTTTCTAGAAACCTGAAATCTTTCAAGGAATATGGAATCAACAGTGCCCACTGAAGACAAAGTCCTTGAAGAAAATTCAGACTATAACACTGATAATGACAAGTACAACTATACCAAAGTTCAGAGATTTTAGGAGGGGTAAATTCATGCTACACAGATCTTTTATTGAGTGAGCACTTGTGAATTTGTTTCAGATATATGCAATTAAATATTTTTTCCAAAAATTTATCTTCTAAAGCTTCAATAGCCCAGAAAATATGGTATATACTCTCATTTACTATTAAAATTTTAAACCCACTAGCCCCCTCCCCAAAATGATCAAATGTGTCATTGTACGGGCAAAATCTGCATCGATCATATGCTATACGAGCGGCATCACAAAATGTCACGCCCAAAGGTTCACTGATCCATCCTTCCACCTAGTTGCAGGTCTTCCTTTAACAGCAGTTTTTAGAGTTGGTTTTGTTATGGTCTCTGTGGCATCAGATAATATGGTGGTATGCCATTGCCTACCACATGGCCAATTTTGAAAGGGGACAGCTTTAATCATAGAAAGACGACCTCTGGAAACTGGGCGAAAACCAGTTGTAATCACCCTTCTGCACTAAGTGGAGCTCTGCTGTTGTCACCTTTCCTCTTCGACAGCATCTTGTGGGATGCACGATGACTCTTCCTATGATTTGATCACAATTAAAAGAAATAAATACAAGGGCATTTCAAGAAGTAATGTACATTTACTCATACACTCATGTGCATAAGGAAGAGGAGGTAATTCCTGTTGTACACTTGTACTACCAATTTCTCATTAACACACCAAATATCATTTTTCTGGTGTTTTTAGATCTTAAGATATGGATGGACAAAGTGCCAGCTTTTTCTGGCAATGGCATTTGATGGAGTTCCTGTTCAAATAGGGCAATCAGTTGGCTACATTTCATAAACAGTGAAAATAAAGAACTTGATGACCAGCTCAATCAAATTACAAGTGCATAACCACCAGACAAGTGATGGATGCTGCAAAAATGTCAAAAGGAAGTGTTTAGACCATCATTAACAGACTGGGGTACAGAAACATCTGTTCTCAGTGGGTGCCTAAGATGCTCACATGAGAGATGATAGCTGCAAGAAGAGAGATCTGTGAAGATCTTCTTGGAGAAATTTGGTTCTGGTAGTCCTGAGTGCTTTAAACGTGACAAGTGATGAAACATGGTTTTTCCATTAAGACATACAAACCTTACAGGGCAGGTCCCTCTTACTCTTATTAATAGCCACATGGTGCAAGGAAGCCTGAGGCTTATGCTGCACCAAGAAAAAAAAAAATAATAATTCCCCGAGTTACCCTGAGAAAGAGAGAGAGTGTGTGTGTGTGCGCGAGTGAGAGAGAGAGAGTCAAAAGTAGAAGGGAATCACCAAGAAAGAGAAGAATGATGATATCCAGCTCAGAACCCCGGAGCTCACCAGATGTGAGCCTTTGGGGTTTCTTTGTATATGCTGAGTATCTTGAGCTGATTGACAATTAAAGTAATATTTATTATAATTTTAGTCCCCTTGGTTCCACAGGATATTCAAAAAAAAAAAAAAAAAAAAACAGAAATAAACGAGTCGTTACTTGTTACATAATGTTATGTGAATGTAACGTAAAAGGACTTTGATAAGCTGCTTACCTTTTTACTGTAGAAATTATTACAATAAATTATAAAAATATCTCCAACACACGTATTGTAAGAACTCCACAGTTTATTGAACATTATGATAAATTCAGGTAAGGAAGAAACGATCTTTTAAATGGTTATGATAAAGGCAATTAATTTTATTCCTCTTGGGGGGATGAAAAGTAAATAAAAAATTAAGACAGGTATTCCTCACCTGATGGCTTGAAATGAAACATTTCTATAATCATAATTTATCTAACAGAAACCCCCCAGAGTAGCCAGGTACACTATAACCTCAATCCACTTTTAGCGACTTAAAACACAATACAATAAGAGCAAAAACTATCAACTTAGGCGATTGTTTCTAAAACAATCAAATGAATGTAATCGACTTTTTAATTCCAATGAAGCCAGCCAATCAAGCACATGACACGTGACGCTTCAGCATACCGTCAGAAAAGTTCCATAGTTTTCAGTTAATTTTTTCCATATCCGAAATGTGAAATACGGGGCCCTTGGTCATTAATTTATATTGAAAACACATTGAAATCTGTAAATGAATTAAAAATGGCTGCATGATTTATTTCACCCATTTATATTGTTATATTTATTGATTTTTTTTTTTTTTTTTTTTTAGTAAAACATTAAAAAACGAGACTAACATATCCTAGTACAGTCGCGCCACCTAGAAGTAACAATAGGAATTGGTTTGACTGGGGGACAATACTGGTTTTAGAAAGCATGTTCTAGTATCGCAAAGGCAGTGGCACGTTATCCGAAAGGGAAAAAAGACATCTGTCTAGAGCTCCGATCAGAAGGGGAACCCAAAATCACTGTTTCAAACACTCATTGCCGTTTTTTACTAATATTTTCAGTGATTTTTATTCGAAATTAAACTTTTTACCTGCCAAGGTCAATGAACTTTACTTGAAGATTAACTGAACTACAGCGGAATAATTCGGCTGTTTTTGTCTTAATGAGTGTGAGTGTAAGAAACTTAAATGAACGAGTGTAAGAAACATAAAAAAACAAAAAAAAAAAAAAACAGTGTAAGAACACTAAATATTGAGTGACAGAAGAACAGGAAGAGCTGAAGAGAGTTCAGCTCTCTGTGTTCTTCTGTCACTCAATATTTAATGTTGATGGGTCGCCCCAAATTCCATTTTGACTTGGGCCCCATGAAGCTATAATGCGCCACTGCTGAAAGGCTAAGCAAAAATCACATCTATACCGGCTTCAGTTGATAAAAAGAAAACAATATATATTTTGCAACTTTCCACACAAAAATCCGACTACAAACTAAGCACAAAACCGAAAATGAAAGTTCAGGAGAAACATAGATAATGACAGTACACGAATTGGCTTTGCATTAGCAACAGCCTATTGTATAGGAATGAACTGGTATGTCACGTTCGTGAACTCAGACGCAGCATGGTTTTGTTAAGGGCAGGTCTTGCCTGACCAATTTGATTGGATACTATGATGTAGTCACAAAAGAACTGGATGCAGGGAATAACTTTGATATTATATATTTGGATCTTAGAAAGGCTTTTGATACTGTTGCACATGGAAGACTGCAGCACAAATTGGAGCAGTGTGGCATTGGAGGCAAATTGCTGCTATGGATAAGGGGATGGTTGAGTGGCAGAAGACAGAGAGTGGTAATCAATGGACACTGCTCAACGTGGACTAATGTTATTAGTGGAGTTCCTCAAGGTTCAGTGTTGGGTCCATTGTTGTTTTCGGTGTTTATGAATGATATTGATGATGGGATATCAAGTTTAATGTCTAAGTTTGCAGATGATACAAAGGTTGGCAGGGTCGTTAAGGACACTACTGACGCTATGCTGCTGCAACAGGATCTGGAAAGGTTGAACAGATGGGCTGAGAGGTGGCAAATGAAGTTTAACATTGACAAATGTAAAGTACTACATATGGGTAACAGTAACCCCAGAGCAATGTATCAACTCTGCGGTACTACACTGACAGTGGTGGAGAATGAAAAGGACCTGGGGGTAATTGTGCAGGCAGATATGAAGTTCTCTGAGCAGTGCAGACGAGCTGCAAGAGTAGCTCATGGTGTCTTGTCAATGATATACAGGAATTTTTCTAGCAGGGATAAGGAGGTGATTATTCCCTTGTATAAGGCAATGGTTAGGCCACATCTTGAGTACTGTATACAGGTCTGGAGGCCTCATTTCAAGAAGGATGTAGAGCTGCTGGAACGGGTACAGAGAAGGGCAACAAGATTAGTAAATGGAACAAAGGGTTGCTCTTACGAAGAAAGGCTTAAGTTTTGCAAATTACAGAGTCTGGAGACTAGGCACCGGCGAGGTGATCTGATAGAGGTGTATAAGGCTTTGAATGGTTTGAGCATGCTCAATGCCAATGGGATTCTTCATCTTTCTCAGAATAATCACCTCAGAGGGCATAAATTCAAATTGAGGAAGGACGGATGTCGGATAGATGTGCGGAAATTTGCCTTTGGCCAGAGGGTGGTTGGTTGGTGGAACCGACTTCCATCACTTGTTGTTGAAGTCGATAGCCTAAACAAATTTAAAGCTCAACTGGACAGGTATTTCGAACGAACGGAGGGGTGAAATGGGAGAGGTTTTTTTTTTTTTTTTTTGGCTGATGTTGAATAAGCTTGCTTTCTTGCATCATATGCCTCTACTAATGCTAATGCTAATGCTAATGCTAACTCTCAAAGTCAGGAAAGGTAGGTATATTTGGAATCTCCTCTTTTCGATCTTCTGTGGCTTAAAATCTCTCTACATTATTGTGTCAAATTCATCTGTTGTCTCTACCGTTCTCCCAACACCACTAATCACTTGGACCTCTTCGACTTCCTCTCTTTGCAACTTGATTTTCTCCCGTCCAACTTTCCTAACAGTGAGGTAATTTTCCTTGGTGATTTTAATGTTCACAACTTCAGCTGGCTTCGGTTTTCAAGTCACACTGACCCAGTCGGTCGAGATGCTGAGGCTTTTGCAATTACTAATGACTTTGCACAGATTGTTCATTTACCTATAAGAATACCGGACAATCCTAACCATGCACCCAACACGCTTGATCTTTTTCTCACAAACAACCCTTCTAAGTCGAAGTGAGTGATCCTATTGGCACATCAGATCACAACTTTGTGATTGTCTCTTCTCCAATGGAGCCTTTATCTCATGGCTATTCCCAACCTCGTATTGTTTGGCATTACAAGAATGCAAAATCGGATGACCTGCGAGATTTCTTTTCTTCTTTTCCTTGATCGGATTACTATTTAAAAACGTCTAACGCCAACGTTTGCTCGGATCGTGTCGGTGAAATTCTTCTTGTAGGAATGAAATCCTTTATTCCACACTTCACTTTAAAATCTCGTCCTTGGTTTTCAAATAAATGTGCTAAGGCTGTTCAAGATAAGAACCTAGCATATCGTAATTGGCTTGTTTCCAAATCTTCGGTTTCATTTTCTGCCTACACCAAAACTTGCAACAATTCTAAAGCAGTTATTGATCAGTCCAAACTAGATTTTTAACAGGTTAAGAGTAGAAAATTTGCTTCTTGTCCTAATGGCAGCCGAGTATTCTGACCTGCTAGCATTTCTTGCCAATGTTATTGGCCGCAACATTTGCCCAACTCTGCTTCTACCTCTGTCAAAACCAAATGGTTCTGTTGTCACATCAGCCAAGGATAAAGCTGACCTGCTAGCATCCCATTTTCCTTCCAACTCATATATTAATGATCTTGGTAAAACACCACCCACCATTCCCAACACGCTCCATTCAATGCCTCCTGTTGTTTTCTGTCCAAAGCATGTCAGAAGCATTTTGACGAATCTCGATGCTAAGAAAGCTCCGCGTCCTGATGGTATTTCTCCACTTGTTCTCAAAACCTGTGCTCTTGAACTTACTCCTGTTCTTTGCTGCCTTTTTTTCACTTTCTTATTCCAAAGATGTTTTTCCTTCTGCTTGGAAATTTGCTCATATCCAGCGAGTTCCTAAAAAGGGTGACGCATCCCTCCCATCCAATTATCGTCCCATTGCAATTACTTCTACTCTTTCTAAAGTAGTGGAGAAATCAATTAACCGCCAATTCCTAAACTACCTAGAAACCTTCAGTCTAACCAACGATCGCTAGTGTCGTTGGTTAGACTGAATGGGTAACATATTCTGGCTTATGTTACCCATTTATGGACAAATTCAATGGAAAAGTTCAGTGAAACACAAGCAGTTGCTCTTCACATCTCAAAGGATTTCCATCGTGTAATAAACAAGCTTCCATCTTATGGTTTACCAACTTTTTTTTCTAATTGGTTGTCCTGTTTTCTCTTTGATCGCTCACTGAGGGTGATGGTAGATGGCTCTGTCTTCTAACTTCTCCACTAATGCCGGTGTCCCCCAAGGTTCAGTTCTTTCCCCCACTCTTTTCCTCTTGTATATCAATGACGTTCTTCCATTCACTGGAAATCCTATCCATAGTTTTGCCAATGATAGCACATTGCATTCAACTCTCCATTTTGAGAAACCTTGTCCTGCTCAATCAGCTTCAAGTTCTCGAAAATCTGCTGCCAATTCCTTAAATGCTGATCTTCAGGTAATTCTCCAGTGGGGCAAAGACAACTTAGTTGATTTCAACCCTTCTAAAACTCAGTTTTGTCTTATATCTCGCAAAGTGGATTCTTCTGCTCCTGTGCTTATCTTTGGTGATACTCCGATTTCTAGGCAAGATATCTCTTTTGGGGATTACTTCGACTTCTAATCTCTCTTGGCACAAGCACATTAGAAATATTGCTTCCCTGCATCTTAAAAACTTGGTTTTCTCTTTCGCCCTCGGCGTTACTTTTCTTCCAAACAGCTGTTCACTCTGTACAAATCGCAAATCCGCCCTACCATGGAATATTGTTCCCACATCTGGGGTGGTGCCCCAAAACCCCTCTCAGGCTTCTAGGTTCCATTCAGAAGAGGAGAGTTAGGTTAATTAATGACTCCTCTCTAACAGAGTCTCTCCACCCGCTGTCTCGTAGACGTACTGTTTCTGCTGCATGCCTTTTCTACAGTTACTTCCATGGGCGCTGTTCTTCTGAATTGACTTCTATTATTCTCGCTCTCTCTTGCAAAACAGTCCGAACACGTGCCGCCACCAGGTAACATTCATTTAATGTCCAACTTCAAACTCACAGAACCAACTTTCATCTTCCTCGTTTATTCATTCAACTGCCGTTTTCTGGAAAAACGTTCCTTCACACGTATTTCCTGAAAATGACAGTCTACAGAAGTTCAAGTCTAATGTCAACAAATATCTTCTCAACCGCCAATCCAAGCACGGTACTGGTACTATAGATTCTAATACCTGTCGTGTTTGGGGTCTTCATAAAAAAAAAAAAAAACGTTCCTTCACATGTATTTCCTGAAAATGACAGTCTACAGAAGTTCAAGTCTAATGTCAACAAATATCTTCTCAACCGCCAATCCAAGCACAGTACTAAGTACTATAGATTCTAATACCTGTCGTGATTGGGGTCTTCATAAAAAAAAAAAAAAACACGTAACCAGAAGATCCTTTAAGTCCTGTAAGGTTCGTGGTTGAGAAGCCGCAGATCGGAGTTGCTGTTTCAACACAAACCACAAATGCTCCATAGGATTGATTTCCGCGGAATTTGGAGACCACGGCAATAGCTGGAAGTCTTCCTCATGTCCTGCGAACCAGTCTCGAACAATCCGGGCGGTTCGGCATAGCGCATTATTCTGCTGAAACCCGCCACCGTCAGAGGAGAAGATGATGTTTAATGATGTTTAGCTAAACTATTATTATTAGGCTACCCTAATGAAATTTATTGCCTTGCCCTGCATCTTATGCCTGTTAATTGTGTGTGTGTTCTATGATCGGTTTCTCTGTTTTGCCAGAAGAAAAACCTTGCTATCTAAAAAAAACCATTTAAGTTCCTCGCGTCATCGACGGCATTCGAAGCTGAGCCTTTTCCAGAAGAACATTGCTTAAAGCCTGACACCGCCGCCACCGGCTTGTTTTCTTCCCACGGTGCATCCAGGGGCCATAATTTCCCCAGGTAAACGATGCACACGTACCCGGCCATTCACTTAATGTAACAGGAAACGCGATTCATCGGACCAGACGACCTTATTCCAATCACTCAAGATCCAGTTTCAATGCTCGCATGCACATTGTAGGCGCTGAAGCGTGGTTAGCAATGGCTCTAGGAGTGGCCTGCGGCTACACAGTCCCATATTCAGCAGGGTTCGATGTACTGTGTGTTGTGACACATTATTCCCGTCACCAGCATTTCAATTACCGGCTAGTTGCGCCACAGTCGCCCTTCTGTTGCCACGTACCATCCGGGAGAGCCTTCACTCACTTCGAGCTTCGTTGAGCTGTGGTCGTCCAACACCTCGCCGACAGTTTGTGGGTTTTCCCTCCTCGGACCACTTTCGGTAGGTACTAACCACGGCTGACCGTGAGCATCCCGCCAGCCGTATCGTTTCGGATATGCTGTGATCCAGTTTTCTGGCCATTACAATTTGGCCCTAGTCAAACTCGCTTAAGTCCGCTGCCTTTCCCATCTGAAGAACATGAGTAACACTGATTAACGGAGCTCAGTATCAATTGTTTTTTATATCGTATCCTGACCCGTGCACGCGCCGTAGTTCACCTGCAGCTGCTTAGATTTGCATAACGACTCGCTGGTCATAATGTTTTGGCTCATCGGTGTATATTCTTGGAAGAATAGAGAAGTAAATTTTGTCAGAATTTCGGCTTTTGTGGTTTCATTTATATATAAAATATTCATTTTATATATTGGACACGCCGAAGAAAAGTAAATGCTTGTGTAAGAAACCAAAAAATCTCCATATTTATATGATATGTAATGTTAATTTTATTTATTGCAACTTTTAGTGTAGATAAATACACGAATAGTAATTATATGAAACCTTTGATAAACTGTAGGCCTGTGTACGAGGACTGAGGTATTGCTAGTTTTAAAAGCTAATAACAATCGTCTAAGAGGTTCTAATAATAAGTAAAGTGAAATTCGGAGCATAACATTTTATTTATATATTTCATATCGTTACAGGAATGTGAGATTCATTTCGAGCCATCCCAAATAGTTGGACGGAATTTGATGAGAAAAACAAGAGAAGCTAGATCAGCTCTTCTTTCCTTGTCGCAAAGATCCATGGGTAAGCACCATAAAGTAAATTTCAACCTAATAAAAAATGATATTTTAATTTGGGAATCCAGTAGTAAAGCTAGTTGTAAAATGGGGTTCGGGAAAGAAAAGTTGGCAAGCCGATGTTCTAATCTAAACAGAAAGAATCCCATGAACACTAATTCTAGTGAACGGGTTAGGGCCATTGCACCATGTTTTGTTCGGGTGAACTGCAGAAGTAGATAATTGGGATCATTTTAATTATATTATTTTATGAATACCTTCTCAACGAGTTGCCATGGTATTGCACTACCTCTATACTTATGCTCGGCGGATACGACCTCCCAGACGGCACCGTTTGAAAAATGGATGAAACACTATATTATCCACATACTGTCCATATTAGACTTGGGAAAGCAAAAAGGTGTAGGAAAGTGATAGTAGGAGAGGAAGAAGAAGAAATCGCAGAAAGAGAAAAGAGGCAGTTACTCCTCACACTCACTCACTGAACTAAACCACTCATAAATCCGCGGCAACGAGGGCCACATGAAGACCTCCCAGACGGGATCGTTTCAAGGCTTGTTGGCTCTCCTCGGCGGGCAATAGCATAAACTAAAGTTGCAATCGTGACAATCCAGTTATGAAGTTTAACTCCACAATATGAAAGATACTCGATGGTGTGCAATAGTATAAACTAAGGTGATTATTGTGCATAAAGCACGAGACTACACGTAAGATTCAATAGTGAACGGGTTGGTGCCATTGCACCATCTGGTTGAGTATGGGCTTGGCACACTCAGGGTCCCGAGCTGGATATCATTATTCTTCTCTTTCTTGGTGATACCCTCCCTTCTACTTTTGACTCTCTCTCAGGGTAACTTGGGAATTTTTTTTTTTTTTTTTTTTTTGACTGATGCAGCATAAGCCTCAGTCTTCCTTGCACCATATAGCTAATAATAATAATTCTAAAATTCTCATTTCCATGGTAATCGAGAAAATAAAATTACAAATATTTTGAGTTATTACAAGTGAGAGGGCGCTGATCGTTATTACATATGAAGTAAGCAACTATTTGAAATAGGTATGTAATAGAGGTTTTTCCATATTTTTTTCTCTTACTTTTTTATTATCAATTTTTATTCCAATTACTGTTGAATGTGGTAAGTTCATCCCATGCATTTATAAGTAACAAAGGTGAAACTGAGTGCTGGGCCGCTCTCGAAATTAACGCCCCCACGTGAACGTTAACCATGGCAAACTGACGTATTCCTCTCCCCTTTGGTCCCTTAGCCGACCATAAAAAAAAAAAATAAATAAATAAATAAATTTACCGATTTCTTCCAGTAATGTATCCTTACAGTAATTTTCCACATCTGCAACGCTAGGTGGATGTTTATTTTGACAATCGATTACTGTACTCTGGCTAAATACCGGTTTTTAAATATTGTTTACCTGATGACCCTCCCCCCCTAAATAAAACCTAACAGCTACAGATAGTACATACCGGGCCTCCAGCTTCGCCCAAATCGTATCGAATAATTCAAATTAGATGGATCGTTGGATGGGTCTTCATATAAAAATACAGGACACCCAGTGGAAAGTTTTGTGAAAAAATAATAAAAATAAAAAATAATTGTCACTGGAAGGGGATACATTATAGTAACAAATACTGATTTAAAATAATGAAACTGAAACTTATTCAAAATGATAATCAACAATTTATAATATATTTAAAATTTATAATATAAATTTAATTTTGCAGCTTTTATGTTTTTTTATACAAGAAAATATCTTTTGCATCCAAAAAAATTGAAATTTTATTAAAAACAAAAAAGCAAAGTTTCTTCATACAGATTCAATATAGAAACTTAATGTACATCTTTCTATAGAAATTGAAATTTCATTGAATAGTTGAACTTTTATTATTCTGACTATGTAAGGATAATAAAGATTACAGAATGCAGCAACAATTTGCAAACAAATTGAGCTTGTTTTGTCATGTTGTATAATCATTATTGTACTATCGGTTTTGTTCTTAAAAAAAAAAAAAAAAAAAAAGCATTTTTGTAGACTTGCATGAGCAATTCTCATTTTTAATGCACTTGAAATCATCTAGTAATGTATGGGTGAGAATTATCTGTTGTTTAGTTGGGTGTTAATTTTTGTTACTTGTTTTAAGAAATTTGCATTTATATTCACCAATTTTTTGTTCCCTATTGCCATTTCTTTTTCTTCATTTCAACTCCAACATATTGTGATGTCACATGACATACACCTGTAATGTGCAGGAGGGGGGGAAGCAGAGTGAGAGGTGTCTTCACCTGCCAATCACAGCCTTCTGCCTCTCTTTCTTGCCAATGTATGGAGGTGTACCCATAAACTGGAGTATTACCAATCGAGCAAATACCAGACATCGGCATATCCACTATTTGCTGAATTTGTTTACCTGCCAGTAATCTCAAATACCAGACTGAGCCAAAACCTGGCAACCCTATGAAATATCTGTTCTGTAAATGTTCTTTTTCAGTTTAATGTGTTTCATCTAAGAAAGAGTAAAGATGCCCATAAACATTTAGTTTACTTAACCCTTTTAAAACTTTATACACTTCAGTTAGATCACTATGCAGATGTCTAGTTTCCAGACTACAGTTTACAGAAGCCCAGTGTTTCTTAATATGAATATCCTTTTGTGCTCCCAAACTAATCGTGTTGTTGTTCTCTATACCCACTTACAACAGATCTATGCCTTTCCTAAAATGTGTTTTCTAAATGTATGCAGTATTCCAAATGGAGCCTCAACATTGCTTTATACAACAGGATGATTCCTCTTTGCCCCTGCTGGCAAAGTTCCTATATTAACAGAACCTTATGAACTGTTTTAGCAATGATTGTTTGCACTGTTCAAAGGATTTTTATGTTGGACTGTATAATTACCTCCAGTTCTTTTCTATCAACACTCTGCTGCCTTAAGTTTCATACCACCCAAATGGCATGTTATTTTAGGATTATTGCTATTGAAATCCAGTACTTGGTCTTCATAACTGTTAAACTTAATTGTCATTTTTCAGCCCATCATTAATTCCCTTAGTTATATATCCTTTTGAGCTAGCATACCCTGATTACTGTCATTAATCACGGTATCCACCTTTGTATCATCAGCAAAATTCAACATCAGACTACCTACATCAGTATCATTAATAAATATTAAAAACATGGGAACCAGTATTGACCCCTGCAGAACCTGCCCATCACATTAGTTCATGAAGAGCAGTGAATGTTAGCCTTCTGTTGCTAGTGCGGCATCTAACAAATGCCACTTTTTAACAATTTTCTATTTTTTTAATTTGTAAGTGAAATCAAATCCTCCTGTGTAATTTTGCCCACAAGTACTCTCTGACTGGTTATACAATATTTTCTGTTTTCATTTTGGTATACTGGGAATTATGAATCTAATTTCTTGTTTGGTGTTTAACAGATGCCAGGTGAGCAAAAGCATCTACTTTTCTGGACAGTTCCCATTCCAACATGCATATGTGAGATGCCAACAGATGTCAGATCTTTCCATAGAGATTTAATTTCACCAGCTAAACAAACAGTTGATAAAAATACACATTCATTAGGTTTCAGTCCAAATGCAATCAGGGAACTGGACTTTAAATTCTAAAAATATGATAAAAACTTTCATTATTGTTATTATTGGTTTCTCTCATTTATTTTCATTTCAGTATTTTTTAATAGGTCACCATTTTCAATTCAATAAAAAAGCTGAAAATTAATTTTTTATAATTAAAATTAAAAGGGGTATCACAGATGGCACATGAGTGTCTTTAAATCGAGGGTATGAATTATGGAAAATTAACCAATGTCTCTTACCTCCCATCCTTTATCCATGGTGGTAACGTGCCCCATAATGCCACACTGCTACAGTTTATACAAGTGATACATATGGTACAGTATTAAATACTTTGCAGAAATCTATGATACAGAATTATTCTTTGCATCCAGTTCATTTGTGACAACTTCTAATCAGATTGGCAAGGCATGATGATTTCCCTTTAACAAATCCATCCTATGATTGCCCTCTGTCTCTACTACTATCAAGATGAACTTGCATTATTTCTTTAACTGTTAATTACATCATTTTCCTGAGCACAGAGGTTAAACCTACAAGTGTGTAATTACCCTCTTCACCATTTGAACTATCCTTGTGAATAGGAGGGTGAGACATCTCCAATTTGCAGATACTTCTTCTGAATCTAAGGATGCTCTCATTATTGTTGAAGATTTAACTACTACTTTTGCAGTATCTTTTAGTATACTTGGATAGAGTCCGTTAGCCCCAGATGCTTTGTTTACTTTTTACTGTCACAATTTCTCTTCCGCTTTGTGTTTCTTAAGTCATTTACCTCCCAATTATTATTAGACTTATGTTAATCCATCTCTTAAAAACATTTCTGGTGTGAATATACCCCGCATAGCACTGATAATTGGTTTGTTGTTTGTTTATTTGGTTTTTAGGAGCATTAGCAACTAAGGCCATATTGCTCCGGGGATATGCGGTGGTCATTCCCTGACCTTTCCGCATCCTCCATATTTCGTGGTCATGGGCTTGAACCCCGGTCTAATCAACAAGCGTGTGCTACGCACTGCTGCTCCTGCCCACTGATAATTGGTACCGAAACTGTTCTGTGTTATGTGAAACTGCTGATTGAGGTATAATTATAATGGATTTTAATTGAATGCGTACCAGAGAAACAGTCTATAAACAAATTATAATAAATCTATAAACAATTTGCACTTGATAGCTAATTAAAAGGATTTGAAATAAAAAATATTGCAAAAATTTTATTAATGAAAAAGTAACATTGTTGAGAGATGAGAAAAAAAGCTTTATGAAGTTGTCTCTTCTTTTTCTCAGTCTACAAGTATTTGTAGCATTTGTCGTATCTTGGTGCTACATTCAACATTCATAATCATCTTGCAGACCATGTCAACCCCCGGCGCCTCCGTAGCCAGGTGGGAAGGAGCAGCAGTGCGTAGCACACGCTTCTTGATTAGACCGGGGTTCGAGCCCATCACCACCAAATACGAAGGACGCGGAAAGGTCAGGGAATGACCACCGCATATCCCGGAGCAATATGGCCTTAGTTGCTTAGTTGCTCCTAAAAAAAAAAACCAAATCAACAACAACAACATGTCAACCCCCCCAAAAAACTTTCTCCAATCCTTCTGTTGAAAATCCTTTTGGTGCCACTTCAGAATTGGTTTCCTCTTCTTCACATGTAGTTTGCTTGTCAATTTCAAGGAGATTTGCATTATCTAAGTCATTTGCAAGTGGATCAGTGCACTCACATACAAAAATTTGTACATTGGCAGTGTCCAAAGTTTCGAATCCCAAATCTTTTCCAATCTTTACAATACCTTCAGCAATTGTCTGAACTTGCGATTCAAAACCAGTGAAATCATTTACCAAATGGGGCAAAACATGATGCCAAACAGAACACATGCTGTTGGCAGTGATTTCTAGCCAAGGTGCAAATATATTTTTGGTCGTGTTTAAAGGGGTAAAAAATAAATTGTGAAGTGTAAAGTTTGAAAAGCTATCACATTGTCTTGTCAAGATGGAATTAAGAATACCAAACACTAATGCACATTGCTGCTGACTGCCTGAGATGCTCCACGTGAGACGATAGAGTTGGCACCATAGCATATATGAATGCGTACCTAGGCTACGACAGTGCAGCCTATATATAGAGTATGTGTCTAGGCTATTGCATCAGAACTCACTATGGACATAGAAACAGTTAGACAAATTTTAAATGAAAATTTAGGCATGAGAAAGGTATGTGCCAAGATGGCCCCAAAAATTTTGAATGAAGATCAGAGAATGAGAAGATTCATAGTTTGTGAAGAAGTTTTCAACAAAATTGAAGAAAATCCAAACTTTCTGAGTACTGAAATTACTTTCAATGAAAGTTGGTTGTTTCATTACAACCCAGAAACTAAAACAACAGTCAATACAATGGAAGAAAACCATGCTTCTTGTTTTCTTCAATATTAAAGGAATTATTATGGCTGTGAATACCCACCAAATCACACTGTCAATCAAACATACTACACTGAAGATCTGACAAAGTTGTGTGAAAATATTTGAAGGAAGAGATTTAATTATGGAAGGTTAGTTAGATGCTCCAAGACTGCTCCAGCACACAATGTGCTCTCTGTTTGCCAGTTTCTGGCCAAAACACAAATCCCTTTGTAAACATGCACCCTGCTCACCAGACCTAGCCCCTTTTGACTTTTTTTTTTTTGTCTTCCCTAAACTGAAAAGCGTACTTAAAGGAACCATTGAAGACATTCAGAAAAAAAATGACTGAAGTGTTAAAAGGATTTACAGAAGGATTTATGATTTACAGAAGGATTTAAAGGATTTATGACTTCCAGAAATGTTTCTGTGCTTGGAAGAAATGTATTAAACAGTGTGTACAAGCTCAAGACGATTATTTTGAAGGGAATAACTTGTAAGATATGAAATCATTATATTTATTATATTACACTAGTCTTATTATTTAATTGCCACACTTTGCATTTTGTGTAGTTTTTTTTAACCCCTTTACAGTGACTATAGTAAGATATTTTTCGATTATAAGGGTTTTTTTTTTTTGCATTTTAGGTAACAAATTATGCTCCACACTTTACAGCACAAAAAGTAGACTAAAAAGTAAAAAGGAATTTTGTTTTTAGTTTGTAGGTATTATGTGTTTAATAAATTTGTAACTTGCTGTTTTCATTTATTAATTATTGATCAGTTTTTTTTTTTTTTTTTTTTTTTGTCCCAGGTATAACCAAGAGAAAAAGTTGTTAATCCAGTCATGACTGCAAATAAATATGTAGAGATATATACAGTAACTTGGAATGTTCAGAAATTAAATTAAGATGTCAGCAAATTTCTTCTGCCTTCATAACTGGTTCATGGTACTAGAGTTTTATAGGTTCCAATGAACTTTTTCTTTGGGACACCATATATATAAAAGAAGAAGAAGAAAAGAATTTGATAAAAATTGATATTTTCCAAGATCAACGATTTCATTAATCAACACAATAAAATGCTTGCTAATGGGAATAGCCAGGAACACCTTTTACAGGAAGAAAACCTCCATCAGCATGAGATGTCAGACAAAGATGATAATTGTATTTCAGAAGTTAAGAATAAGCATACAGGAAATGACAGCCAATTTGAAGAGGATGATTATATTAAAGCCAAGGAAAAAGTTAATACAAATGAGAAACCTCTTGATTATGGAACCAGTGGCAACAAGTTTACATGTTCAAGCAATCTAAAAACACACATCTCCGTTAACAATCAGAAAAAATCCTTTTCATGCGTGATATGTGACAAGACATTTTCACGTTCTGGTAATCTAAAAACACATTTCTTAGTTCATACACAGGAAAGAGCTTTCTCTTGTGAAGTATGTGGCAAGGCATTTTCCAGATTAGGCATTCTAAAAACACATCTATTAGTTCATACTCAAGAGAAACCCTTCTCATGTGGAACATGTGGAAAGTCATTTTCAAGGTCTCAAATTCTGAAATCACATTTATTAGTTCACACTCAGGAGAGACCATTTTCCTGTGAAATATGTGGCAAGGCATTCTCAGAATCTGGTAATCTGAAAACACATTTATTAGTTCACAGTCAGGAAAAACCATATTCTTGTGGAACATGTGGCAAAGCATTTTCTCAATCAAGTAATCTTAAAACACATTTGTTGGTACATACTCGGGAGAAAAGATTCTGTTGTGAAACTTGTGGAAAGGCATTTTCAAGGTTACACAGTTTGAAGTCACATTTATTTGTTCATACTCAGGAGAGACCCTTCTCTTGTGAAATATGTGGCAAGGCATTTTCTGATTCAGGACATCTGAAAACGCATTTATTAGTTCACACTCAGACAAAACCTTTTTCTTGCGAAACATGTGGCAAAGCATTTTCTCAGTCAGGTAATCTGAAATCACACTTATTAGTTCATACTCAGGAAAAGCCCTTCTCTTGTAAAATATGTGGCAAAGCATTTTCTCAGTCAGGCAGTTTGAAAACACATTCGTTAGTGCATACTCAAGAAAAGAGATTCTTTTGTGAAACATGTGGTAAGGCATTTTCGAGGTCACATCATCTGAGAAGACATTTAATACTTCACTCTCGTGACTAACCATTTCATTTATGATGTGACAAGGTGTTTTAAAAATCTTGTAATCCAAAATATATATTTGTTCAAATGTGTGTAGGTATATTTAACCTGGCAGTCATGGGCACCCGAAGAAATTTGGGGGGGGGGGGGTTGGAATATACTGGTACTATAAAAAAACTAAAAAATATAGAAATGGCTAAGATCAGGGCGATAAAGCCTCTACGCAGCACTTTGTTCAAAATTTTTAAAAGTTGCTATTTTGTTATTTTGTGAAAATAAAAATAAAAAATTCACTACAATTCTGAAATGAAATTAAACATTTTTTTTCTATTTGCTAGTGCTCTCGTGAGAAAAAATTGCATTAAAATTAAATAATCCAGGGGGCAAGTGCACCCATGCTGGCAGTGATGTGATCACATTTTTGTTAGGATCACATCAGTGATCCTAACAAAAATGGCTTTGCTACACCTGACAGATATCCCGACTTTCTTTTTGATTTCTGGAAAAAGGATTTTTTTTTTTTTTTTTTTTGAAGCATATTGTGACCTTTTACAAATTGATTTGTATTAATTATTATGTATAATTTTTTTATGAAAATATTTATTAATTTTGCTAAAAACATTATAAATATGAAACTTAACTGAAAATTGATAAATTTTATAAACTTCAGTTAAGTTTCATATAAGGATCGATTCAACTTAAGCAGTGAGGAAGTTCATAAAAACAAGGGTCCAGTTTTGAGAGCCATAGAGCTCTTGAAACTGGACCCTTGCAGAGCTCTATGGCTGTTTGAATTTCAAGAAATGACTATGGAGTTTATAGTTTTTAAAAAATAATAATAAAAAATTAAAATATACAGGAATACCTCACACAGTGTGGGTTTAATCAGTATGGGATTTACTATAGTGCGGTTTATAATCTGCGACTGCGATTGATTATCAATTAATTTTGTTTTTAGTCTACCTCATCACTATTTGTATTTATTATTTTTCTAACTAATTATTTCTAATATAAAAAAATCCTTTGATACCCATGTATCATTATTTTTCTCATTAAAACTTCCCCGTTTAGTGCTGATTCAGTCAGTGCGGTAGTTTTTTCCAACGCATTAACCGCACTGTGCGAGGTATTCCTGTAAATAAGAATAAGTGAACATGTACCTAATTTAAGTGAACATGTATCATGTACATGTTCACTTAAACATGAACATGTATCATGTACATGATAAACATTTTGCTAGTATGTATTTTCTTATTCCAGTTTGTTATTTTTGCCATTAAAAACTCTAGCTTTTTTTTTTTTTTTTTTTTTTTTCAAATTCAAGCAGCCATTTTTGTGTCCATTCGGAATTGGACAGTGTGTTTATATAAACTTTTTTCAGATAGTATGAATCAGAGCTGTAATACTCAATATGTTCTACTTTGATATTAATATTTGTAAAATAATAAGAGGAAGTTTACCTCAATATAGTACGTAGAACACTTCCATATGATACTCTCCAGAAATTAAAACGAAAAAATCGAAAACTTACATTAGAGTAAAAAATAATTAAAAACCAATTTAACGCAATTAAAAATTAAAAAGTTAACTTTATAATTTTTAATTTTAATAAAAGTTAACTTTTTAATTTTTAATTGCGTTAAATTGGTTTTTAATTATTTATTTTTTACTCTAATTAAAATTTATTTTAATTTTTATTTAAAATTTATTTTTTACTCTAATATAAGTTTTTGATTTTTTCGTTTTAATTTCTGGAGAGTATCATATGGAAGTGTTTTACGTACTATATTAAGGTAAACTCCTCTTATTATTTTACAAATAAACTTTTTTCATAGTGTTTGAAACACCTTAATTAGGTTTTTAAATATTTAAAAATGTGTGTGCACGTGTTTGCATTTTTTTTTAAAATTTAAAACATTTAAATTTAAATATGTCAACAGAATGGCAAAGCCTAGTGTGAATATAAAGAACATTGGTGCTGTACATGCCAAATAATTGTGTGTATACAGGGTGTTTCAGTTAAACGTTTCAGAACTTCTAAGAGGGGTAGAGTACATCCTGACAACTCGAAATCATATAGCAATGTGGGGTCGGAAATGCTTTCCTGAAGCGGTGTTGTACACAGAAGCACCATAAAGAAAAGAGACCGTAAGTGAGAAATCATTTTAATAATACATGAAAAGAAGCAAAAGGTACATGGATTAAAGTAAGTGTTCGAAGTTTCTTCCACGGGCTACAATGCACGCCTCACATCTCCGACGCATGGACATCCGAACATTCTGGAATACTCCAGGCGAATTTCGAATTTCTTCGGCAGCTACTGCGATTCTTGCAACCAGCTCCTCAGCATTGTCAACAGGGGTGTCATAAACTAGCGATTTCATATGACCGTGAAAATTCCTTCACAAGGGAAGGAATTTTCAACACGCATAATGACCATATCTGGGCGGTCGAGAACCCGCATGCAATACGACGTCGTGCAGCACATTCGATTTTCGGTCAATGTATGGGCCGGTATTATGGGAGATCACCTCATCGGCCCTTACCTGTTACCGTGTCGTCTAACCGGACCTATCTACTTGATCTTTCTGCAGCAAGTATTGCCACAACTTTTGAGAGATGAACAGATTTCTGCATTGACGCAACAGACAATGTGGTTCCAACACAATGGAGCCCCTGCCCATTATAGTGGAGATGTTCGTAACTACCTGGATGTCACATTTGGTCAACAGTGGATCGGACGTGGTGGTCCCGTGCGTTGGCCTGCTCGGTCACCCAACCTATCATGTCTTGATTTTTATTTCTGGGGTCATATGAAATCGCTAGTTTATGACACCCCTGTTGACAATGCTGAGGAGCTGGTTGCAAGAATCGCAGTAGCTGCCGAAGAAATTCGAAATTCGCCTGGAGTATTCCAGAATGTTCGGATGTCCATGCGTCGGAGATGTGAGGCGTGCATTGTAGCCTGTGGAAGAAACTTCGAACACTTACTTTAATCCATGTACCTTTTGCTTCTTTTCATGTATTATTAAAACGATTTCTCACTTACGGTCTCTTTTCTTTATGGTGCTTCTGTGTACAACACCGCTTCAGAAAAGCATTTCCGACCCCACATTGCTATATGATTTCGAGTTGTCAGGATGTACCCTACCCCTCTTAGAAGTTCTGAAACGTTTAACTGAAACACCCTGTATTACGGTAGTAAATTAAGATTGGGATGTTGTAGAAAGAACACACACAAGAAAGAACAAAATTTATTTAGAATCTATTAGAAGGTACAGTGCAGCAAATTTACAAGACAATTAGAAATAAATCTAGAATGTTGCTTCCTTGCCATCACCAAAGCCAAACATTGTGCAGTATCACTGCACAATGTTTTTTTTTTTTAAATGAGAACTGTGAGGTGCAGTTTCAATGCTAAACAAAATTATCGGAATAGTCACTTTATACCTTGCAACCATTTTCAAACCTTTCCTCTGTGTGAACTTCAAAAATTCTAGTAAAATTGAGTATTTGGAAAGGTCAGAAAATTTTCAGTATTAACCTTAAACAATCAGATGATTTGAAAGCATTTGGCTTCATACACAAGGATACATTTTTTTCTTCTGATGTTAACAATGAAGTAATCTACAAATGCATTGATTTATTTATCCATTGAGAATTTCCTCCTGAAATATTGGAAGGAAATTTCAAAATGTTCTGTCAAAAAGGGCATTTATTTATTATTAACGAGGAATCCCACCCCTCCCCCTTTTTTAATTGTATAGTATATCATTTTCTAAGTCATTTAGCCTAAAGCCAAAGTTTTGCTTCATTCTTGGAAGCTGCACTGTTGATGAGAAATATGCCATCAATAAATTTTGCTGTCAAGACATCAAAAAAAATTAATACCTTTCTAATAGTCTGGGTGATATACGGTATTAATTTTCAAAACTACCAACTTTGGATACAGATGATTTCATTTGCTGGATAATCTATTAATATGTGGTAATCCCCTAAACCCAAGTTCCCAATCTGTGGAGCCTGCTCACTGCATTAACGATTGCTTGGGAGCATTGACTTAAAATAAAATAAAAATTAATTCGCTTTACAAGTAAAACGATATTTCATATTTCAGTACACACACACACAAAATAGCTTAGCTCATCCTAAACATATTTTAAGATGTAAATGATGGAATCGTTCCTTCACTGAATTTTCAAAGTTCTCGTCTGAGAACTGAAAGAAGTCACCTCAGACAAGGGGAAAGTGCAATGTGTATTTGTTTTCTGTCAGAAAGTATATTCTTTATGGTGTCCTTGCACAAATAGGCTCCTTAATATCTCGGATTAAAACGTTTGAAAATACAGACAGCATTTATTGCACTTCTCATTTTTCTAAATACTGAATATTTATATAAAGTGCTAGAATATTTCTTTCAGTTCCAACCTGGTGTAGTATAAATCAGACATATTCATTTTATTTATGGTTGTATGAAATGAATTTTTATAGCATGTAATTATTGATGGATTGTTAAATAATTATGTAATAAATAATTGATTGTTTGGTTATGATTTAATCACTATTTTAAAGCTTTTAAGGATTTAGTTAATTTTAATTAACTAAAACAGGAAGGCATTTCCCATTGCTGGCATTGGCAGAGTGAATCAATTGACATATATAATAAATCCAAGTAAAATATTTTCATGATAGGTTGCCTGTCAGTTTCCAGGTGTTTAGAATAGTTGTCGTTTGCATCTCATTAATGATGTAAAGGAATTATTTAAGCCTTTGGAAACAGTTAAAAGATAGTTATCTCAGGCCAAGATGAAGAGCCAGACCAGCCTTGGACCAAACAAACAGCACAGTCATACCATCTGGTTTGCCACTAATTCAATACAGTGTCACGTTACAGGATGCTACTTAGAGAGAGAAGTAACAAGAGTAGAAATACAAATTTTTTTTTTTTTATGTGAACCCCAAACACGAGAGGTATTAGAACCTATAGTACTTAGTACCGTGCTTGGGTTGGAGGTTGAAAAGACGAAAGAAGATATTTGTGGACATTGGACTTGAACTTCTGTAGATTGTAATTTTCAGGAAATACATATGAAGGAAGGTTGTTCCAGAAAACAGCAGTTGAATGAATAAATGAGGAAGATGAAAAGTTGGTTCTGTGGGTTTGAAGTTGGACAGTAAATGGATGTTGGCTGGTGGCGGCACGTGTTCGGACTGTTTTGAAAGAGAGAGCGGGAATTATAGAAGCCAATTCAGAAGAACAGTGCCCATGGAAGTATCTGTAGAAGAGGCATGCAGCAGAAACAGTGCGTCTATGAGAAAGTGAGTGGAGAGACTTAGAGATGAATCATTAATTCACCTAACTGCCCTCATCTGAATGGAATCAAGAAGCCTGAGAGGTTTTGGGGGCACCACCCCAGACGTGGGAACAATATTCCATGGCAGGGCGGATTTGCGATTTATACAGAGTGAGCAGCTGTTTGGAAGAAAAGTAACGCCGAGAGCAAAAGAGAAAACCAAGTTTTTTAGATGCAGAGGAAGCAATATTTGTAATGTGCTTGTGCCAAGAGAGATTAGAAGTGAGGGTAATCCCCAAAAGAGATATATCATTTTGCCTAGAAATCGGAGTGTCACTAAAGATAAGCATAGGAGCAGAAGAATCCTTTTTGCGAGATATAAGACAAGACTGAGTTTTAGAAGAGTTGAAATCAACTAAGTTGTCTTTGCCCCACTGGAGAATTACCTGAAGATCGGCATTTAAGGAATTGGCAGCAGATTTTCGAGAACTTATTGAAGCTGATTGAGTAGGACAAGGTTTCTCAAAATGGAAAGTTGAATGCAATGTGCTATCATTGGCAAAACTATGGATAGGATTTCCAGTCAATGGAAGAACGTCATTGATATACAAGAGGAAAAGAGTGGGGGAAAGAACTGAACCTTGGGGGACACCGGCATTAGTGGAGAAGTTAGAAGACAGAGCCATCTACCATCACCCTCAGTGAGCAATCAGAGAGGAAACTGGATAACCAATTACTAAAAACAGTTGGCAAACCATAAGATGGAAGCTTGTTTAGAAGACCTTTATGAGAAACACGATCAAAAGCCTTTGAGATGTCAAGAGCAACTACTTGTGTTTTACCGAACCTTTCCATTGAATTAGTCCATAAATGGGTAACATAAACCAGAATATCACCAGTGGATTGACACTGACGGAATCCATACTGGCGATCGTTGATCAGATGGAAGGTTTCTAGGTAGTTTAAGAGTTGGCGGTTAATTGATTTCTCCATTACTTTAGAAAGAGTAGAAATAATTGCAATGCGATGATAATTGGATGGGAGGGATTTGTCACCCTTTTTAGGAACTGGCTGGATATGAGCAAATTTCCAAGCAGAAGGAAAAACACCTTTGGAATAAGAAAATGAAAAAAGGCGGCAAAGAATAGGAGTAAGTTCAGGAGCACAGGTTTTGAAAACAAGTGGAGAAATACCATCAGGACCTGGAGCTTTCTTAGCATCAAGATTCATCAAAATCCTGATATCCTTTTAACGGACGACCACAGGAGGCATTGAATGGAGCGTGTTAGGAATGGTGGGTGTTTTACCAAGATCATTAATACATAAGCTGGAAGAAAAATGGGATGCTAGCAGGTCAGCTTTATCCTTGGCTGAAGTGACAACAGAACCATCTGGTTTGGACAAAGGTGGGAGCAGAGATGGGCAAAAGTTGCGGCCAATAGCTTTGGCAAGAGACCAGAATGATCGGCTACCATTAGGGCAAGAAGCAAGTTTTCTACTCTTGGCCTGTTCAAACTCTAGTTTGGACTGATTAATAACTGCTTTACAATTGTTACGAGCTTTGGTGTAGGCAGAAAATGAAACTGAAGAATTAGAAACAAGCCAATTACGATATGCAACATTCTTCTCTTGGACAGCCTTAGCACATTTATTGGAAAACCAAGGTTTAGATAAAGGACGAGATTTTAAAGTGGAGTGTGGGATAAAGGATTGCATTCCTGCAAGAATAACTTCGCTGACACGATCTGAGCAAACGTTGACATCTGAAGTTTTGAAACAGTAATCAGACCAAGGAAAAGAAGTCTCGCAGGTCATAATAGCCTCAGCATCTCGACTTGCTGGGTCGGTGTGACTAGAAAACGGAAGCCAGCTGGAGTTGTGAACATTAAAATCACCAAGGAAAATTACCTCACTGTTAGGAAAGTTGGACTGGAGAAAGTCAAGTTGCAAAGAGAGGAAGTCAAAGAGCTCCAAGTGATTAGTGGAGTTGCGAGAACGGTAGAGACAACAGATGAATTTGACACAATGAGGTAGAGAGATTTTAAGCCAGAGAAGATCAAAGAGAGGAGATTCCAAATTGCCAAGTCTCTGACAGGGAATATCAGAACGGACATATGCACAAGTACAAAGTGTACCACCTTTGAGGTGAAAGGAATCATACAGCAAATAATTTCGACATCTGAGATGAGCAGTAGTTGAATCAACCGATAACTGAGATTCAGTCAGAAAAAGTACATGGGGTTTGGAAGACTGCAAGTGGAAATGGACATCGTTGAGATTAGAATTGAGACCACGTATATTTGTGAAATGAATTAGGAAGTCCTTGGAAGGTTTATTTCTTTTTGCAGATACGCTTGCTCTATTATTTTGACAATTCATGGTGTATTCAGTAGTAAGAAAAAGTGGGTGGGACATGCTGAATGAAGTAATGAAATTTTTGGATATGGCATACATGTGGTAAGAATATACCCATATCCTTGACATAACGTGGCCTCGACAATGCTCCCCACATACATACTACTCGGACTCCCTCCAGTCACTATCTGGCAGAGTAGAGGTAGCAATATTATACACTAGCTGATCCGGAAGCCTCCTAGAGAGTTACCAATAGGTTTGGTCCGGTGTACTAACTAGTGGCCGGCCTGCGAACACCGTTTTAGAGCTGTACCCTCGAAATGTAAGGAATATTGGATCTCGCCACGACATTCATCATAACCTCAAAAATCATCAATGATACTGCATGATGGAAGAGATAGGGAAGGGTTGGCCGAACCTTAGCTCTAGATATTAAACATGGGTTCCACCACTTCAAGCCTCCAATAAGCAAAGTGGTGGTATTCACCGGTTGATGAGAGTCATCTACCACCTAGTACTGCCTGGTAACAAAGAGGGGCGGCATTCCTCCATGTGGTGTGGGCGTCACACCTCGACCTCTGCTTACATTGGTTCACACCTGGGTGGTCACGCACCATGTACTTGTGCATGAGGTTATACCCAGGATTACTAACAGTCCCACCATCGTGAAGGTGCAAGCAAAGGATTTGGCTGTCATGGACCGTCCGGACTTCGCCGAAATTGGGTCCACTTGACTTGAGTGTCACCCGAATATCAGTTCCATCAGCGTTTTAGACTCCCAGGTAGCATGTACAGCTTGTCTGGCATATCTGAGAGAATGTCTGTGACAACCTCAAGGACCAAGGAACAATTTATGAACAATTGAACAAATGAACAATTTATTCTTTCTGTACCACAGAAAAATTGTATATTTGCATCATGTTTCATTTAGAAATTTTCTTTAAAGTTAATTGGAAGAATTTTAATTCTTGGCAACAGAAGTTAAAATTTTCATATTTCATCTGTTTTTGTAAACAAGGTAAAGGATTCTTTACTAATTTTTCTTAAAATTCTAACATGCTTTAACTGTTTATAAATGTTGCTTGGCATTATACCACACTGGAGGAAGCGGGAGAGGAAAAAGAAATATCTTTATTGCTAAAAGCCCCTTACACCAACTTAGGTTAATGAAAATATTTATACCGAAACAGTATCTAGCTTAACAAGAAATAATCCTTTCAGAGCCAGGGATGTTATATATACACAAAATTGATTTTAGGATGTATTGATTTAACATATAAACAAAAGAATAATAGGGGATATGACATTTCAAATCAACCAGTGAGGCTGGACTATATACGGGGGGGGGAATTAATTATAAAATCAAAGTTAAGAGTCATGTACTGAAGCAGTCTGTTTGGCATATATCATTAGACGAAACTGAATCAGTCTCTGAGTCCATATTGGGCATCTGTTTGTGTGGCATTGAACTATTCCTTGTAATTGGTGGATAAATTATGATGTTAATGTATTTGGATGATATGTGATGAGTATATTGTAGGTGTAATCAGGCTGACTATAATTGGGTTGCTTAATTAAGCAGCATGTCAAGGTGGTTTAATATTAGAGTCAAAGACAGCTCCGAAGTGTGTGATTTGTCAAAACTGTTGTATCCCGATGAGCAGGTCTGATGATAGTGGGTGATAGCTTTAATGAAAATGGGCCCTCTGATTTGGTACAATTCATTTCAAGACTGTATTGTTACAGGTACTAAGTTTGATCAAGCAGAGTTTTGCTTGTTTTTAACGAAATTTGTTCTGGATTATTTGGGGAGATAGGTTAAGGTCTGTGAAGGGGCCATAGAACCATCTCTTACACTCATTCTTTGATTGCTGTGTCTTAAAGCAATCTGCTAAAGTATGCTCCCCACATCAGTGGATGGGAAACGATCCAGACATTTATTCAGCCATGCTTATATGGAAATTAATGGGCCCAAATATGGAAAAATGAAGTCAACAATAAACTACAGGAAATAAAACCTAATCCAGAAATATGGAACTCCAGCATCAGAGAGAGTCGCAGAGAAGAAATAATACTTGCCAGAGTGAGAATTGGCCATACCCATCTTACTCAAAATCCCCCACTCTGTGTTCAATGCCACGTTCAGCTTTCAGTAAAACAATCTTTTGGTATGCCCTCGATTCAGAAATTCCAGATTCCATTGTTTTCAGAGTTCATACAATAACCAGAATCCAGTTACGTTTCAACAGATCTAAGACAATTCTGCGAATATAGATGAATTGTTTAATTTTATTCGGCAAATCAGATTTGATAAACATATCTGAAAAAAATGTTAGATTTACGATAAAAACTTGGAAAGACATCTTGGCCATTGATGCCCTTGTGTCTTAAAACCATTAAACAACAACAACAGCTTATATGGATTCAGTAAGAACAAGAATCAATGCTCTTCAAAACTTCTCTGGAATATCAAGGGGGGCATAGCTGGGAGAGAAAGTGCAGGGCTGGATGTCTGGCAACCAAGGCTCTTGCCCACATTTCTCAAAAAGTCATAGGACCTATGGCATTTGTACTGGATGCAATGATGCTGCGGCTAAGCCGGAAAGGGTGGGTGGTTATTAAGGAGCCACGTTATAACACCCAAGAAGGAGTGCAAAAACCGGCTCTTCTTTGTATTAGGGATGGCCCCGTATACCTTCTGGACACGCAGGTTGTTGAATCACACTATGACTTAGAAGCTTGTCATCCATTGAAGTCTAGGTATTACGATAGTAATAGCAGTTTAAAACAGTTGATTTGGAATTAAACTGATTGGGTCTTTTATAACTGTTTTATAGAGGGGTTGGAATATCTGCAGCCCTTTTAAGATCCCTTGTGCTGATTGCATCAGACCTGTAGGTCATATCAGTCCGGGCCCTACAGGAACGTATAGCTGCTGGGGGAACTCATCAGTGAATTACCACTATAGTGTAATGCCCTGTTATGTGGCTTGAATTTGAGATGCCTGATGGTGTATAAAGTAAATCGGATAAAAATGATTTTAGGGCCTCCTAAGCCTCAGGCTGTGTAAAAATTTGTACAATAATGGCATGTTAGTATGCAGTAAACACTAAGTTAGCTAAAACAGCATTGTTTAGTTATTTCTCATATTGTGAATACCTTCACGAGTTGCCACAATATTGCACTTTCTCAACAATGAAATTAGTTAGCTGATTAGTTTATGTTTAAACAATGATTTATCGAAAGAAATGAAAATGTAGCCTGTAAAATCAAGCAAATTATATAATAGAGAAATTATTTACAACTTACAAATGTTAAAGAATGTTTATTCTTCATCATCATCATCAACTAAATGCACACTCGTTATTGGCTCGGCACTCGGTTTGTTGCACAAGGAGTCTTCAGAAATGTTTCAAGAAGTGTTTGTTTCCAAGATAATCTATTTTCTTTATAAATTTCACGAAAAGCATTTATTAACGGCACACAAATTGCAACACGATTTGTGTGGTGTAACAAGTTTACAAAGCTTTAAAAAAAAGATTTGAAAATTTATTTGTTTTTTATACGATTGAAGATTTTAGTAAAGGTCAAACACATTTCACCATAATGTAAAAACCACACAATTCCAGCTATCGGTATTTTGGCAATTGCAATAACTTTGAGTTTACTACCCATTTATAATTGCTTGCAGTAACAGAAAAGCCCAATAAACTGGAAAGTGCAAATTGTTTTATGGTCGTGACCTCCAGAAATGTGCTTTAGAAAAATATCACAAAGGCGTTTAAAATTGATTCTTATAACGGAATGTGATAGCGATGAAAGTGTAGTGCATTTTAATGATTTGAATTGGTAACTAATACAATTTGCAAACCACACTCACAACCTTTTATATGCCTTAAGGCATATAAGGTGTGGCCTTAAGGTCACACTCCTGACCTTAAAAATGACATTTTAGAGAGATGAATAGCTTAGTTATACAGATAAAATTTCAACTTCCGAGATCTAGAACAAATTACCAAAAAACAATGTATTATTGGGTTCACATTACGATATCAGGCCTGACGTAGCCCAGTGGTCAGGAGCGAGAGTGCATAGCATGCGTTCCTTGAGTGGTCTGGAGTTCAAGCCCGTGACTACTAATTGTATAACTATGCATGTGGTTTGGGATGCGGTATTTATGAATGTTTAACATTCATTTTTTGCAATTAATATTTTCGATTTTGTTGATACTTGGGGGAAAAAACTCGTAAAGCGAAAACTGCCTGTATTTCCTTTGCTTTCATTAATTATTTAATTTATTATATTACTCTTTTTTTCTGTATTTTTATTTTTTGGCTGGTGCAGCATAAGCCTTCCTTGCACCATATGGCCATTACTATTACTGTGGACGTTGCCTGGAGAGTGCTTCCTCTTCGAGTGTATCATATAGTTGGTCATATACAGGCAGGCAGATTTCAGCTAGTTCATGTTTGGTCTGTTGGTAGTTGTTGATATCACGAAGTCCACAACACTGATAGTTGGGACGATCATCTGCTGCTTCAACTGGCAATACTATGGAAACTGATCCTATTATGACTTATCACGACAACGCTCCATGTCATAAAGGACGGATTTGTGCATAATCACATTAGAAAATTGGACTCGCTAGCTCAGAACACTGTGACATTAACTAATGAACACGTGGGCAACGAATTATAGTGCCAGATAAATAGATTCCAGTCAAAACAGCCTTCCAAGCTGGCTCTAGCAGCTGTTTCATGAGAATTGGAGACAAATGCTTACTGACTTCTCCAACATAATATTAGCTATACAGCAGAACACTGATGCTGATATGGAGACTCTATCAACATTCAAGTACTTGTAGATAACAAATGTATAATTCCCCAAAGGTGAATTCTGAATTCTGCACTTTCTGAGGTGACAAGATTTTTTTTTTTCCTACACATACCATTTACGAAAATCAGAACAGAGTGACATGGTTCACCAGAATGTAGTCTAGCACTGAAGTACATGTCCTTCCAATACTGTTACTGCAAGGTAGAAATATCAGAACTGTTGATGATTATGATGATTGCAGTAACTGCAACAAACTCCACAGATAAGAAAGCATATTCTGGTATATAATTTTCTCTGGGTATCCATCCGATTCAGACGTGGCCATTAGTTTGGACAACACAGCTCTATGCTATTCTGAAAACCAAAGAGGACGGGTTTCGAGGTTGTGCATTGTGTGTTGTGATATTTGGTTTGTGTGTTGCAGCTGTTCCGTAAAAGTGGCTCCCTCCGTATCGGCCGTGTATTGATAGTAATTCCTATGATCTTCTGGATAAGAGTATTCCATGATTGATGAGATCTATGTGCCATTCTTCCCAGCCACTTCTGATCGAATTCGAGAGAAAGATCGAAAGTTGATAAGCTCGACACGACGTACCTACTGTACTTACACCGGTCTAAGAGTAGGAGACCGGTGGAATTACTTAAACAAGTACAGGTCACTGTTGAAAAAAAGCCATGAAGTAGGGTTGAATTTGAAAGTGTCTGTAATTCTGCCCAGACAGGATAGGATAGAGTATATGATGAGAGCCTTGTCGATCAATTCGGCCCTGGAAAGATTGTGCAAGCCTCAAGGGGTAGAATTTTTTTCAGCCTGGTCTGTACTTGTTAACAGGAGAGACTGCTTCTACAGGGATGGGATACACTTAAATAAAAGGGTGCAAGAATATTTGCTGATGCTATCGAGGCAGTGTTAGGAGGGTCAGAAAACTAGTAGCTTGGGAGGATACAAGGATAATAGATTAACAGTAGCCACTGGCAGAGGTGAAAGTGATTCTTGCACAGCTTCTATTAGAATGAGCAGCAGCCTGGAAAACAAGATGCAGGATATTTCAGAGACTACTGGGAGGCATTGTGGTACAAGTAAACACATGGGTTGTGTTAGGGTAGCTAAGAGTAGGAACAGGTACACATATACTTGCGTGTACACCAATTCTAGGAGTTTGGTAAATAAATTTGATGAATTTGAGGTGTTGCTCAAAACATCAAAGGCAGATATTGTTCGGATATCAGAGATGTGGTGTCACACAGATATAAGGAATGTAGAACTGGAATTTGGGGAGTACTATGTGTACAGAAAGGATAGGAAGGGAGAGAGGTTATGCTATTAGTTAAGAACCACATAAAATCCAAGGAAGTGAAGAGAGTCGACATCGCTGGACAGTGCAGTGTCGAGAGTCAGTTTGGTTTCACATAAGCATTGGGAGATCAAAATTGAGAACAGGAGTGTGCTATAGGCCTAATGACTGCTGAGTATAATAAGAAACTGTACAGGGAAATAGAGTGGGCCAGTAAATCAGAGAGTCTTATAATGGGGGATTTTAATTTCCCAGATATTGACTGGAATTTGTGGGTTGGTCACTCGCACACTAACAGGGCTTTTGTGGATTTATTGGATGATTGTTTTCTACATCAGCATGTTCGGGAAGAAACTAGAGGGAGTAATACTCTTGATCTAAGTATCAGCAGTGATTCTTCATGAATCAAGAATCTGCAGATAAAGGAACCACTAGGTGGCAGTGATCACAGTGTGCTGAAGTGGGATTTACTCAAAGAGGTAACTACCATTAGGGGTAAAGGGAAGGGTTATTGCTTCCGTAAAGGCGATTACAATAGTCTGAGACAGTATTTAAATTCTGTACAGTGGCACCATCTGATGCTGTTACCAACAGCATATTCAAAATGGAAAGCATTCAAAGAAATTATCTTGGACGCTACTAGGCTTTACATACCAACTAAGAAATATTGTTCAAGCTGGAACTAATGAGACATATGGCAGAGAAGAAAAATGCATGGGATGCGTATAAATTAATGGGTGACATGGAAGCCTATGAAGATATAAGCTGGTCTGTAACAAATTCACAAAGGAGATTAGGCAGATTATGAGAAATCCTTGGCAAAGGATGCAAAGAAAAACAGAAAAGAGTTCTTTACCTATGTAAACTCTAGAAGAAAGGGGATGAATCAGATTGGTCCACTGGATATTGATGGTTCAACTGTTGACGATCCTGCTGAGGTGGCTAACAAACTAATCGAGTATTTTGCATCTACATTCACACATGAGGAGTTATTCGGGAAGAGGAATGCCAGAGGTGAAGTAAACTCTAGCAGTGAGCTAGATGATATTGTAATAACTGAGAGGAAAGTGGAGGAGAAATTGTTGAGGATAAACATAAAAAAAGGCACCCCGGGTGGATGGAATCTATCCGGTTATATTAAAGGAGGCAGCAAAGGAAGTGAGCAAACCCTTAGCCATAATTATGAGAGCTTCTTTGGACTCAGGGGAGGTACCCATAGACTGGAGATGTGCAAATGTTACCCCAATTCACAAAGGAGGATCAAAGGCTGACACAAGTAATTATAGACCTGTGGGTTTAACTTCTATTCCAGGAAAATTAATGGAGGCACTGATTAAAGAAGCACTACAGGATCATCTAGACAAGACTTCAGTTATAACTCGGACACAGCATGATTTTGTTAAGGGAAAGTCTTGCCTGACCAATTTGATTGGATACTATGATGCAGTCACAAAGGAACTGGATGCAGGGAATAACTTTGATATTATATATTTGGATCTTAGACAGGCTTTTGATACTGTTGCACATGGAAGACTGCTGCACAAATTGGAGCAGTGTGGCATTGGAGGCAAATTGCCGCTAGGAATAAATGGATGGTTGAGGGAGAGAAGACAGAGTGTGGTAATCAATGGACACTGCTCATCGTGGAACAATGTTATTAGTGGAGTCCCTCAGGTTTCAGTGTTTGTTCCATTATTGTTTTCTGTATTTATAAATAATATTGATGATGGCATATCAAGCTTAATTTCCAAGTTTGCTGACGATATAAAGGTTGGCATTGTTGATAAGGTCACTAATGACGCTATGCTGCTGCAACAGGATCAGGAAAGGTTGAGCAGATGGGTTTCGAGGTGGCAAATGAAGTTTAACATTGACAAATGTAAAAATACTACATATGGGAAACAGTAACCCCAGATCAACGTATCAACTCTGTGGTACTACACTGACAGTGGTAGAGAATGAAAAGGACCTGGGGGTATGGTGCAGGCAGGTATGAAGTTCTCTGAGCAGTGCAGATGGGCTGCAAGAGTAGCTCATGGTATCTTGTCAATGATATACAGAATTTTTCTAGTGGGGATAAGGAGGTGATTATTCCCTTGTATAAGGCAATGGTCAGGCACACCTCGAGTACTGTATACAGGTATGGAGGCCTCATTTCAAGAAGGATGTAAAGCTGCTGGAACGAGTACAGAGAAGGGCAAACAAGATTAGTGAATGGAACAAAGGGTAGCTTTTACGAAGAAAGGCTTAAGTTTTGCAAATTACAGTGTCTGGAGACTAGGCACCGGCTAGGTGATCTGATAGAGGTGTATACAGTCTTGAATGGTTTGAGCATGCTCAATGCTGATGGGACTCTTCTTCTTGCTCAGAATAATCACCTGAGAGGGTATAAATTCAAATTGAGGAAAGACAAATGTAAGATAGATGTGCGGAAATTTGCCTTTAGCCAGCAGGTGGTTGGTTGGTGGAACAGACTTACATCCCTTGTCGTAGAAGTTGATAGCCTAAATAAATTTAAGGCTCAGCTAAACAGGTATATCGAACCAACGGAGGGATGAAATGGGAGTGGCTTTTCTTTTGGCTGATGCTGCATAAGCTTGCTTTCTTGTATCATATGCCCCTACTAATGCTAATGCTAATGCTTTTGTGCTGTTCTCCTTACCACTCTCGTCAAAACAGTTGCTTTTGTATCTATTTGTGATATGGTTAATTTTTTTCCAAATCCTTGTGGAATCGGGATATTCTTGGTAGTATAGTGCTACCATCTTGTTTGCTTTCGCGGACAGCAGTTGATATAATCACTAGCATGCACACATCGGCTGGAAAGGCTTGAATTCGAATCAGGTGAGTGACGTGAGGAATTTTGAGTGCATTTCATGTCACTGAGTTATTTGGTTTTAGGTGAACGTTGCATGGTTTTCGTCCAGGAAACAGGGAAATCAACCGCAGAATATACGCAACTAACACAGTGCTGATACCTCTCAGCCTTAGTTGCTTTGGCGCTTATCACACACTGCTGCATATTGCTCGACTTATGTTTCCAAAAATATAAATACTTGTGCTGAATGACATACATTACTAATTGTTGGAAAAAAAAATAAGGTCGTTATCCTCTTGTATAAGCCATGGTAGGTTGCATCTTGAGTATTGTGTACAGGTCGGAAGGCCTCACTTTAGGATTTAGATCTGCTGGAACGGAGATGGGCTATCAGATTGGTGAATGGAACAAAAGGGTGGGGGTGTTTAAGACCTTGAATGGATTAAATAAGAAGAATGGCACTCTTCCTCTTTCTGAGACTACACACATGAGGGGGCACAAATTCAAGTTGAGGAAGGATGGCTGCGGGATCGATGTGTAGAAGTTTAGCCAGCGGATGATTGATCGTTGGAACAGGCTTCCATCTGTTTGCAGAAGTGGATGGTTTGAATACATTCAAGGGAGAACTGGACAAATTCTTGGACAATATGGACGAGTGAAATGTGTATGTTTTTTTTTTTATATTATTTTATTTTATTTTATTTTTTTTTGACTGATGCTATATAAGCTTGCTTTCTTGCATTTGCCACTGCTACTACTACTCCTACATAATATTAATATTATCGTTATATAATATTAATATATTATATTATCGAGATCCGTTCTATAAATATTTGCGGATTGTTTTTGTTGCTATTCAGGCGCATCATAGGCCATATTGTGCTGTATATAATATGTCTGTAAGCTGCGTTCTACGAGTCGATTTGCTGTTTGCTAGACGAAAAACCATGTACCCTCTCCTGATACCTATTAACTCAGCTACGTTGTAAAGAGATCCATAAAAATTCCACGCGCTTTTGACGGGATTCAATCTCATGTCTTTTCAACGCAGTGTGGGAAGATGGTGTTTATACCAACTGTGCACCCAAGAGACAATTTTGTTGAAATTGATACACGTTTATGAATGGAATGAAAAATTCAAATGAGACACCACGAGCGATCAGCAGTTGCTGTATCATCTTCGTTAAACGATACCCAAAGCCATGACATCACATCATACTGCGCATTTGTCAAGAAGCACTTGATCCACATTATTTCACATATCTTTTTTCTCCCATAGTGCATATTAACTTGATGAAAATAACCTTATCTCTATACAAAAATTTATGCATTCTATGAAACCAGGGTTATTTCGAAATGTTTAAACAAGGATAATCTTGCACATGCTTTGCATCAATTTCGTTAAAAACACTCTGTACATCAGCATGTATGGAAATTCGACTTTTCGAACAGTCTCGCATGTTTGCTGATTGTTTTTATTCAAGTTGTCCGAAAGTCACACTACAGATTTTTCGATTTGCAATGAACATGAATGCCTAGCCCTTGGGTAGCACAGTTGGTAGAATCACTGTACTCCCCCACACCGGCAGAAAAGACCTTAGTTCGAGTCCCATCGATGACATCTGGAATTTTTATGGGCCTTTTAACGCGTGTCGGTGTCGGGCGGGGGTAGCATGTTTTTTCTCCAGGAAACTCGGGTTTTTCGCCCGGGGAAAGAAAAATGGACCTCAATATGACCTTGGAAAATAGAAAATCAAAGCAAAATAGCTTTAGTCGCCAATAGTCCTTAAACCCTAATACAACAGCATGTGTGTACCATAGTAAATTTTCTTCTATTGTCAACCACGGACCCAATTATTTCAAACACATTAGCTACAGAATATAATAGGTAAACATGCTTGGCTACAACCGTGTTTTAAAGAGTAACACACCTTCACTATGGTGGAACTGTTAGTAATTCTGGGTATAACCCCTATGCGCAAGCACACTGTGGGTGACTACCCAGGTGTGAACAAACGTAAGCAGGGGTCAAGGTGTGGCACCCACACCACATGGAGGAATGCCGCCCTCTGTGTTAACAGGCAATACTAGGTGGTAGATTTCTCTAATCAACCAGTGTAATTCCACCACTTTGCTTATTGGAAGGCATGTTTAGTCACCAGGGCCAAGTTCTGGTCAACTCTTCCCACCGCTTCCTTAGCCAGGTGGGCAGGAGCAGCAGTGCGTAGCATATGCTTTTTGATTAGACCGGGGTTCGAACCAGGGAATGATCACCGCACATCCCGAGAGCAATATGGCTTTAGTTGCTAATGCTCTTAAAAACCAAATAACAAACAAACAAACCATCTCTTCCATCATGCAGTTTGACTGACCTTTGAGGTTATGATACATATCATGATGAGATCCAATCTTCCTTACATTTTGAGGGTACAGCTATAAAACCGTGTTCACAGGCCGGCCGCTAGTTAGTACACCGAACCGAACTTATTGGTAACTCTCTAGGAGGCTTCCGGATCAGCTATTGTATACAAGATCAGCTATCTTGCTACCAGATAGTGACTGGCGGGAGTCCTAGTAGTGTGTATGCGGATGGGGATCATTGTCGAGGCCATGTTTTTTCAAGGATCTCGTTATATTCTTACCATGAGTACAGCATATCCAAAAATTTCATTACTTCATACAGCATGTCTCTCCCACACATTTTCTTACTATTCAATACGCCATGAATTGTCAAACTAATAGAGTAAGCTTATCTGAAAAAAAATCTAAACCTCTCAATCACTTCCTAGTTCATTTCACAAATATGCGTACTCTCAGTTATAATCTCAACGATGTCCATTTCCACTTACAGTCTGCCAAACCCCATATACTTTTTCTGACAGAATCTCAGTTATCGGTTGCCAAATTATTCGCTGTATGATTCTTTTCGCCTCAAATATGTTACTTGTGCATATGTCCGTTCTGATGTTCCCTGTCAGAGACTAGGTAATTTGGAATCTCCTCATTTCGCTCTTCTCTGGCTTGAAATCTCTCTACATCATTCTGTCAAACTCATCTGTTGTCTCTACCGTTCTCCCCAACTCTACTAATCATTTGAAGCTCTTTGACTTCCTCTCTTTTCAACTCGACTTTCTTCAGTCCAACTTTCCTAACAGTGAGGTGATTTTCCTTGCTGATTTTAATGTTCACCACTCCAGTTGGCTTCCGTTTTCTAGTCACATCGACCCAACTGGTCGAGATGCTGAGGCGTTTGCAATTACTAATGACCTGACACAGGTTGTTCATTTACCTACCAGAATACTGGACAATCCTAACCATACAGCCAACACACTTGATCTTTTTTTCACAAACAACCGTTCTAAGTACACGGTTGAAGTGAGTGGTCCTTTAGGCACCTCAGATCACAACTTAGTGATTGTCTCTTCTACAATGGAGCCTTTATCTCATGGCTATTCCCAAACTTGTGTTGTTTAGCATTATAAGGATGCAAAATGGGATGATCTGCGAGATTTCTTTTCCTTGGTGGGATTACTGTTTCAAAACTTCTGAGGTCAACATTTGTTTAGATGGTGTCAGTGAAATTATTCTTATAGGAACGGAATCCTTTAGTCCACACTCCACTTTAAAATCTCGTTCTTTATCTAAACCTTGGTTTTCCAATGAATGTCCTAAGGCATTCAAGAGAAGAATGCTGCATATTGCAATTGGCTTCTTTTCAAATCTTCAGTTTCATTTTCTGCCAACACCAAAGCTCACAACAATTGTAAAGCAGTTATTAATTAGCCCAAACTAGATTTTGAACTGGCTAAGAGTACGGATCTTACTTCTTGCCCTAATAGTAGCCGAGCATTCTGGTCTCTTGCCAAAGCTATTAGCCGCAACTTTTGCCCATCTCTGCTCCCACCTCTGTCAAAACCAGATGGTTCTGTTGTCACTTCAGCCAAGGATAAATCTGACCTGTTAGCATCCCATTTTTCTTCCAACTTATATATTAATGATCTTGGTAAAACACCTCCAACCATTCCCAATACACTCCATTCAATGCCTCCTGTGGTCTTCCGTCAAATGGATGTCTGAAGGATTTTGACAAAACCTGATGCTCAGAAATATCCAGGTCCTGATGGTATTTCTCTAATTGTTTTCAAAACCTGTGCTCCTGAACTTACTCCTGTTGTTTGCCGCCTTTTTTCACTTTCTTATTGGAAATGTGTTTTTCCTTATGCTTGGAAATTCGATCATATCCAGCCTGTACCTAAAAAAGGTGACAAATCCCTCCCATTCAATTATCATCCCATTGCAATTACTTCTACTCTTTATAAAGTAATGGAGAAATCAATTAACTGCCAACACATAAACTACCCAGAAACCGTCCGTCTGATCGACGATTGCCAGTATGTGTTCCGTTAGTGTCGATCCACTGGTGATATTCTGGCTTTACTTTACAGTGGGACCAACTGATGATGTTACCAACAGCAAACTCAAAATGGGAAGCATTCAAGGAACTAATCTTGGTGGCTACCAGGCTTTACATACCAACTAAGAAATATTGTTCAAGGTTTAGGCCTAAATGGTTGTCAGATGGACTAATGAGACATGTGGCAGAGAAGAAAAATGCATGGGATACATACAAATTAATGGGTGACATGGAAGCCTATGATAGATATAAGTTGGTCTGTAACCAAGTCACAAAGGAGATTAGGCAGGCAAAGGCAGACTACGAAAAATCCTTGGCAAAGGATGCAAAGAAAAACAGAAAGGAGTTCTTTACATACTTGAACTCGAGAAGGAAAGGGATGAATCAGATTGGTCCACTGGATATTGATGGTTCAACAGTTGAGGATCCTGCTCAGGTGGCTAACAATCTAAACGAGTATTTTGCATCTACATTCACGCATGAGGAGTTATTCAGGAAGGAGAATGATGTAGGTAAAGTAAACATTGGCAGTGAGCTGGATGATTTTTTTTTAACTGAGAGGAAAGTGGAGGAGAGATTGTTGAGGATAAACATAAAAAAGGCACCTGGGGTGGATGGGATCTATCCAGTTATATTAAAGGAGGCAGCAAAGGAAGTATGCAAACCCCTAGCCATAATTATGAGAGCTTCTTTGGACTCAGGGGAGGTACCCATAGACTGGAGATGTGCAAATGTAACCCCAATTCACAAAGGAGAATCAAAGGCTGACACAAGTAATTATAGACCTGTTAGTTTAACTTCTGTTCCAGGTAAATTAATGGAGGCACTGGTTAAAGAAGCACTGCAGGATCATCTAGACAAGAATTCAGTTATAGCTCAGACGCAGCATGGTTTTGTTAAGGGCAGGTCTTGGCTGACCAATTTGATTGGATACTATGATGTAGTCACAAAAGAACTGGATGCAGGGAATAACTTTGATATTATATATTTGGATCTTAGAAAGGCTTTTGATACTGTTGCACATGGAAGACTGCTGCACAAATTGGAGCAGTGTGGCATTGGAGGCAAATTGCTGCTATGGATAAGGGGATGGTTGAGTGGCAGAAGACAGAGAGTGGTAATCAATGGACACTGCTCAACGTGGACTAATGTTATTAGTGGAGTTCCTCAAGGTTCAGTGTTGGGTCCATTGTTGTTTTCGGTGTTTATGAATGATATTGATGATGGGATATCAAGTTTAATGTCTAAGTTTGCAGATGATACAAAGGTTGGCAGGGTCGTTAAGGACACTACTGACGCTATGCTGCTGCAACAGGATCTGGAAAGGTTGAACAGATGGGCTGAGAGGTGGCAAATGAAGTTTAACATTGACAAATGTAAAGTACTACATATGGGTAACAGTAACCCCAGAGCAATGTATCAACTCTGCGGTGCTACACTGACAGTGGTGGAGAATGAAAAGGACCTGGGGGTAATTGTGCAGGCAGATATGAAGTTCTCTGAGCAGTGCAGACGAGCTGCAAGAGTAGCTCATGGTGTCTTGTCAATGATATACAGGAATATTTCTAGCAGGGATAAGGAGGTGATTATTCCCTTGTATAAGGCAATGGTTAGGCCACATCTTGAGTACTGTATACAGGTCTGGAGGCCTCATTTCAAGAAGGATGTAGAGCTGCTGGAACGGGTACAGAGAAGGGCAACAAGATTAGTAAATGGAACAAAGGGTTGCTCTTACGAAGAAAGGCTTAAGTTTTGCAAATTACAGAGTCTGGAGACTAGGCACCGGCGAGGTGATCTGATAGAGGTGTATAAGGCTTTGAATGGTTTGAGCATGCTCAATGCCAATGGGATTCTTCATCTTTCTCAGAATAATCACCTCAGGGCATAAATTCAAATTGAGAAAGGACGGATGTCGGATAGATGTGCGGAAATTTCCCTTTGGCCAGCGGGTGGTTGGTTGGTGGAACCGACTTCCATCACTTGTTGTTGAAGTTGATAGCCTAAACAAATTTAAAGCTCAACTGGACAGGTATTTCGAACGAACGGAGGGGTGAAATGGGAGAGGGTTTTTTTTTTTTTTTTGGCTGATGCTGAATAAGCTTGCTTTCTTGCATCATATGCCTCTACTAATGCTAATGCTAATGCTAATGCTTATGATACCCATTTAGGGACTAATTCAATGGAAAAGTTTGGTGAAACACAACCAGTTGCTCTTGACATCTCAAAGGCTTTCGATCGTGTTTGGCATAAAGTTCTTCTAATCAAGCTTCCATCTTTTGGTTTGCCAACTGTTTTTTGTAATTGGGTATCCAGTTTTCTCTCTGAGGGTGATGGTAGATAGATCTGTCTATTTCTCCACTAATTCTGGTTCCCTCAAGGTTCCGTTCTTTCTCCCACTCTTTTGCTTTTGTATATTAATGACCTTCTTCCATTGACTGGAAATCCTAGCCATTGTTTTGCTGATGATAGCACCTTGCATTCCACTTTCCAATATGAGAAACTTTGCCCTGCTCAATCAGCTTCAACTTCTCGAATATCCGCTACCCATTCCTTAAATGCTGATCTCCAGGTAATTCTCCAGTGGGGCAAAGACAACTTAGTTGATTTCAATCCTTCTAAAACTCAGTTTTGTCTTATATCTCGCAAAGTGGATTCTTCTGCTCCTATGCTTATCTTTGGTGACACTCCAATTTCTTGGCAAGACGATATATCTCTTTTGGGGATTACCCTGACTTCTAATCTCTTGGCACAAGCTCATTAAAAATATTGCTTCCTCTGCATCTAAAAAACTTGGTTTTCTCTTTCGCTCTTGGCGTTACTTTTCTTCCAAACAGCTGTTCACTGTGTACAAATCGCAAATCCGACCTACCATGGAATATTGTTCCCACATATCGGGAGGTTCCCCCAAAACCTCTCTAAGGCGTCTTGATTCCATTCAGGGCAGTTAGGTTAATTAATGACTCATCTCTAAGAGTCTCTCCACTCGCTGGCTCATAGATGTACTGTTTCTGCTGCATGCCTTTTCTACAGATACTTCCATGGGCTCTGTCCTTCTGAATTGGCTTCTATAATTCCTGCTCGCTCTTTCAAAAGTCATTTACTGTACAACTTCAACTCACAGAACCAACTTTTCATCTTCCTTGTTTCAACTGCCATTTTCTGGAACAACCTTCCTTCACACGTATTTCCTGAAAATTAGTCTTCAGAAGTTCAAGTCTAATGTCAACAAATATCTTCTTTCGTCTTCTCAACCTCCAACCCAATCACGGTACTAAGTACTATAGGTTCTAATACCTCTCGTGTTTGCAGTTTTCATTAAAAAAAACAAAACACTTAGTGTTTTACTATCACGTTTTCTATAACGTTTGCTTTTGGTAGGAAAAGGAGAAAAATTATTACACACGTGTTTCAATTCCAACTTGAATGTTGTCTTCGAGTTAAGTTTTGGACTTGACAAATGTAGAATCAAAACTTTGAAGGAGTTGTAAATGATTCAGGCACAATTGTAATAATTTCAAATTTTTTCTACCAATAAATTAAGTTAAACAACATTCAAGTTACAAACTGTGATGACTTTTTTTCTCCTTTAATCTTATATATGGTAAGAACTGACCCAAGTATTAGCGGTTTTACATCTTATTCATTGCCCGAAGAAGACGAATTGGAAAGTAAAGTTCGAAACGTAGAGAAATTGCTTAATTTTGGGTTGGATTTTACACTACGATTGTAGTTTACTTTTATCAACTGGCTATTGTGTATTCACACTGATATTTTATATTATATTTAAGCTAATACATCATATTATGCCTTGCACATTTATATTTTACTTTAGCCGTTCCAATTAACTGAACCTAAAAATACATATGTATTTAGGTACTGATAAAAACGGAACTTTTGTTTAAAATCACTATTGTCCAAAAACGAATTCATTGTTCATCATGCAAAAGTATCAGTAACTTTCTCCATATAATGATGGCTGCCTTTCGAACGTTAAATTATGTGATATCACATTTTCTGATATACACTAGTAAGCAATCAACACAAGTTGTGTGGTTTTATGTTGTTGTAATAGGGTTTTAGGAGCATCGGCAACTAAGGTCATATTGCTCTTTATATACTGTCTGTTAATTGCAGGCGTTCGGTGGTCGATTTTCAGAAAAACCTCAGTTCCAGGAGTAAAAACCATGCTACCCTTGCCCAAGACCAACTAACTCAGCCATGTTGTGAAAAAGACACATAAAAATTCCTCTCATCACCACCGACTCTCGAACTCAGGTCTTTTTCGCCCTGTGTGGGAACAATGGCAATCCTATACCAACTGTGCTACCCACGAGGTCCACAAGTAGTGCAACTGCATAATTCTGTACATTACTATATTGGCAAACATTTGCCATGAATGTACTGTAGTTGGACAAAATTTATTTCCCTGACGAAGTGCGATTTCAGATTAATGGCTACATCAATAATAAAAATTGGAGAATGAGTGTTGAAAATCCACTTTTTGCAAAACCCCTTACATGCAAAAAAAAAAAAAAAAAAAAAAATCGGTATTTGGTATGGCATATCTTGAGGATAGGGGCCTCATTTTGTTTCACCTCTTATGTTTACAAGGCATCATAATGTATTTTATTGCATTCTCTTGGAAAATGAGAGATCTGGCTCCAACAGGATGAGCCAACCTACCATACTGCATGCTCAACCGTCGAAATGTTGCAAGTTTTTTGGGGATCAAATCATATTTCAGGGTCTTGGGCCATCTACGTCTCCTGATTTAACAACCTGAGACTACCTTTTAGGGGATTATTAAAGCAGAAAGCTACATAAATTAATTCTTTTGATCACGTTGTTACATCACTTCCAACATGATCAAGAGTGAATTTATGTATACCTAACAATGGACTCTTCCAGCAGTGTTCATAAACTACTTGTTAATAATTCTGATAATAAATTGTTTTCCTTCAATCGTTTTTGAGTTTACTTTTAAAATGAATACTCTGTATCCATTGTAACTGAGTACAGTGCTCAGCATGTAGTTTTAAAGATTTTTTGTGCTAAAGATAATGGGGAAACAACTTTGCCATCAGTTTTACTGACATAACAGAAAACGAGAGGTTATGTATCATTCTCATGAAACTAGTTCCACTAAAAAAGTATTTTTTTCCATCTCTACTCTATAGTTTACTGAATGACTAACTTGACCGAACTGACCCGAATTCACTTCCATAAATCGACTGAGTTGAATAAGCCAAGCTTATTCAACTCAGTCGTTCAACTCTTATTTCCTTAGTTTCAAATGTTAAAAAATTCTCACTTAATGAATTTTTAAAATAACTTTTAGATTTTTTTTAGTTAAAAAGAAAGTGTTTTCAACCATAGTATGCAATGTGTTTATTTTGATATTGTCACATGATTGTGGCTAGGGTCCAGTGTCAAAACTAGGAATTGTTGCTGTTGGGATTTATAAATATTCAATTCCTACTCATTTAGAGCATGTCTCGAGCAATATTTTTGTATGGACTGTTACATTCCTTTGTGCTTCAGAAAGTGCCCTGTCAATGTAACAAGAGCAGGGCAATCCTTTTCATGGCACTAATGTTCAATGATGCACTGCTATCACTGAACGAACTATCTAGAGCACTAGCACAGATCATGGGTTGCAAGGTCTTAACCTTTATCAGGGGCATTCCTAGGGTATGTTGTACTTGGGTGCCAATTGAAATTTGGCACCCCCTTTTAAAATTTTCTTCGTTAAGTGTAAGTTTCAGGTGCCCACGTGCAGTGCACTCCTTGCACCCTCAGGATGGCCCACCGTTGACCTTTATACCTGTATGCAGTCAGAGTCCTATTTCTGATCATGCAAAGGTCTGTATGACCAGACTAATGCCACCCTATACCAGAATCCATCCCGCTGAACTGTCTATTCCTGCACATACACTGGGTTGCTTGGGAGTTTCTCTTTCATGCTCACTAGGGTATGATGTCGGTACTCAATGGGGAAACACCGCAGGTTTCCCCATTGATATAAGGTCTATGTCTGTGCATATTTAAGGTATGGGCTAACATTCATATTTGCTGCTGCATAGCATCCACAAAGCAAAGAGAGAGAGAGAGAGAGAGAGAGAGAGAGAGATGAGAACCTTGCCATGGCCAAATCAGATGATCATGGGCAAAGATTATATGGTTTTCCCCCTCACAAAAATTCAGTGCGTGATCAAAAATGGAAACCTTTCAGTTTAGGAAATAAAAAAATATAATGAGGCTCAAGATATGATGTATATATGGGGGAACTTTTCTGATATTGAAATCATTTAGTGTTTCTTCAACAATTGACAGTGTGTACTTTTCGATTGTTATGATGCAGTAGATTTTAGACATTTTCAAATCAGGTATTTTCTGCCCAGCTCTGCAATTCATTTTCCTTTAGAACTTCACTGTAATATTCTTCATACAGTTGGTGTTTCTACAGTAAACAATGCCTTTCATATTGAAAAAGATGATCATATGCTTGTCAACAGACTTCATGGACACTGTCTTCCTTGTAGATTGAGATGTGCCATATTTCCACCGCAAAAGTGTTTAAATTGTGTTAATTCAGGATTGTATCGGTAGATCAGAGTCCTCTCCAGTAATCATTCTGCTTAAAAAATATTTTTCTGATGCTGGTAAGTATTTTTGAAGCAAACCCAGTCAACAATAAACTGCCTTCATTCAAGAATAAGGAGTCATGTCTCCAGAATGAACAAATGTCATTCCAATGTGGTATTCAAAATGCCATTTTTGCTGCCATAACTAATACACAAAACCTCTGCAAATTTTCTGATTGCAATTCATCTGGCTTCAAAGGCAACAGCAGCCAATGCACTAGTAGTAACAGAAGTTCGTGTTAATGGTTGTCTTCATATAATGTCATGTTCTGGTTCTTCCATCTTTTTGAACCACTTATACAATCTAAATGCAGTGGATCTGCATATAGCAGGTTCTCCGTGGGGTTTATGCACAAAATGTAATAATTCTGCTGTTTTGCTGAACAGGATACAGAATTTCAGTGGCTTGCCATTGTTTCATTATTTTCCTTATACTTGATACTTGGGATATCCTTGTTAGCATTTGATGCTGTTTTTCAAAAATTGTGGATCTGCAGAGAAAAAAATTTAAATAAATATATATAAGAGATTAATATCTGAATATTACAACATACAATTAGTCCAAACACATCATATTAGTATACAGCACACTCTGAATTAGCAAAAACGGCATCGTTTTAGTTAAATCTCATATTGTGAACACCTTCACAATGAGTTGCCATGATATTGCACTACTTTGTATAAGCAAAACGCTTCACCAAAGAAGAAGACCATTGTTACTTATTCTCAGCGGGTACCACCATCCAGACAGCACCATTTCAGGGTTATTTGGCCCTTCTTCAGTGAGTGTGTGGGCACCCTGGTGATGCAATGATGACAAATACACAATACGAGAGATGCCTGATACTCAACTGTTTTGTCATCATTGCATCACCAGGGTACCTATGCACGCACGCACACACACACACACACACACACACACACACCAAAGAAGGGCCAAATATCCTCCAAAACAGTGCCATCTGGGTGGTGGTAGTATCCGCTAAGCATAAGGAGCAATAGTCTTCTCCTTTGGTGAAGTGTTACTTATTCGAAGTAGTGCAACATCATGGCAACTCGTGAAGGTGTTCACAATATGAGATTTAACCAAAACGATGCCGTGTTTGCTAATCCAGAGTTTGCTGCATACTAATATGATGCATTTGCACTAACTTGTATGTTGTCTAATTCTCTCGCAGCCTTAGACTTAAGCCCTTAAAGTATTTCTATCTCAATATTATTAATAATTGTTCTATATTTGTGTAGTAAAATTAGTAGCCTGAACAGCTAGCAAATGATATAGACACCATCCTACCATGGAAAACATTCTATGTGGAGCTATATCATAATTGTGAAAGAGTGATTCACACAGCCAATACTGGGGATGGGCTACTTTGTTTTTTTAATTAAAACAAGTAACAGAATCCTGAAAACCTAAAATAATGATTTTTTTTTATTGATTTTTTTTTTTATGAAATCCCCAAACACCAGAGGTATTAGAACCTATGGTACTCAGTACTGTGCATGCGTTGGAGGTTGAGAAGATGAAAGAAGATATTTGTTGACAGACTTGAACTTCTGTAGACTGTAATTTTCAGGAAATACATATGAAGGAAGGTTGTTCCAGAAAACAGCAGTTGAATGAATAAACGAGGAAGTTGAAAAGTTGGTTCTCTGAGTTTGAAGATGGACAGTAAACGGATGTTGGCTGGTGGCAACACATGTTAGGACTGTTTTGAAAGAGGAAGCGGGAATTATAGAAGCCAATTCAGAAGAACAGTGCCCATGGAAATATCTGTAGAAAAGGCATGCAGCAGAAACAGTACGTCTATGAGACAGAGAGTGTGGAGAGACTCTGTTACTCTGATTAACTAATAACAAAACAATTCATATACTTTGCCATTCGTATACAAGTATACTTTGCCATTCGTATACAAGCTTTGCTATTCAAAACAATTCATATAAGAGTATACTTTGTTTTTTTAATTAAAATAAGTAACAGAATCCTGTAGACCTAAAATAATGATTAAATAATAACAACACAATTCATATAATAATTACAAAAATATCTGTTTAATAGCCTATCAATAATTAAATATTACAAAAATTCATTTTATGTGGCGAAAAAACAAGCATTTACATTAAGATATTAGTAAAACAATACAAATTAACAAATGATCTGCAAGCATTTTAATCCAAGCTATTAAAGGAGAGTGTAGGTGTATATGAATGTCTACCTTCTGCAAAAAGGACACGACAGATAATGTACTTTTGAGAAAATTCCAAATACATGTTGCGATCTTCTTGTCTGAGATAACTCTCGGGACCCATCCCAAGTAACAACTGAAACAAAGGGTCATTTATCAAAGGGATTTATCATAATATTTAACTGTCATATAAAGGCTTTTAAAGTTGAACATGAAACCAGTTAAGGCAGCATTCCTCAAACATTTATTTTACACCTAATTAAATGTAATTCTTTTTGCACCCACTTATTTCTAGATAATATGTAATTTTTTATTATGTATAAAAATAATTTCATAAAATTTAATTCATGTATTATATTCAAGTATAAATGTGTTTGTATATTTAAATGTAAAATACTGTTTTAACTTATAAAGTTTAGAATAAATCCGAAACCTATTTTAACAGTTCACCCCCCCCCCCACCCCCAACCCAAGTAATTACTCCTGAAACAGGCATGCCCCATAAGCTGGGAAACTTTAGATTAGGGGTTTTCCACCTATGGCATATAGTTAGCATATGAGAATGCTTATAACACAAATTTACAATTTTGAAAAATTATTAATCTAGGGAAGCAAAATCACATATCTTTTAATGAGCTTTACTACAGAAAACACACAGTGCCACAGAGGAATAGTAAAGTCAAACTGGGCTGATATAAAATAAATGACAATGATATGAAGAACCATTCATATCATTGTCATTTAGGAAAATGATATGAATGGAGGGAGGGAGTATAAAGCTCCAAGCACAGGTGTGTCGGCTGTCTCTGGTCTGGATATTATGGAGAGAGGCCAAAATTGGATGCCCCCAATGGGAAAGACAACCTAGTCCAGTGACGCTTTTGGCCCAGTATCCATGCTGATTTTTGAAACTGCTGCACAGAAGCTTCAAGAATCCAACCATTACTAATATTAATGAGATCATCACCAGATTCAAGGATTATCCCTTTTGACTGAAGAAGTACCAATGTCTCCCCAATCCAAAGCTAAAGAAGTGATGGGAAATTATAGACCAATAAGTGCAGTAGCTGTGGCAGGTAAGATGATGGAGTCTATGGATAAAAACAACACAAACTGCATCCTAAATGGCTCTTAGTATGGTATATTAACAAGAGATTCTGCCTAACAAATCTAGCAAATTACTATAAAATGGGTGGAAGAGTAATTAACAATAGGAACCAGGCAGCGATGCTTCACAAGGATTTGAACTGATTGTGTGGTCTAAAATGACAACTACAGTTTAATGCTACCAAATGTCAATTATTTTACTTGGGAAACAGAAACCCAGGAGCAGAGAGTGGAAGGGGATGATTAAAGGATGTTCAGATAAGAAATGGGATTACAACAGAGAAAGACACGAAGTTCAACACGCAGTATAAGTAGACAACAGGATCAGCATATTGTGTTATGTCATTGATTTATCAGAATTTTTCAAGTGGGGAGAATGAGTGTATTATCCTTCTGTACAAGATAACAGGGAAAAAGAAACATATTTATACATCCAGTCTAACAATGCTTCTAATAATTCCTTAAATTTATTCAAACTACCCACTTTTACAACAATAGATGGACATTCCAACAATTGATTACTCTTTGGCTAAAAAGCAAATTAAGTGTGCTGTCAAAGTAAGAGTAAAGATACAAGCAGCATTTAGTTACTCGATTACTTAAAGCCTTACTCACTTAGATCAGGTCTCCTTGCAGATGCCTAGTTTTCAGGTGCTGCAATTTTCAGAAGTGAATCTTTCTTAGTATGTCCCTAATTAATTTTGCTCTTCTCTGTACCTGTTCCAACAGATCCACATCCTTCCTACAATTAGGCCTCTGTATGCAGTACTCAAAATGCAGCCTAACCATTGCCTTGTATCAGACCTGGCCAACCCAAAGTCCGCCACATTATTTTTTGCAGCCCGCTGGATGATTTTTATACTACTGACTACATCAGTGGGAAATCATTCACTAGCTGCACTAGGTACGATAAATAATGAGAAATATAATACTAGACCAGCTGTACTTCCCCCAATCCCCACCACTCCTTCCCTTCTTCGAACCATGTTGCGTCGTGGAAATGCCAGGGAGGGAGAACTCAGTCCCAAACAGTATTCATATCTTCTCACACCAGTTGGGTACTCAATAGGTACAAGTGGAGAGAAGACTGGATGTCTTGAAAGGAATAAAACGTTTTTTTAGAAAAGTATTTCTAGCAGAAAAAGTTTAAATAAGTAGTGCAGATGCACTTGTTGTCATTAAATGCCTCTAAAAAATATTAATTAATAGATTTATTTTTGACCTTTCAGAATGAATTAAAAAAAAAAAAAAAAAGAAAAGGTTTCAGAAGAAAACAGACAATTCAGCAACCACTGGGAAGATGATTACTTCTTCATAGTACAGAACTCCAGATTAACATGTTTGATTTGCAGAGACAGTTGCTGTATTTAAGGAATAAAATGTTAAAAGACATCATGAAACGAACCATGGCGAGTATGTGAAATTCAATAAAGAATTGAAAACACGTAAAAGTTGGCTGTGCTTAAATCTAAATTAAAGGCTCTGCAAATGATGTCTAGTTCATTGTTACAACAATCATCTAACATTATCAAAGCAAGCTATTCTGTCACACTGTTAATTGCAAAGAAAATGAAGCAATTTTCAGATGGGGAATTGGTGAGTGTTTGGAAGTCGTTCTAAAAGATGTTTTGCCCAATAAAAGTAAAATATTTTCAAGCATATGTCTGCTGCATCAAACAAGTTGTCACAGCAATGATATTTCATCTGAAACAGTGGTGACTTTGCAGGATTGGATTGAAGAATTCAAAACTTATTCTTTAGCGTTCAATGAAAGTACGGATATTTCAGACACATCTCAACTTGCAGTATTTATTTGTGGAGTTAACAATTCTTTCAAGTGAGAGAAGAAATGCTAAACCTTTTAAGCTTGAAAAACACCACTAAAGGTGAAGATGTTTTCCAAGCCATAAAAAAGTGTTTGTCCAACGATAGTTTGCATTTAGAGGTGCTTTTCGGATTAACAACAGAGGGAGCACTGGCTATGACAGGGAAAAGTAAAGAAGCTGCAGCTGTTTATGACGAGTTGGAGGTGAGAACCATTAAAATCAGTGATGTATTTGTCATACACTGTTTGACACAGCAAAATTTATGCACTCAAGTGTTGTCTATGAACCATGTCATAGATGTGGTTATATAAACAGTAAACTAGATTTGATTGAATGCACTTCAACGTTGCTAGTTCAAGGAATTCCTGAATGAATTATGTTCTGAATACAGTGACATTGTGTATTTTACCAGTGTAAGATGGCAGAGTCACAGAAAGTGTTTAAAACGATTTTTTGAGTTACGAGAAGAAATCGAAATTTTTATGAAAAAGGAGAAAGTACAAGGCTTCTGAATTAAATGATGAAAAGTGGTTGTTAGACCTATGTTTTTTTGGTAGATATAACCGAAAAAATTAACCAACTAAACAAGGAGTTGCAGGGATAAGATAATTTAATTAATGATGCTTGTAAGATAATTTAATTAATGATGCTTGTAATCACATCAACGCAATTCCAAATGAAATTATTGTTGTTTGAGCACCAACTTAGAAATAACAATACTCAACATTTTTCATTGTTAAACGACTTCAAAAACGGTCATTACAGAAATTTCTCGAAGTACACCAATGAAATAAAAAAAAACTTTCAGCAGCATTTGATTGTCATTTCTCAGAACTCACAAAATATGATAGTGTTTGAGATATTTTGTTCTCCATTTCACGTTGTTTCCACTGTCCCAGAAACTCTGCAGATGGACGTAATTGATTTACAGTGCAGCAATGAATTAAAACATTCATGCCACATCAAAAATCAACATTTACAACACATAAGTCATAAAGGAAAAGTATCCCAAATTAAGATTTTTTGCACAAAAAATTGTGAGTGCCTTCAGATCCACATACGTTTGTGAAACATTCTTTTCAAAAATGTAATTTATTAAAAGTAAATCTCGAGCTTCAATAACAGATGAAAATCTGGAAAATCAATTAAGATGTGCAACTACCAATATTGAAGGCCTCATTTTAGGAAAGATGTAGAGCTACTGGAACGAGTACAGAGAAGAGCAATGAGATTGGCGAGCAGAACAAAGGGGTGCTCTTACCAAGAAAAGCTTCGGTTTTGCAAATTGCAGTGTCTGGAGACTAGGCACCTGTGAGGTGATCTGATTGAGGTGTTTAAGGTTTTGAATGGATTGAGCAAGCTCAATGCTGCTGAGATTATTCCTCTTGCTCAGACTACGAGGGGACACAAATTCAAATTGAGGAAGGGCATTTGTAGAATTGATGTACGGAAGTTTGCATTTAGCCAACTGGTGGTTGATTGCTGGAACAAATTTTCAAATGTTGTGGAAATTGATAGTTTAAATAAATTCAAGGAAGAGCTAGACAGGCTATTGGAGGGAATGAGGAGGTGAAATGGGAGGTGTTGTGTTTTTTTTTTTTTTTTTTTGGTATAGGCTTGCTTTCTTGCATCATTTGCTGCTGCTAATGCTAATGTTAAAGCCATGAGTTTCCACATCACTCAATAAATGTCTTCTCCAATACCTTGTCACACGTTCTATAGGTAAGCCATCATTTTCTAAGAATGAACTACTAAATGTTTTCTTAGGAGATATGACTTTGAAAATGCCTTACCACATGTTTCACAAGAGAATCGTTTTTCTCTGGTATGCACTAATGAATGCGTTTTCAAATTGCATGACTGGGAAAATGCTTTGCCACATATTTCACAAGAAAATGGTTTTTCTTGAGTGTGAACTAATAAGTGTGATTTCAAATTACCTGACTGTGAAAATGCTTTTCCACATATTTCACAAAGAAATGGTTTCTGCTGGGTGTGCACCAATAAATGTGTTTTCCGATGTCCAGATTCAGAAAATGCCATACCACATATTTCACAAGAGAAGGGTTTCTCCCGAGTATGAATAAATAAATGTGACTTCAGTCTATGCAGTCTTGAAAATGCCTTTCCACATGTTTCACAACAGAATCTTTTCTCCTGAGTATGTACTATCAAATGTGCTTTCAGATTACTTGATTTAGAAAATGCCTTGCCACACGTCTCACAAGGGAAGGGCTTTTCTTGAGTATGAACAATTAAGTGTGACTTCAGTCTGTGTAATTTTGAAAATACCTTCCCACATGTTTCACAAGAGAATCTTTTCTCCTGAGTATGTATCATCAAATGTGCTTTTAAATTACTTGCTTTAGAAAATGCCTTTCCACATGTTCCACAAGGAAAAGGTTTCACCTGAGTATGAACAAGTAAATGTGACTTCAGTCTGTGCAACCTTGAAAATTCTTTTCCACATATTTCACAAGAAGAAGGTGTTTCCTGGGTGTGAACTAATAAATGAGATTTCAGAATTTGTGATCTTGAAAATGACTTGCCACATGTCCCACAGGAGAAAGGCTTCTCTCGAGTGTGAACTAACTGATGTGTTTTTAAAATACCTGATCTGGAAAATGCTTTTCCACATATTTCACATGTGAATGCTCTCTCCTTTGTATGAACTAGGGAATGTGTTTTTAGGTTACTTGAACATGAAAATGTCTTGTTGCATATAGCACATGAAAAGGGTTTTTTTTTATTATTAGCAGAGTAATGTGTGTTTAGATCACTGGAATATATGAATTTTCTGCCGCTAGTTCCAAAAGTGAAAGATTTTTGTTCTATTTTCTTGGTTTTTATATGATCCTCTGTGGATGGACTGTTGCACTCTGTATGCATATCCTTAACTTCTGATATACAATTATCTTTTTCTAATGTCTCAGGTAGGTCAAGGTTTTCTCCTCGTGAAACGTGTTTCTCAATGTTCCTGTTATCAATCATACTCGTGGGAGCAACTAACGAAATCAGCAAACCTTTAAAAACATCAATTTTTAGCACCAATCTATTTTTTTAATATGGAAACCTCAAAGAAAAAAGATTATTGTAACCTAGTACTTTGGTACCATGAATGGACTGAGAAGCCAGAAGAAAGTTGTCACTTTGGACTTTAATTTCTGCAGGTTGTATGTTTTTGTACGCTTCTCTCTCTTCGTACATCTATTTTCATCAGTTATCTCTGGAACAACATAATTCCCTTCCGGTTATATCTGGGAATAAAAAACAAATTAATTAATAAGTAAATGAAAAGTGCAAATTAACTTTAGGTATTCTTATTTTTCAACACATTTGTGTTGAAAAATAAGAATACCTAAAAACAAAGTAAAATTACATTTTAGTATATATTTAAAAAAATAGGAAAGGGTTTAGACGAAAACAGGTCACCTCGTCTCTAGTCCTAAGTATGGAGCACAGTTTATACTTTACTCCACATAAAGAGATATAGTGCAACCACTGCATACTTTTCCTCTTTACACTGTGGCTACAATGTTTACAGAAAAAAATATATACAGTCCATTCTGGTTATTTGAGACACATCGGGACTTTTGGCATTTTGCCTGATTAAGCCTGATTTGGGACACATTGGCATTTTGGCCTGATTAAGCGGCTGCCCCAAATATCCGAAGTTTCACGTAAATAGTTAAAAATACATTTAACCCCCCCCCCCTTACAATTGGTTCACTGTACAATCAAATCACGTTACAACGAACTCACCATAGTAAAGTACCATTCACTATATGATGTGTAGTAAGCGCTGGTCATTGTGATCACGTTTTTGTGAATTGAATTTTAATTCTATTAAACAGCAATTCTAATTAGCGAAAATGGGAGGAATATTATCCACAGGCTATAAAAGCAAAGATATATTAAGCGCAAATTTACCCTTTATTACTTTACCAATTAAAAAATTAAATGATACGTGAAAATCGGAAGAATATACGTAATAATCTGAATAATTAATACATACTGTAATATGTACATACGAACTAGTTGACATTTCTGTTCACTGACATTTGTGGGTGGGGGTTAAAATTTAAAACAGTAAAAAGATAGAAACAATCAATAACCAAGGACACGGCACACACAAATTGAAGTAACACGATATGCGCAAGTGAGAACAGAGCAACGAGTTACAAAGCTTTAAAAATAGGAATTAAGAGAAGATCTGAAAATTAATTTTTTTATATGATTGAAGATTTCATGGAAGTGTAAACACATTTAACCATAATAACCCACAGAATTCCAGCTGTCGGTATTATCGCAAATTCACTAAGATAGAGTTTACTGTCCGTTTATGATAGATTTCACTAACAGAAAAGCCCAATAAACAGGTGACTGCTAATTGTTTTTATTGTTTTATGGTTGTGACCTCCAGAATTTCGACCGAACTACATGGTACCATCAGAGACAATCGTAGGGTAATCTCTGCTGCGGTCTCCTGCCCCGATTAATCGGCATGCTGTCCCAATTAAGCGAAGCAAAGCCTGGCTATTTTCTCAACTGGTTTCTGTTTTTTAAGATTTGCCCCAAATAAACGGCTGCCCCGATTAACTTGTGGCCCAAATAACCGGAATCCACTGTATATATATATACTAGGAATAAAGAACCACTATTTCACATTGCAAACAGGATAAATTATACATTTTGCTGTATCACTAAAAAGGGAAATTAGCTACAGTATTCTTTTCAGTTATAGGATAAATTTTTCTAAACAATAGGACTTATATGAGTAATTAGTAACTACCTGCAGCTTTACAATTTCTTCCCACCTCACTTCAACTATAGTTACAATAATAAAATATAATGAAATGGTAATTTGCATGGAATCATATATATATATATAAAAAAAAAGATAGTATATAACAGAGCTATGGCACTCAATACGTTCCACGTTGATATCAATATTTGTAGAAAGATAAGAGAAATTTGCCTCAATACTTAGTGTCCAATGTAATTACACAAGAACTGTTAATTGCAGAAACCATCAAAATTAAATTACATGAGAATTCTATTAACGTTACTCATCCATTGTCGTCGTCTATTAACATTCATTGTAATTTACATTCCTGTGATTCCGACACACGGTTGAGAAGCATTGTCTGCTTCAGGAAGGAAAATCATTTTTAAAATTTGCGTTTAATGTACTTCCATATCTAATCTCTGATTCGTGATCTTTTATACATATGCACGAAGACAAATAATCGCGGCATTTCACATGCATGCACGAGGACAACTAATCTCTCTATTTCAGATTCAAGCTCACACAATCCGTATTTCCATTCCTGTGATCCCAACACACGGTTGAGAAGCACTGTCTGCTTCAGAAAGGAAAATCGTTTTTCAAATTTACGTTCAACTTTAATCGATTTTTAATTAATTTTTAAAATTGGTTTTTGATTTTTAGATTACTTAATTTTGGAATTGTGTTCAATTGATTTTTTACTGTAATCACTTTGTGTTAATCTTTTAAATAAGATAAATAAGATCTTTATTGTACAGTTCACCGGTACACGCAGGTACCACGACCATACAATACCCTTCACAGCACCATGCCAGGGGTTTTAGTCATTTTAATTTCTGGAGAGTATCCAGAAATTATATGGAAGTGTTCTACATATCATATTGAGGTAAATTTCTCTTATCCTTCCACAAATAAAAAAAAAGAAAAGAAAAAGAGGATCTTCTTGTTTCTTGTGTAGGGGGAAAAAGGAATGGCATATGAAAGTTGTTCTGTAGATAATGCAGAAACAACATACAAGAGCATGCATTTGGAATAATCTTCAGTGTTCTTCCCAGAAAATTTTGCCAGCAGGGTGGCATTATGAAGCAGCCGGGTGGGGAAGTGTAGTACTTCACAATATTATAAAATTTTCTGTTATTTATAAATGTGACTTAAGCAATCCAGAGCAAAAATTAATTACATAATTTAACATTATATGCTCCTGTTGCATTAATCTCGATCTCAAAGTACGTTCGAATCAATATTGATCGATATCAGTGAGCAGTACCATATGGTGCCGTGAGATTGCTCAAATTTTAGCTGGGCAGTCAGTTAAATTCACCAGACAGTGCGCCCATTCAATAGATCCTGGGGAGAACACTGATCTTGGAGGGATAATTACTCCTAACATTCTCAATCACATGGAACACTTAACTGCATGTAGAAAAACTTGCAAATATAAACTCACTTCTAAGAGAAGAACCAGGTACTTTGATGATGACATGATGACAATGTGACATAGAGACAAGAAAAGTTTCTTAGCATTAATTATGCACTTTTCAAAATAGGATCAATTTTTTGTTGATCAGTATTTACATTTAATTTTAATTTTTTACATTGAACAATTCAGCAATAATTACATAACACTAATAACATTCTAATTTGAATGGTTGTAATAATATTTAATAATAATTTTTTAATTTAATAATATAATAATAATATAGTTTATTAATAATTTAATAATAATATAGTAATTATTAATTTAATTAACAGTATTAATAGTAATAATAATTTAATAATAATATAGTAATTATTAATTTAATTAACAGTATTAATAGTAATAATAATTTAATAATAATATAGTAATAATATTTAATAATATTATTATACTATGTATATAAAGTGCTTAGCATCATAATACACAGCCATTTCTGAATAAACAGAAAATTTTTAAGGTGGCATCGTTTTAGGTTATATCTCATATTGTGAATACCTTCACAACGAGTTGCCATGATATTGCACTACTTCGAATAAGTAACGCTTCACCTAAGGAGAAGACTAGTGTTACTTATTCTCAGATAGGTACCACCACCCAGACAGCACTGTTTCAGGGCTATTTGGCCCTTTGTCAGTGAGTGGGTAGGTACCCAAGTGATGCAATGATGGCAAAAACAGTTATGAAGTATAACTCCACAATATGAGAGATGCCTGATGGTGTATGATGTATTTAGACTAAGGCGCATTTAGGGTTAGAGCCTCAAGCTGCGAACAAATTTAGACTATGTATATAAAGTGCTTAGCATCATAATACACAGCCATTTCTGAATAAACAGAAAATTTTTAAGGTGGCATCGTTTTAGGTTATATCTCATATTGTGAATACCTTCACAACGAGTTGCCATGATATTGCACTACTTCGAATAAGTAACGCTTCACCTAAGGAGAAGACTAGTGTTACTTATTCTCAGATAGGTACCACCACCCAGACAGCACTGTTTCAGGGCTATTTGGCCCTTCGTCAGTGAGTGGGTAGGTACCCAAGTGATGCAATGATGGCAAAAACAGTTATGAAGTATAACTCCACAATATGAGAGATGCCTGATGGTGTATGATGTATTTAGACTAAGGCGCATTTAGGGTTAGAGCCTCAAGCTGTGAACAAATTTAGACTATGTATATAAAGTGCTTAGCATCATAATACACAGCCATTTCTGAATAAACAGAAAATTTTTAAGGTGGCATCGTTTTAGGTTATATCTCATATTGTGAATACCTTCACAACGAGTTGCCATGATATTGCACTACTTCGAATAAGTAACGCTTCACCTAAGGAGAAGACTAGTGTTACTTATTCTCAGATAGGTACCACCACCCAGACAGCACTGTCGTTGTGAAGGTATTCACAATATGAGATATAACCTAAAACGATGCCACCTTAAAAATTTTCTGTTTATTCAGAAATGGCTGTGTATTATGATGCTAAGCACTTTATATACATAGTCTAAATTTGTTCGCAGCTTGAGGCTCTAACCCTAAATGCGCCTTAGTCTAAATACATCATACACCATCAGGCATCTCTCATATTGTGGAGTTATACTTCATAACTGTTTTTGCCATCATTGCATCACTTGGGTACCTACCCACTCACTGACGAAGGGCCAAATAGCCCTGAAACAGTGCTGTCTGGGTGGTGGTACCTATCTGAGAATAAGTAACACTAGTCTTCTCCTTAGGTGAAGCGTTACTTATTCGAAGTAGTGCAATATCATGGCAACTCGTTGTGAAGGTATTCACAATATGAGATATAACCTAAAACGATGCCACCTTAAAAATTTTCTGTTTATTCAGAAATGGCTGTGTATTATGATGCTAAGCACTTTATATACATAGTCTAAATTTGTTCGCAGCTTGAGGCTCTAACCCTAAATGCGCCTTAGTCTAATATTATTATAATCATGAAATATAAAAATAAAACATTATAAGAAAGCAATACAGAAAAATCAAACACTGTATTGAAAAAAAAGAAAAATGAATATTTTCAAAGAATTATGCCTTCAATAGTATTGTATTTTTAGGTATTGTACCAAGAGTATTTTCTTTCACTGCTTCTCTAACATGCTGGTCTATGTAGAAAACAGTCATCCAATAATGTCAAAATCTTGCTACTGTGCAAGTGACCAACCACAAGTTCCAGCTAATATCTGGAGGATTAAAATCTCCATTATAATACATCTGATTTACTGGCCCACTCTATTTGTCAGTATAATTGTTCATTATAATCATCAAAGTCATTAAGCCTATAACACACTTCTACTCTCATTTTTCTTTTCCCAATGATTTAGTTTTTTTCAATACTTTTTTATAAATTATTAACAACTGAAAATAATAATTAAGAAAAATGGGGGGATTAAAGTAAGTAATAATAAAAATACAGAAAGAACAACTTTCACAAGTTAACATATACCTCAATACAATTAAATATATAATGTCAACCTAGCAAAGGATTTTAAAAAATGTTCTTATTTCAAAAAAAAAAAAAAAAAAAAAAAAGAGATAAAAAAAAAGTACTTCACACAAACACTCTTCCTCCAAAAAAGCCCAGCACATTCCACACTTTTTTTTGGGGGGGTATTTCTGGTCTAGAGAATCAATGTATTATTATTATTAGTCACATGATGCAAGGAAGCTTGAGGCTTACGCTGCACCAGCCAAAAAAAAAAAAAAAAAAATTCTGAATTACCCCGAGAGAGAGAGAGAGAGAAGTAGAAGGGAATAACCAAGAAAGAGAAGAATGATGATATTATCCAACTAGGGATCCTGGGTGTGTCAAGCCCATACGCACAACATGTGAGCTCACTGAGGAATTCTCAGACTCAGTCTTACCTAGTAGTGCACAAAGTTTCAATTTAAGATAATTCCACTTCCTACATCTTTCATGCGTTTAATAATAAGGTGACAACTCCTACATTGTAGTAATAATGGAGTCTCAAGATGGTAGCATATAAACTACCGGTAAAACTCCAGAACACGGTGCCCCTTTTAAAATCACGTGCCTAACCTGTTATGGTTAGCGTTAGTTAGGGTGTTTATCCCACCCTTTCCGCTGTTTTAAAATCGGGAACTCGTTTTCCTATTTTAAAACAGCTGGAAGGGGGGGAATAAACACCCCAAGACCATGGCAGGCTGAAGGTGCACCATGTTCTGGAGTATAGCGAAACTACCAAATAAAATGATGAACACACTATTATTGTTTATTGGGGTTTATACTTTGTTAATTTGTATCTGCAAATTGCAGTGTACCCAGTTATCAGAATCTGGGTACTTCTGAGACCTGATTGAAGTTTTAAAACTTTAAATATGTACTGATAACACCGTTATGATGTTACACGCATTAATACACTGTAATAAGAAATGGCATTAGAGAAAAAAAAATCAAAATAAATAAACATCCAGCTTCTTACCACGCACACATACATTTTCCTCAAACAGCAGTTTACTTTAAAAGTCATTAACATTAGCAAGAAAAACAATCAGCGCCCTCTCAGTTGTAAAAATTCACAATCTGTGATTTTATTTTCTTTCTTATTTTATTATTTTCGATCAATATCAATTTATTGCGAAAGCATGGAAACTGTATGGCAACTTATTATTGGGTACATCTACATATATCCTTTTCGTGAAATAAAGCGCTCTTTCGCTAAAGGCGTTATGGGTGTATGCCATTTGATAAAAAGCAGATGGGGCGTTTTGCATGTGCCGTTCCGGCGAGAATGTGAAAGAGCCCTCGTGGGTAGCACAGTTGGTAGAATCGCCGTCCTCCCCCACACCGGATGGAAAAGACTTGAGTTGGAGTCCCGTCGATAACGGGAGAAATTTTATGGGCCTTTTTCACTGAGTTAGTCGGTCTCAGGCGAGAGTAGCATGGTGACTTCTCCCCGAAACTCGAGTTTTTCTTCCAGCAAAACAGGAAAACGACCAAAAAAAAAAAACACAATCAATTTATACCGTACATACGGAGCAATATGCCTTCATTTCTAAGAGAACCAGAGTTATCTGTGAAAGACCAAAGGTTAACGTAACTTTAAACCACAGAACAGATAGCTGTGACTTTGAATGTGGCACACGGTGCAAGGAGTACCGATTGGAGTATCTCCAAAACGGCACCATGTTGGGGCTTTCACGCACGTTTGTGTCTCGGTGTATCGAGATTAATTCAATTACCAAATAACATCCATCCAATGGCAAGCCTGTGGTCGGAAATAGCTGGTTAATACGATAGGCCAACCAAGACTTGTGCAAGGTAACAAAAAGTCTACACTCAGTCAAATAACAATCCAGCACAACAGTGGTCACCAAAGAGACATTACAGAACGAACAACTCGTCGCACTTTATCATCGATGGGATATCGCATCCCATGACCCGAACCAACACTGCACAGTGCAGGATTGAAAAAAAAACATTCTCTGGTCTTCTGAATCCAGGTTGCCACTGTTTCAAGGGCTGATGGGAATTTTAGAATGTGGTAAAAAAAAGCATCAGGCCATGAAGTCATCCTTGCCAGGTCAAAATACAGGCTGGTCATGTTGTGTAATAGTGTGGGGAATATTTTCGCCATGCACATTGGGTGCTTCATACCAGTTGGAATAACATCTGGATGCAGAGTTATCTGGAAATTGTTACAGGCTAGGGGCATCCTTTAATTTCTGCAGTGTATCTCACGCAAATGGGTCTTACAAACAGGTCAATCCGCAATATCTCAAGGTCAGAATTGTAGAGAACTGGCTCCCTGATTTAGAAGGAATTCAGCATACTGCAGATCTCCCGAATCACCATATTGATTGGGCACCTGTGGGACGAGGTAGAATGAACTCATTTTAGTATAGATCTATGTCCAGCAATTTGCAACTCTGGGAAGCAACTGGGTCACATGGAACGGTATCCCGGTGGCACACTTCGGAACTTCGTTGAGCCCATATCATAATGAATCCAGCTGTTCTGAGGGCTAAAAGTGTACTACTCACTATTAAATGAAAATTCCCCAAGAAATTTCCGCTTAGTATAAGTTCAGTGACACACCCACACACATGGATGTTACCTACAGCAAATTCAAAATGGGAAGTATTTAGCAAAGTAATCATAGAATCTACAAGGCTTTTCATTCCAAGAAATACTGTTTAAAGTCTAGACCTAAATGGATGTCAGATGAAATATTGACACACGTGGCAAAGAAGAAAAGTGCATGGCATGCATATATATTATCAAGTGGTTTAGAAGCCTGTGGCAGATATAAATGATTCTGTAAAAAAGTCAAAAGACTCTGACAAAGAATGCAAATTAAAAAAGAAAAGACTTCTATGCTTGTGTTAACAGTAGAAGGGAGAGTTGAATAATTGGGCCACTTGATGTTTATGGGTTAACTATTGATGATCCTTCTCAGGTTGTGGACAAATTGAACAGGTATTTTTCATTTACATTCACACATGAGGAATTCTTTAGGAAAGGGGATGACATAAATTTATCAAACTCTAACGAGTAGCTAAATGATTCTGTGATAACCGAAAGGAAAATAGAGAAAAAATTGTTGAGGATGGGCATAATAAAGACACCTGGAGGATGGAATCTATCCAATTATATTAATGGAAGAAGCAAAGAAGTTAAGTATACCCTTAGCCATAATTATGAGAGCAACCTTGGATTCAGGGGAGGTCCGTACGGACCCTGTGGAACAACTTAACGTCTGTTTCAGGGAAAATAATGAAATCATTGGTTAAAGAAGTAAAGCAGGACAATTTGGACACGAATGCAATAATATTGCAATCACAGCATGGATTTGTCTTGTCTAAACAATCTGATAGGTTATTATGATGCAGTTACCAAGGAAATGGATGCAAACAATAATTTTGACATCATATACTAGGATTTCAGGAAGGCTATTAATACAGTTGCACATAAAATATTGCTGTACAAACAGGAAAAACTGGTATTGAGGGCAAGTTCCTATGGATAAAGGGATTGTTAAATGAAAGAGGACAGAGAGTGGTAATCAATGGCCACTGCTCTTCATAGACTAATGTTATTAATGGAGTGTCGTAGGGTTCAGTGTTCGGTCCACTGTTGTTTTCGATAGTTATTAATGATATTGATGAAGATATATCAGGCATAATGTCTACGTTTTCAGATGATACAACGGTTGGCAGGGTGATTAACCAGAGTCATCAGGGTTAGCTACTGCAACAAGATCTAGGAAAATTGGGGTTGATTGGGTTGAAGTTTAACATTGACAAATGCAAGGTACTGCACATGGGTGGCAGTAACCCTAGAGTAACTTATCAACAATGTGGTATTAAAGTGTAAAGTGTTAGATATCTAACGGCCGCAAGGGTTTCTTCCATCTCCGCGTTGTGTACTCTGTGTTTCGCAGGATTTTGTGAAGGTTTAAAAAGTGTATTGTATGTGTTAGCGTTGGTAGTGTCGTGTTATGTTGTTCTTCTGACTATTTAGCCTTTGGGCCCCTAGTGGAAACCTCCGTTGCCTACACTTAGCCCCGAGGAGGCAGGTCAATCAGCAGAGGAATTACTTAAATACTCTGGCAGGCCCTGCCACCTTATTTCCGAAGATTTCAGTGGCTAAAAAAAAATAAATAATAATAAGATAATAAAATAAAACAAAAAATAAGATAATTTGCCTACACTTAGCCCCGTGGACACTTAGCCGACACTTAGTCAGGCAACAGAGGAATTACTTAAATACTCTGGCAGGCCCTGCCACCTAATTTCCGAAGATTTCAGTGGAGTCTGAAGGAGGGGGGACAGGTAGAAACATGGGGATGATAGGGAGACACCCCAAACTGGTCAGTGGGGACAAGTCCCACTAGGAGAAAAGAGAGGAATGGGGAGGGGACAGAAAACTATCACCTCTCCCCCTGCCAAAGGGATGGGAATTAAAAGTGAACTGGGCTAGAGTGCCCCATTCAGGTCGCCAATGTCAACAGTCACTGTCAGGTAATGGATCCATTATTCCAGACAAGAAATACATTCAGGTGGCTGGCATTTAGTGTTATTTTGCCTCCTTGGGGTATTTCTTGGGTCTTCCTTGCCTTATCAATGGCCATTGTCTGGAGAGGTCAGGTCCAGTTTAATTGCCTCTAAGAGGACTAAGTCACAGTTAGGAGTTAATGGTCTAAGTTTCCATTTCTCAAGGACAACCATGGGGTATCTCCAGTGGCTGCACTAGCTCCCTATTGAAGTACGATACATCCGGTCTTGTAAGATCACTTCTGGCTCGAGGTGAGCTAAGGCTCTCCCAGATAGTACGTGGCAACAGAAGGGCGGCTGCGGCGCAACTTGTCGGTAATTGGAATGCTGGTGATGGAAGTAATGTTTCACAACACATAGTACATCGAACCCTGCTGAAAATGGGGTTGCATAGCTGCAGGCCGCTCTGAGTGCCCATGCTAACCACGGTTCACCGGCGACAGCGCCTATAATGGGCACATGAGCATCGAAACTGGATCTTGAGTGATTTGAAGAAGGTCGTCTGCTTCGATGAATCACGTTTTCTGTTGCACCATGTGGATGGCTGGGTACATGTATGTCTTTACCTGGGGAAGTGATGGCGCCTGGATGCACTGAGACGGAAACAAGGCGGTGGTGACGCTGTCATGCTTTGAGCGATGTTCTGCTGGGATACCCTGAGCCCAGTCATCCACGAGCGCCCCTCATATATTATGATTACCACCTATGACTCTTCACCGAGATACAATCTAACCCCTGTCAACAGGAGCACAGCCTCATAAACGATGAAACATCTTATGCAGCCTTCACACGATTTGCACAGGCAGTTATTAACACCAGACGGGTTTGTCACACCCATGACAGGCCTGACCGGAACATTCCACCACCATTGCAAACCTCAACAGGGGTAGAATAAATGCCTTACCCACATCTTACTCTAATCCTAGTGTGCAGGAAATTATAGCAACCAAAGCTATCATGTAAATCCCACTCTGGGGTAGGATTATGCTGGTACCCTGTTGTGGCTGCGCGATCTATGCTGCTGGCACTCTGCTGAGTGCGGGATATCCCTTCATAGAGCAAGGCCAATAGCGCTCACACGGAGGCACCTGCCCCTGTGACTTTAATTCCCTATACCCTCTCCCCACTTTGTCTTAAATCACCGGGTGGGTCCTTCACCTTGGTCCATCTCTGTTCCTTATCCTACATTCTGACCCATTGTACTCTTACTCTAATTCCTAGTGTGCCCTCTTCAACAAAAAGGTTTTTTTTTTTTTGCTTGGTCTCTGTCAGAAAGCTCAGGCGATCCTGGCAGAGACTAGCCAGAGTATAACAGGCAGCCTGGCTCACCTCCCAGTGGTGGTGGTGGGCAATGTAGGATCCCCCTAGGGGCCCTGCGGCCAAGCAGCCAGAGACACAACAACAGAACAAAACACAGTACTTCATAGACCAGACATTACACTTTTTTCTGGCCTTTGCAGTTGTTCTGCATTCCATCACAGAGTACATACTCCGCAGATGTGGGAAACCACCGGTGGCACGTGACCCAAAATACTATGCATCCATGTGCCAGGCACTCTGACGTCTACCACCTACCTAAACATCGCTTTTCTATAAAGATCTGATGGCATCCTCAGGAGTTACTAATGGCAATTTCTGTTAATAGAATAGAATAGAATAGAATAGAATAGAATCTTTAATTGCAGCAATGATAGACATACAATTAGTCCCGTCACGGCATGGTGGTGCCAGGGGTTAACAAAACATATTTACAAAAGAGATACACATGAGGAAAAAGATAAATCAGATTATTAACAAAGCACAGTTTTACATTTTCAGTTCGACGAGGATACCCTTCCTGTATTTTTTATTATTGACCACTTCTTGGAGGTCCCCGTCGATGGCTTGCAGTGAGGGCAGCATTTGCTTTGGCAGGAATCTGTCGGTTAGTACTAGCCGGTTACGGTTTGCTAGCAGCTGTGCTGAAGACCGGAGATAAGGGGGAGGAATGCGCCAAGAGCAGTGATCCCAGAAGTTCGGCTCTGTAATTTTACCGGTGGCCATCTTGATGGTGAACAGCAGCCTTCTTTCTGCGATGTAGGACCGGAGCCTGCGTAGTTGAAGAGCTTCTGCTAACTGCGTTGATCTGAGAGCTGGGGGAAGGTGGAGTTTGCTGTTGGCCCATTTTAGAAGCCAGAATTCGGCAGAGAATATTCCTTTGATGTTGGATTCGGCGGCCGAGGCCCATATCTCTGAAGCATACAGTATTGTCGGGTAAAGGATTGATACGATGTATCTTTTTACCAGTTGTGGGTCGGTGGTGTGGAGCAGCTGTTGTTTGGCGACCCAGCGTAGTGAGTTCAGCCTCGACTGTATGAGGTTTATGTGATCGTTGAAAGATAGTTTGGAGTCGAAGACGACCCCCAGATCTTTGTGTGTTTGAACACTTGGAACTGAGGAGCCGTTAAGCACAGGCTCCAACGTTGTTGGGCTGCCCTTTAGAGAGTAAGTTATTTGTGCTGATTTTAGGGGATTGATTTGGAGGTTGAAGGTATTGAGGTAGTCAGCCATGTCCTGCAGTTTGCTAGTGATTTGCTGAGTGATTTCGGCTGCCGAGTTGGATGGCGATATTTTAGTAAGGAGCTTGACATCGTCAGCATATGTGATCCAATTGCACTTATTGGTCACAAATGGCACCATGATTGCTGAGAAGAGAATGCCAGACAGCACCCCCCCCCCCCTTGAGGTACACCGGCAGTTATGTGGCGCGTGAAGGTCTTTGTTCCGATCTTTAGAACAAGGGTCCTCTTCGATAGGAGAGATTCTAGGAACCAGAGAACATCGCCGCGAAAATTGAAGTAGTTTTCTAAGAGACGTAGGAGATCAGGTATATAGATGGCATCAAAAGCGGAATGGATGTCAAGATATATAACTGACAATTCCTGTCTTTGTTCGAAGGCATCTAAGATGTGCAGAGTGGTTGTTACAAGGTTAGGTATAGTTGACCTTCCTGATATCCCATAGTGTATTTGCTGAGGACTGTCACGGAGAATTTGATGGGTGACAGACGGTAGCAATGCTTTCTCCAGAATTTTTAGCAATACAGAGGCGCAAGCAATGGGCCTATGTTGGCTTGGGAGCGTCGATTGTTGGTGCTTAGGAAGGGGCCAGACAGAGTACCTGTTCCACTGGGGTGGAAAGAAATGAACTTCGAGGCATCTGTTGTATAGGTTGAGGAGTGAGTCGATGATGAAGACACTTAAACATTTGATTATGAACTGGGGGATGCCATCGTCACCGGTGGTTGTTGTGAGAGGGAGAGTATTAATGGCCTGCATCAGTTGTTGCTTGGAAATTCGGATCGTAGCGAGACTATCAGTGAGATGAGAGCGGTTGAGGAGTGGCCGATTAGGTACAGCTGGAGGTTGATTAGAAAATCTGGCGACGTAGTTGAGCCAGTCAATTGGGTCGATGTTGCTGGAAGAACTAGCCTTTGTTTTGTAGAATGGTTTTCCCCTTTTTAGGGTTCTTTCGAGGTGCTTTTTAATTGAAGCTGATTTGTTTCTGTTGAATTCGGCCCTGGCTTTGGAGAATGAAATGCGGTCTTGGACATCGCCGGAAGCTTTCCACTTGGCGTGTAGTAATTGTTTGTAGTGGAAACTTTGGTTGAGCTGGGGAGTCCACCATGCTCTGGAGCGCGGAGTAATGGTGACTGTCTTGGTAGCGGTGTGAAGGGCTATGGTATTGATCCATTTGGTCATTAAATCGATTGCGAGGCTCAGTTCACATCCATCTAAGATGTTCCATGGGACTGTGGATGCGGCTTCAATGCAGAGTGCTGGATTCAGAAATTTTGGGGCGGTGACCTTTTTCACAGATTTGGTTTTGGGGGTATTGAAATATTTTTTGGGTAGAAGAGCTGTAAATATGATTGGTTGGTGGTCTGATTGAAACATGTCGGCTGTGGTTTCTTCGACTTGGCATGTTGCCGAGGAATAGACTATGTCCAGTAGGTTTCGGTCTCTCGTTGGCTGGTAGTTAACTTGGAATATTTGGATTGATTGGAGAGATTCAGTGAGACGACTTTTGAGGTGTTGGGTAGATGGCGGAAGATTGAAGTCCCCACATACGATGTGAGTGGCTGCTGGGTGGAGATTATTTATTAACCAGTTAGTGGCTGCATCAATGGCCATCATAGTTGGCGTTGGAGGAAGGTACAGGGATGCGACGTCTATAGTGGTACCTTGATGTTCCAGAGTTATCATTAAGGCTTCCACGTCTTGAGAGATATTTGAGACAGAGTGTATGATGGAGAACTTTGTCGTATTGAAAATTATAGCAACTCCACCCCCTCTGCGGTTATCGCGAGAGGCAGCCAGTACATGAAAGCCTGCAGGAATGGAGCAGCTGATATCTGTCTGGTTCGCCTCTAACCACGTTTCAGCGAGGCACAATATGTCTAGTGAGTTTGAGAGTAGAATCTCTTCCAGTGTATTAAGTTTATTTCTTAAGGACCTGATATTCTGGAACATTACGCGGATGGTAGGAGAGGTTGTAATGCTTATCCTCACAGGAGGGAGCCTTACTTCCCGGCTGTGAACAAGTAGAGGCTCTCGATAATGAGAGATCAGGACAGGGATGAAGCGACCTCGGGTTCTCTCGCGTTGGAGGATGGTATTACCAACCTTGGGCGGAGTTTGTTCCAGTATGTTGGTGTGGGAAGATTCTGGTGCTGGCATCCTTTCTGGCAGGCAATTATACTCGCCAAGTCAGCTGGGACTTCGGTGGGAGTACTTTTGTCGGATCTGAGTAGTCGCTTTAGGTTTCGAGGTTGATTGATAGTGAACAAATGGCCTGATCCTCGTTCCGACAGGCCAAATGGCGACGCTTCCTATCAGGTCTACTTGCTGTCGGCTACAGTCAATTTTGAATGCAGCATATTATTGACTCCTAGTTTGTAGTTTGTGTACAGTTGGCCGTAGATTCAGCTCTTCATATATAACCTGTTTGACTAGTTCAGGGGTTGTGCATGGATCCAGTCGAGATACGAAAAGGCTGGTTGTACTGTTTCTGATAGTGTCTTGAGTCCTGAAAGCTCGTAGCTTGGAGTTTATTGCTATGCCGTACTTTATAGAGTTTCTCTGAGTGCGGGTTTCTTGTCTGGTATCGCCGTTTAGTGAAGCTGCTACAGATTGGGCAGTGTTGTTATCGTGGTTGCCATTCGTCTGATTTTGAATTATGTCGATTGAGCTCGCTTGGGCGTTGACGTGGCTTGATGAGATTGTCGGTATATTTTCTTGACTGCGTTGGGAAGTCAGCGATGGGTTTAGGTCACTGTGAGGGATTGAAGTTTGGAGGGAACTGTGCAATTTTATCGCGGTGCATGTTAGAGCTTGACCTTTGATGGTTTTGCCACTATTGCTCACCTCGGTGGCCAGGATTTCTGCGTATGACTTATCCCGAGGGGACTCTGAAGGTTGCGCATCATGGATGTTTCTTAGGGCTGTGCAGCCATGTTGGGGTGATGCTGATGTATCAGCACATTTGCACGTCATGCTTTCCAGTGTGTGAGAGTTGGCTTGCGGACTGGCATTGATTTCGTGACTTGTTAGGCAACTAGTTATTTTCTCTATGAGGACTTCCACTATTTCGTTGATTTTTCTGTCAAAGATTTGCTTTAGGGATGACTTTAAGTATTGGATGTTAATTTCTGGTTCGGTTTGGCACCCTTCGTCCCTCCGCGCAGGTGCGCTTTGGCTATTTTCAGATATTGGCATGATATAAGGTGTCTGAGGGGTTGTTGAAGATGCATCGATGCTTGCATGCGATGTGGGCAGGTTCAGGTAGCCTGGTGTTGGTCTGTAGGAGGCGCCGGTATGAGGCGTTATATCTGTAGCGATGGTGTCAGTCTCATAGGTATTATCGCCCATATTTTCTTGCAGCTTGGCATAGTGCTGAGTATTATCTAGTGGTGACGCGACTTCCGTGAAATCTACCTCATTGGGCTGTTTTTGCTTTGCGCTTTGGGCTGTGCATGGCGAGTTCTGTGAGTTATTGTTGGAAATTTTCGGGTTGTCCTTGTGGCCTAATGAGCGTAGCTTCTTGCAGCATGATCCCTTAAATTTCAGCCTGGCAGCCATGGAAAGTTTCTTCCAGCTGGAAGGGGACAGGCCCGAACATCCGGGACAGATGGGGTTATCACAGCTGGTACAGAGGATGACGTCAACAGCCAAATGATAGCAAAGGGCACATTTCTGTGTCGAGTTTAGGAGTTTTCCGTTTCTGCTCATATTTGGGAGGAAAGCAGTGGGGGATATTCAATGGACGGGCGTTTGCGTAGTCTACGTGGATGTCTTGCTGTGAGTTGGCTTCGGGCTAGGGGTTGCGAACTTTCCGCACAGTCGAAATAGTACGGCAAGCAGAGTAAGCGGGAAGCTGAGTGAAAAGAAAGGGCGCACTTCAGCCTAATGCTGTGCTGTGATCAGAAAGTAAGCTTTTCAGCACCCGGGGCTATGGCTGGTGAACAAAGGCTGGCAGAATACAACGTGCTATAGCGTTCTTATTCGTTTGCAGTGATACGAATATGGAAAAACAGTAAATTCTATTTACCTGATTCAGGCGGCAGGATGAGCTTTGTCGTTATGAAAACTCCACGGACACAAAAACGGTTGATAGTTATTGGCATTAGCATTAGTAGAGGCATATGATGCAAGAAAGCAAGCTTATTCAGCATCAGCCAAAAAAAAAAAAAAAAAAAAACCCTCTCCCATTTCACCCCTCCGTTCGTTCGAAATACCTGTCCAGTTGAGCTTTAAATTTGTTTAGGCTATCAACTACAACAAGTGATGGAAGTCGGTTCCACCAACCAACCACCCGCTGGCCAAAGGCAAATTTCCGCACATCTATCCGACATCCGTCCTTCCTCAATTTGAATTTATGCCCTCTGAGGTGATTATTCTGAGAAAGATGAAGAATCCCATTGGCATTGAGCATGTTCAAACCATTCAAAGCCTTATACACCTCTATCAGATCACCTCGCCGGTGCCTAGTCTCCAGACTCTGTAATTTGCAAAACTTAAGCCTTTCTTCGTAAGAACAACCCTTTGTTCCATTTACTAATCTTGTTGCCCTTCTCTGTACCCGTTCCAGCAGCTCTACATCCTTCTTGAAATGAGGCCTCCAGACCTGTATACAGTACTCAAGATGTGGCCTAACCATTGCCTTATACAAGGGAATAATCACCTCCTTATCCCTGCTAGAAAAATTCCTGTATATCATTGACAAGACACCATGAGCTACTCTTGCAGCTCGTCTGCACTGCTCAGAGAACTTCATATCTGCCTGCACAATTACCCCCAGGTCTTTTTCATTCTCCACCACTGTCAGTGTAGTACCGCAGAGTTGATACATTGCTCTGGGGTTACTGTTACCTATATGTAGTACTTTACATTTGTCAATGTTAAACTTCATTTGCCACCTCTCAGCCCATCTGTTCAACCTTTCCAGATCCTGTTGCAGCAGCATAGCGTCAGTAGTGTCCTTAACGACCCTGCCAACCTTTGTATCATCTGCAAACTTAGACATTAAACTTGATATCCCATCATCAATATCATTCATAAACACCGAAAACAACAATGGACCCAACACTGAACCTTGAGGAACTCCACTAATAACATTAGTCCACGTTGAGCAGTGTCCATTGATTACCACTCTCTGTCTTCTGCCACTCAACCATCCCCTTATCCATAGCAGCAATTTGCCTCCAATGCCACACTGCTCCAATTTGTGCAGCAGTCTTCCATGTGCAACAGTATCAAAAGCCTTTCTAAGATCCAAATATATAATATCAAAGTTATTCCCTGCATCCAGTTCTTTTGTGACTACATCATAGTATCCAATCAAATTGGTCAGGCAAGACCTGCCCTTAACAAAACCATGCTGCGTCTGAGCTATAACTGAATTCTTGTCTAGATGATCCTGCAGTGCTTCTTTAACCAGTGCCTCCATTAATTTACCTGGAACAGAAGTTAAACTAACAGGTCTATAATTACTTGTGTCAGCCTTTGATCCTCCTTTGTGAATTGGGGTTACATTTGCACATCTCCAGTCTATGGGTACCTCCCCTGAGTCCAAAGAAGCTCTCATAATTATGGCTAGGGGTTTGCATACTTCCTTTGCTGCCTCCTTTAATATAACTGGATAGATCCCATCCACCCCAGGTGCCTTTTTTATGTTTATCCTCAACAATCTCTCCTCCACTTTCCTCTCAGTTATTACAAAATCATCCAGCTCACTGCCAATGTTTACTTTACCTACATCATTCTCCTTCCTGAATAACTCCTCATGCGTGAATGTAGATGCAAAATACTCGTTTAGATTGTTAGCCACCTGAGCAGGATCCTCAATTGTCCAAACTAAGAAGCAAATTTTAGTGGGAACGAGCCAATATCATTCAAACCCCAGATTCTTATTTTTAAATTGAAATAGTGAAACCGCTAAGCCTAATTTTCAACAATGCGTATGTGATTACAGCAAAATGCGTTAGCATGCGGTCAGCAGAATGTTAAGGCTAATGAGATTAAGTAGATAACGAGAGGGTTCTCACAAGATAACTCGGTAATGACAAAATTTTCTCACCCACATAATCCGCTTACTTAGTTCTTTCAGCTGGCACTCTTTCCCAGTGGAAGAAAACACTTTAAACACATTAAATAATTCAAAATTCAGGAGCTCGAGAAATCGTGACTGCACTGAATGACGGCCATTATCTAAGCATATTTAAACATCTGCTTATTTAAACATCTGCTTAAACTGGTAACAACTATACACGACACCACACATTTCAAGATCGGTACACTTTTAAATCTCTGGCTTTTTCAGCAAACTGCATCATCACACATAATAAACTACGCAGAGATGGGGGAAATCCCTGGTGCGTTTTACCCTAAATACACTTTACACTTTACCTAAACATTATTGCTAACCAGGTACACCCTTTCATGGCAAAGGTCTTCCCCTCTGGCTGTGCCGTCTTTTAGCAGGATAATGCGCCATGCCACACTGCCCGGATTGTTCGAGACTGGTTCGAGATTGCCCTAGCCTCTAAATTCTGCAGACATCAATCCCATTGAGCATCTGTGGTTTGTGTTGGAACAGCAACTGCGATCTGTGGCATCTCAAACAAGGACCTCACAGGAGTTAAAGTATCTGCTGGTTATGTGTTGGTACCAGATATCACAAGATACATTTAGAAATCTTGCTGCATCCATGCCTCACTCGGTACGAGCTGTTTTGGCTGCACGGGGAGGACCAACATCATATTAGGTAGGTGGTCATAATATTTTGGCTCATCGGTGTATATACTGTATATATTTTATAATGTTATATATATATTTTTTCCTCACTCATTCATCTTTTTTCTTATACACTGGGGGAGGATGCACTGATGTATAATGTAAATTTAAATACTAATGCATAATAAATTAGATAACCATCAGTGCGTTTTGACAGATGTGTCATTTTCATAGAAAAGAATTTACTTACTCCGTCATACCTCTATATTTTAGGTAGAAAAGCCTGCGTGGAGGTTATCGAGCAAAGCGAGCAGGGGCTTCGCCCCTGCTCGCTTTGCTCGATAATTCCATCACAATATCTTCACCTTCTAAACTTCCATCTGCAGCATCTCGATTTCGAGTATTCTCTGCTCTCTTAAAAATATCACTAATCTGAGTTTGTTGGCTTTTGCTTGATAGATCTTTGTAAATTCGATGGTATGGAACTAAGGATTTTTGAAGCCCCCTTTTAAACTTTGTGCTCCCTTCAGTCAGAGGATCTGCATTCAAAAAATAAGATTCTGCTTGCTCGTCCAAGTCTATGGCTTCCCGTATGCTTTTTAGTATAAAATTTGAAACTTCAGAATTTACATCTGCGCTATCATCTTCTGAACTGATTTGGTTTACCTCCGATGCCATTTCCGCCAAATCCGCTTTTCCATCCTCTTTTGTTGAACGTCTTTAAGTCATATCATCAAAACCTGCCCCTTATCAGAATTTAGCAAGTTCTACTATCTCATTTATTCTTTTTAATGTGAAGGTTTTTCTTCTGGGAGCGATAAAGCTATGATTCCGATACAGCCCACAAAATTCCACAATAGTTGGGAATCTAATGGTTGAATTAAAGAACTTGTATTAAGTGGTAAGAACATTACTTCAACGTTTTGGATGGCCTGGCGCGTTATCCAATGAAATCTGGATTTTTTTCGCTTTAAATAGTTTTCCAAAATTGGCACAAACCAATTAGAAACGATTCTTTAATTAAAACGGTAGTGGTCCAAGCTGTTTTTCTCTGTGTATAGGTAGCAGCACAATATGGCAAGTAACGTTCTTCCTGTACAGTGGCGCCATCTCTCTGGAGAGTAGAGAACATTTCATAACACAGCTACCATGTTTTCACCTTTAACGAAAATTCAAGTTGCGAACAAATCGTATTTACGAACGTACGATTCGTAATGAATTGCGATTCGCCATTCAGTTAACGAAGTGGCGTACTTACGAACATTTGGACACGCTACCACTTGCGTTGTGAGTTTTAATTTTTGTGTTGCTACGCGCATTTGAAACTGTACTAGCTTGTGCTGACATTTTTAAATATGGAAAATAAGCGTAAAAGTGGTGTTGTTTCGTTTCAACGTAGTAAGAAACGTCGAGTTCTCTCGCTGGAAACAAAGATGGACATAATAAAGAGATCAGAAAGAGGTGAGTCGCGTTCGTTCATTGGCCGTGTTTATGATCTCAATCGTTCTACAATTTCGACCATTATAAAAGACAAAGAAAGAATTATTGATCGTGTTCGTAATACAGGATCCGTTCAGGCTGTGATTATCAGTAAAAGACGAAGTATCGCAGTCGAGAAGATGGAACGATCTTTGATGGTTTGGATCCGTGATCAAAATAGTAATAACCAACACCTGAGTAATAAAGTAATTCAAGCTAAGGCTAGAAGTCTTTACCAGGAGATTAAAACACTTACGGGAGAAACAGCTGATGATCCTTGTGAATTTATCGCTAGCACTGGGTGGCTTGCAAGATTCAAGCATAGGATCAATAGGGAAACTCTTACGCCATCTGGTGAGTGTGCAAGGGTCGATCATGACGCGTTTATTGAATTTAAGGAAGCACTTGCAAAAACTGTCGAAAGCGAGAGTTACTGTTCTCGCCAGGTTTTCAATATTTACGAGATGTGTCTTTTTTGGAAAAAGATACCCGGATTTAAAGTTTCGAGGGACTGTCTAAACCTTCTGCTCAGCGGAAATGCTGCGGGAGATTTTAAGTTGAAGCCTTTTCTCACTTATCACTCCGAAAATCCGAGAGCTTTCAGAGGTATCGTTAAGGAAACATTACCTGTTACTTGGGTTTCTAATAAGAACGCGTTTATAACATCCTCGCTCTTCCAGAAATGGTTTGTCGATCACTTTGTTCCAGCAGTTAACAAATATTGTGAAGATAGTAATTTGGCCTTCAACATTTTGTTGGTTGTTCATAATACATCGGATTATCCTGCAACGTTAGCTAGCTTGAATCCAGATGTACAAGTGGTCTTCTTACCTCCAAGCTTACTTCAACTGATTGACCAGGCGGTAATCGCTACCTTCAAAAGTCTTTATTTACGTCGTGTCATTGCTCAAGCTATTGGAACTACCGATGCAGATGAAAGTGCAACTTTGCATGACTTTTGGAGAGGCTATAACATTTTAGAAGCAGTTAAAAACATTGATCACTGCTGGAAGGAGATCAAAGGGTTCACGATGAATCGCTGTTGGAGAAAGCTGTGTCCAGAGTTTGTTTCCGATTCACAGGATTCGGAACCTACTCAACAGCAAATTATCCAAGAAATTATAGGAATGGGAAAGTGGATCAATTTAGAAATGGATGCCAGAGATGTGAAGTTTGTTTACCCACATTCAGCTGAATTGTCAGATGATGAGGAAACAGAAATGCACAGTGAAGTCAAAGAAGAGGAAGATTATGAAAAGAGTGATGACAGCACTTCAACCTCTCCCACGAAAGTTTTGACTGTTGAAGTTCTCGGCGATTCATTAAAGAAAATCGACGAGGCTTTAAAAGCTTTAGAAATTAATGATCCAAATGTTGAAAGAAGTTCTACAGTATACAGGGGTGTTCAAAGAGAGTTAGCCAGTTACAAACTTCTTTATGAGGAGAAGAAAATAACATCTGTTGAATTTTCGTTAAGCAGCTTCTTCGAGAAAGTGGAACACAGATCTCCTTCACCATCAAGTAATCAAACGTGAGCATGAAAAGCACCAAATATCTTATAATAACTATCCATAATGAAATTACAAATTACAGATTTCATTATAAATATAACAATTGAATTACTTTATATGAGGAGCATTTATTTTTGATAATGCTTCATTAACATTGGTGCAGTCCATCTGAACTCTCGCCAATTGGGGATATGATAGCCGGATTTTGAATCGCCAGACAAGCCATGGAACAAATCAGTTTATAGACACCGATGTTTCTTGGCATTAGTTGTCTTGTTTTGTTAACCAAATTTTACGCTCTTTGTGTCTGCTATGCAAAGATCTCGAATTTCATGTCTTGCTTGCAAAGTTTTCATAACTTGTTTACCGAATGCTAGTGGATAAACAGTAAAAGTGGTCACCCTTTGTGGAGAGTACTGTGAATGCATATTCACGTTTTAAGTTTTATTGATATGATTATTTTACCTTGGCATTTTTATTTTCCCAAAGTATTTATTTATTTTTAACTACGGATTGATGACCAAAGAGAGATGGCAAACATATAAATGATCGTTCTAATTTGTAAATAATTTTTTTAATCTGTATCTGTTTCTCCAACATCTGTTTTTAAGAAGAAATTTAATTTTAGATGTCAAATACTTTTTAATTAATGGAAATAACAGTTTATTGTACTAAATTTTCTTTTGATGTTTTCAAAAAGTAGCTCAGTTAAGAAGTAAAGAGGCCTTGCTAGTTTTGCTTCTGAATTAAATCCAAATTTGAGTTAATGAATCCAAATGTATCCAACGGTGTGGTACACACTTTTTTTTTTATTTTTTTTAATCTTTTAGCCAGCCAGTTGTTAATTACTCAAATAAGGTGGTGACTGAGGTTCACAACTTGGGGAATTCTAAGGTCAGCTAGATGGTTCTCCTTGCGTGAGAAGGAAAGCGTTTTTCAAACATGGCTGTCTCTTTGAATATGCCTCTTCTTGGCATATTTGACATTCCATCAAAGATGTGAAGAATTTTTATGGGCCTTTTTCGCAACTTTGCTGAGTTAGTTGATCCCAGGCGAGGATGGCATGGTTTTTTCTTGAAAATCCCCGTAAAAACCCGATGTGATCGATCTGCTTTATACTGGACGAAAAATCGTCCAGCAAATCGACCACAAAAAAATGCCTAAGTTGCTGATATGCCTAAAACCCTATAACAACTGACAAACACCAACTTCCAATTCACATTACGATTAAGTTTAGTTTAGGTTATATCGCTCACTGGCTGCAGTAGGGGATAACTCAAAAATCATAATTCTGAGATAATCGATGAGAAAAATTTGGCTTTAGAAATGAGTTTCTTTAGAATTTAAGAAATTATGTGATTGTTGAAATATATTGTCATTTATCTCATCATACCCAGTGGTACTCAAAATTAGGCTGGCTTCATCAACATTCCCTTATGGGTAACCAGAATTTGGAAAATTTAACCCCTCTTTTGAGTTGTGCCACTATTGCACCAACACTAAAAATTTGGGACTTGATTCTCCTAAAGATCGAAGGTAATTAGGATGAAGAACAAAAAAAAAAACATTAAACAAGAACTTTATTTGTATTCATTAACTCGAGAACGTGTATGAACTACATTTTAATCTTTGAGAACATAATGGTGGTAAAGCATAAATAAGAACAAGAAGTTAGTGCGAAATTATTGGCGTACAAACAAACAAAAATTCGGAAGAATTGTCATTCTTAGAAAAAATTAATCTTTCCGCAAATTAGCTTTTAGACTGTTATGAAAACTGGTACGGCATTTGGAAATTGTGTTATTGTTCTACAAACATTGGAGGATGCTGTGCTTCTTTTTCGAAATTGGAATGGAACTCTTGTAGGCTTTTCAATTTGAAATCTACAAATGACTCCAAAGGTTTCTTGTTTTACTAACTTTAACATTAACTGATTTATAATGGTCCTGTTTGTACAATGTTTTATAAAAGAAATACACTGTGCTGCCACTTTATTAGGTGCACCCCTGCTGTGCATACAAGTGGTTTGTCCCACAACGTTGCAAGTCACATGACCACAGTTTTGGATATAAATGCAGCAGAACAACGTTTCTAGTATCAGTTAAGCGTACGAGCCGTAGTAAGAATGGGGAAAAGGAGTGATCTAACGGACTTCAAACGTGGCATGTAGGAGGTGCAAAACGTGCTGGACAAAGCATCTCCGAAACGGCAGTTCTCCTGAACTTTTCACGCACTACTGTTTCAAGAGAATATTGAGAATTGTGCAACGAACAGAACACATAGTCTCAATGGCACTCCTGTGGAAGAAAATCGCTTGTTAATGACAAAGTACAAAGTATGTTGAGGGTCAAACGGCCCCAGGAATTTCTCCCATCTCCGCGAGTGTTCGCTGTATCGAGGGACAGTACTCTGTCAAGGCCAGAGATTTTAAAGTGTGTGGATCTTGTGTTGTGTAGTATGTTGTGCCCATTGTTCTTCTGGCCTATTGGCCGTCGAGCCCGTGATGGGACCTGGCGTTGTCCGTACTATGCCAACGAGGAGGCTGGCCTGGTGTACCTTAAATTTATTATACTCTTGCAGGTCCCGTCGCCTAATTTCCTGGGATTTTAGCGGCTGGGTCCTATAGAAAAAAAAAAAAAAAAAAAAAAAAGATGATCGCGGCGGTATAGTTGCAAAATCGCTATTACGAGATAGTATGTGGGGTTTGTTCCCCGAAATTACCATGGGGTTGTACGCTAAAATGACACGTTCTAGAGGCCTGGGTGGCGCTACTGTTCATTCCCTGTGTTGCAACGATGTTTAGAGTGTTCCCATAAAATACGGATTCTACTTTGGATTATCAATTCCCTGGACTGTGACGACCATTTCAGTGGATGCAGCATCGCTTTCTCTACCTGCAGGTAAAATTTTATCTTTTATTTGATGTGGGAAGGCCATTTTACAAGCAAGTGAAATATATCGTCGTATCTTCCCTATGGAAACCCACGTGGTCGCCGTAGAGATAGTGTCACTGAGGCAGTGAAACCTGTAAACTGTGAAACTGGCTGGGAACGGAGTTCTCCCAGGAAACTTTTAAACTGGTCACCTCACATACAACGTCTTTATTTTAGATCCTAGCAGTTTATTTTACCTTTTACCATGTTTATCGCCAGTCTCCTTTGTTCGCCACCATATTGTTTCACTTAGCGAACCTACGTTTTTCGAGTTGGCATTAAGAAGCTTCCTGCTAATTGGCTATAAATTCTAGCTGTTTTGAACAACTTCAAAAAATAATAATAATAATAATAAATAAATGAGTAATAATTATAATACATGGATAAATAATAATAGGTGAATAATAATAAATAATTGATAATAAATAAAATAGTAATAATAAACAAAAATAAAATTAAAGAAAATATGTCAAAAATCGAATCTCAAACGGGAAACAGTACTCCCGTAGTTGTGCTATTGCGCCCTTCATGCAGAGCACGGCACACCTCAAGCAACCAGGAACTACTTGAAAACACCTGCCCAAACTCAGCTCTGATTAAACAGCTCAACAAACAACCAGCTAAGTTAGGCACTGATGTTTCCTCGCAACGGGATCCAAATAATAGCAATATTATTATTGATGAGGAGGTCGCGGGTGTGGACACCAATATGAATAACCCCACCCCTCCAGCTGAGCGAAAACGGCTAAAACCCAAAAAAAAGGTCAAGAAATCCACTAAAACCTGTTCTCCTTCAGCTACTCTCTGGGAGAACCTAGAAGAAGAACTGAACTCCATGCAGTCCTCACTAGATAAGGATTGCTCTCACTTGGAGAAAATTATGATCCTCAGGTCCATGATGGAATGCTGCCTTCGCTTTGAAGGAAGTAGAGTAACCAAGCCAGCTGCCCAAAAAGTTACAGGCTGCTGGGGTACCCTTGAGAAAATGTTACATGACCTAATACTACAGAATGAACAACTAATTGCAATCAATGAACAACTGAGGGAAACAAATTATACTTTGACAAAGGCCCTCAGCAGTCCAGCTTGGACCAGCCATAGCACTCAGAACTCTTTCCTCCCAGATCTGACAGCACAATCAAACCGCCAGACACGACCAGCACTTCTCCCTACACCTATCCCAGAATCAACCTATGCTGCTATGGTACAGCGGCCAAAAATTAATGCCCATCCTCCCAATCACACTGACTGCCACCTTATGGACAGTGAACCGAATATCACAGTTAATGATTATCACCAGACCAAGAACCGGGAACCAAGTGAAATGCCACAGCGCCCCCGGTCCTATTCAGATGCGCAGAGGATCCAACCAATGGCAGATAAGCTATTTGCCCCTCCCAACACCAGACAGAATAGAGAACAAAACCTAGTCATCCTTCGTGCGACCCAAGAGGGTTGCTTTACTTCAAGCGAGGCTGTCAAGGAGGTTGTTACTACCAACTTGAAACCTCAAATGAAAACCATAAAAATTAAAAGCCTCAGAAAAATCCGTAATTCTGGAATCATCATTGAGACTGCTTCCAAAAAAGATGCAGAAAACATTATTCAAATCCCACAGATAAATGAACTGGGTCTTAGCGCTGAGATACCCAAACCAAAAGGCCCATCAATTGTAATCTTCGATGTCGAAAAAGGAATTTCCAAAGATGACCTCCTTGAGGAAATATATGACAGGAACCTTGCTGATCATATCACTAGACATGAAATTCAAAGTGAACTTAAAGTCAAGTACTCCACCAAATCCAGATCGGGTACTTGTTGCAACTGGGTAGTCGAACTCTCCCCGAAGATATGGCAAATATTATTCCAACAACAACGAATATTTATTGGCTGGAGCTCTTGCCGGTTCAAGGAGCACATACCTACCATCAAGTGCTTTAAATGTCTCCGATTTGGACACACATCCCATGTCTGTGCCCGACAAGACTTCACCTGTGGCCACTGTGCTGAACGCGGACACACCTACAACAATTGTCCAAACAAACATCGAGCCCCTAACTGCGCCAATTGCAAAGCAGCAAAAATGGATCCCAATCACTCCGTCCGGGATGTCAAATGTCCAATCTATTTAAGGGTATTGAGAACCATCCATAACAAAACCGACTATGGCTGTACACCATAATCGCCATTCCACCAACGTCCTCAAAATTCTCCAACTGAATGCCCAAAGAGCTAGAAATGTTGTCGAACAAATTAGAATGAAAATGGATGAAGAAGAAATTGATATCCTTTGCGTTCAAGAGCCCTACACCCACAAGGGACGGGTACAGGGCTACCCTCGCGCTTATAGGATCATTGAGACAACCACAGATACTCCATGGGCAGCCATCATTATTAGGAATACAACAATTACAGTCACAAAGATCGACTCCTTATGCACCCCCTTTGGTGTTTGTGCACACATTATCTGCCAACAAGGCTCTCTGCACGTAGTCTCGTTGTACTGCCGACCACGAACTGATATCGCAACATATATTGAATATCTCCAGTCAGTCATAACCCTCTTACCTTCCAGCAAAATCCTAGTAACGATGGATGCCAATTGTAGATCTCGCTTGTGGCATAGCCGTGTGGATGGCCACATAGTTTCCCAGAATGGACAGCAATTAGAAGATTTCCTTTCATCTTCCCCATTTGAAGTCCTTAACAAACCACATCACCTTTCTACCTTCAGCAATACCCTGTGGGAAAGCAACATTGACGTTACGCTCGCCACACGGTCCATAGCACAAAAGTTCTCATCATGGATGGTTCATGAGGCCTGGACCACCTCAGACCACAGGGCCATCTCCTTCCATCTATCTAGACAACTTGATAGTACTCCTCCCACCTACCACGATATCATCAGATACTCCACCAAAACAGCTGACTGGAATGCCTTCAAGGACAATATAAAATCAAAGCTACAAATGGATACATCCCAACTAAACCATCTTGATCCACAGGAGCACCTCTCCCTCCTAACAAGCACACTCCAACAAGCATGTGAGAGAACTATGAAAAAACGTCAGAAGCACCTAAAGGCTGTCCCTTGGTGGTGCAGGGAACTAGAAAACCTAAGGCGGCAAGTCCACACTGCCCGAAAAGCCTTCCAGAGAGCGAGGCACTCCTGGCCTCCTGCTGAGGTCCAGGCTCTACGGGAAGCATATAGAAGATATCGTAACGACTACACAAGCCTCATTCGGCAGAAAAAGAAAGTGTCTTGGCAGAACCTTGTGACAACCACTGGTAACGCAGATCCTTGGGGGGTCGTTTATCGCATTGTTATGAACAAGCTGCCCAGGGGAGAGATGTTAAATGCAACCCTGACTCCTGATGGCAATCCAACACACACATGGGCTGAATCCATGAATAATATTCTGAATGCCCTACTTCAGACAGATGAGAGTCCCCTCAATGATGAACAAAAGCAAATTAAACAAGACAACCAGGCCTTCTCCAACAATAAAATAGAACCTCCTTTCACCTCTGAGGAAATGAACAAAGCACTTGACAGAACAAAAATGAATAAATGCCCTGGTCATGATAATATTGAGGTTGAGGTCATCAAGAAAGCAGCAACACATCTCCCAAACCACCTATTAGCACTATTCAACAAATGCCTTGCGAAAGGAATTTTCCCTGATTCTTGGAAACAGGCAGTGCTTCGACTCATCCTAAAAGGTCCAGATAAAGATCCTACTCTACCCAAATCTTACCGCCCCATTGCTCTTCTCCCGGTCTTGGGAAAGGTAATGGAGCGGCTGCTTCAATCCAGATTATCCACCTACTACCAGACAGCCAACTTAGACTCTCCAAAGCAGTATGGCTTTAAGCCAGGATGCTCCACTGAAGATGCTATGAACAATCTGCTCAACACAGCAAACTCAACCACAGAAAAATATCTACTGGCTATTTCCATTGACTTTGCTGGTGCCTTCGATTCCATCTGGTGGCCCAGCATTGTCAGGAGATTACGTCAAATCAATATTCCACTCAACCTCTACCGCTGTCTCCAGAACTACCTCTTCAACCGCTCAGTCACTGTTCAAACAAATTTTCAGAAAACCTCCCGACCAGTTGTTAGAGGGTGTCCACAGGGCTCGGTTCTTGGGCCCTACTTCTGGAACTTGATACTAGATGAATTTCTTCTTATGGATTTGGGTCCTGTGGACTGCATGGCCTATGCAGATGACCTCATCCTCCTTATCAAAGCTGATTCTAGAACTCAGCTTGAGCAAATTGCCTCCCCTGCCTTAACGATCCTCCAAAATTGGGCAAACAACCACAAGTTAGTCATCTCTGGGGGAAAAACGAAGACAATCCTCCTCAAAGGATCCTTGGACATAAGAAGACCACCCCAAATTAAAATCTCTGGGCAGACATTGCAACTCAAAACAGAACTAAAATATCTAGGAGTAACCTTTGACTCCCGATTAACATTCTTACCTCATCTTAATTACCTCTCCAATAAAATACGTCGTTATACTGCCATGATCGTAAGAATTAGCAGAGCAGACTGGGGTTTGAAGAGGAGGACTCTCATGCTACTTTATAAAACCATCTTCTTACCAGCTGTGTGCTATGGTGCAGCCATATGGTTCCCTCGTGCCATCATTGCACGTAATAAAGCAAAGCTACATACAATTCAACGCAATATCCTACTCACTGTGACTAGAGCATGCCGCACAGTCAGTAATCCTGCCCTGCAGGTCTTAGCAGGCACTCTTCCTCTGGACCTGGAGGTTATTCGTCGCGGCCTTGCATACCGCATAAAGAGAGGAATTGCCACCACCATTCTGGATATAACACTCGATCTAGCTAATGATCCAAAAAACGAAATGAAACAGATTTACACTAAGCTCTTCCAGCATTGGCAAAGATCTTGGGAGCAAACAACCAAAGGTGAAACAACTAAAAGATTTCTTCCACAAGTTATGATAACTGCACCAAAACCTCCTCCGTGGTACTCACCAGGCCTTCACGTCTCGTTCTTCCTCACTGGTCATGGATCGTTTCGGGCCAAGCTGCATGCCCTGGGTCTCACCGATTCTCCTCTCTGCACATGCGGTGACAATGAAGACTGGATTCACCTCATGTATAATTGCCCTCTTTATGATTTACCCAGAAGTCTCCTAATTACCAAAACTGGAAATATACCCAGTGGGCAGGAACACCTCTACATAATTGACGAAACCAACTACAAAGCCTTCACTACTTTTGCCCAGAGTGTATTTGAAATGCGTCAAATTCACCTACAGCAAACTGTTCAACGCACCCCCATCTTATAATGAACCCAAAACTCAATTCACAGAACATATCCTGAATGGAATCAAAGAAAACACAAACAGAATATTGATCTTTGTCATGACCTAACAGGAATCTCTCGACGTTCACAAAGGAAGCTATCTGACAAACCCACGAACCCAAAAAGGACTTTTCTACAATAGCCACAAGAACTCCAAGCAATCCTTGAGTTTCATGAATCCATGTGCCTCCTCTCATCCCCTAAGAGAAGATTATCCAAGTCCCAGTGTGGGACACTGCTCATTGCCTACAAGTCACCCTTGGATGAAGAAGATTAAATTGTTGACCCTGGGCCCCCTGCCCATTGTGGGACCCACGCACTTGCTGGCACCTCTTTCTTCAAGGTGTATGACAATATCTGATTTTCCTACTTGTGCAGGAACTCATATAAATACTCCTCTGGGAGTGGGGCTGGCATTTGACTTTCAAATGCAGGATCATGCTATTAGGCAATCTGACTTTGTGGGTCACTTGACCTCACAACCTTTTCTCTTCTTCCTGAGGTAGGGTGGGCTCCCCCCAGGGGGGAGCCCACCCTACCTCACCCTCTCTCTTCTGCTTACCTTCTTTCTTCTCCTCAATCTCTCACCCCTTCTCCTATTTCAAAAAAAAAAAAAATTTTTTTTTTTATTTATTTTTTTATTTTTATTTATTTTATTTTATTTATTTATTTTATTTTTTTTATTATTATTATTTTTTTTTATTTTATTAATTTTTTTTTTTTTTTTTATTATTATTATTTTTATTTTTTTATATTATTTATTATTATTCTTTTTTATTTTATTTTATTTTTTTTTTTTTTTTTTCTCGGCCCTCCCTGGGAAGCTCAGGCTAACCCCAGGGTCGGCCAGCCAGAGTTCTCTTTCCCCATACCTGGTCCGGCTCCCAGTGCCAGTGACGGTAACTAGCAGTCTGTGGTGTTCCACAGACCCTAGGCTAAGCGGCCAGATGAACAACATAACCCGCACTAAGCAAACATGAACATACACTAACATATGATATCTGGCCTTGACAGTACTGTACTGTCTTACTTCACAAGAGATTCAAATGCGGAGTTGTGCGAAAGCACCGGTGCCGCTTGTCAAAAAACACTATGTCACTATGTCACTATGTTCTAGAGGCCTAATGGGGCGGGCAATAATTTTGGTGCTAATTTAAATTTGGATGCTTGGGGCTTTCGCGGTGTATAGTCAAAGAGAAGGGTAGGGAGACTGAAGGCTGGTGGGAAAAAGAGAAGTAAAGGGCCGATAGGGTAGATGGCCCCTGCAGTCAGTGGGGCATGCCCATGCTCCACCAGAGGGAAAGGGGGATGGCAGGAGGAGGAGAAGACAGCGAGCCATCTCCCCCCACCAAGGAATAGGAGTGAAAGCAGGTTGGTCAAGGCTACCAGCCCAGATCGCCATATGGCTAGGTGGCAGCAATGTGCTGCAGTAATTTCTCTGAGCCCTTGCATAGTGGTCTTGTTGTCTTGATCAGGTTGTCAAATGCCTGTGCTGGATGAGGTTGTCTAATCGGGTTGTCACGTCAGGTGGATACATCTTTCGGTAGTCATGGAGATTGTGACTTCAGGTAGACTCAGTTGTGAGGTTTAATTTCTTGGTTGTTTCACCATGGTATCAGTTCATCATCTGGGAAGGTTTCCGTGGTTGTGTAGACTTTCTGCTGGTCTGCACGGCATGGTTGTTTACTGCAGTAGTTGAGACTGTGGGAGCGTCCTTCTCCTTGTGAAGAGGTCCTGGGCCAGCTGCGCGAATGCCTTGTATGTGTCAACTTCAGTTATGGCGAGGTCTTCTTGATTACGGGGATTAAGCTGTGTTCAAGTAATGAACCTACAATAGAGGTCCTCATATAGTTGGCAACTGTACATTAGGTGCTCCCACGTTTCACGTTCACCACAGAGGCAAAACGGTGTATCACTCAGTCCAAATCCTTGTAGTTTGTCTCTAATGGCCCCGTGTCCCGTCAGCAGGTAGGTTGTGTAGAGTCCTGGTGAGAGCCACGCTGGATAATCCGGGTATACCAGCTGTATGTTTGGTAGAAATTTTCTAGTTATTGCACCTTTGCGGGAGGTCTCCCAGCGGGCCTGCCAAGTTTGTTGGAGGTAAGCGGAGAGACCGTTCCTTTCTACTTTTGGGTCATTTGACAGATCTATGGTGTAGTCGAGGCATGTTGCCGTTCTGCCTTTGGTCAGTTGATAGAGTAGCCCATGCTTAACAATCTCCAGGTCCAGAGGGAGGGATCCCGTTAGGGCCTGGAATGCGTGGGTACTTACAGTGTTACATGCTTTTGAGATGGTTATGAGTATGTGTCGCTGCGTAGTCTCCAATTTTTTCCGGTTCACTGCAGTGGTCGCCTTGCGATACCATATTCCAGCAGCATATGTAATCGCTGGCAGGAAAATAGCTTTATAGTAGAGGCTGAGGGTTTTCCTCCTTGTTAATGACGTGTGTGTATGTGTGTGTGTGTGTGTGTGTGTGTGTGTGTGTGTGTGTGTGTGTGTGTGTACTGTGTCAGGGTGGTTCCCAGGCAAAAGCCCATCTCCACCTAAATAGTTTTTAAACAGAAAATCTGTAAATTGGATCTGATAAATAAAAAGATAGCTAAGAAATAAGAAGAATAAAACATAATTTTGAAAAGAGAAGGGAGGGAGAAAATTACTTTAAATTCATAAACTAAATCTAGTGCATAATAAATAGTTTTCGTATAGGAAAGAATGAAAGTATATATAAGAGAGATATGTTTGTGAGTGTAGTATGTTGTTTATGTCAGGTCACTTTGCCATCAGAAAGCAGCTGGACTTTTCAACTGCAATCTGATGCCCGTCCCCGGCACGAGGAGCCGGACCTGCTACTATATTAAAAGCTGGAGCGCCAAAGCGCAATTCAACACTCAACAGAGAAAGTGCAATACTATTGAGTGCCAGCTGTTCAGACTTGGGCCGCCCAAACCCAAGAACTGAACAAAAAAAAAAAAAAAACCACTAGAGTGGTCCATGCCGAGGAGCCCCAGACCCGACCAAAGGCTTCCAGGTCTGAAGTTCCCAAGCCCAGATGCAATCATTGAAGATTCTGGTTGTATACAGCCAATTCAATGTCTGAAAAGTTTCTTATTATACATCTTCTGGAAAACACAGTATTTGCGAACACCTGTAAGGCCTGAAAGTTGTCAACTCCTTGCATCAATGTATGCACATTATCTTCATCAAAATTAGTTATTTGTTCTTTCAAAAGATGCCTTTCTACATTATAGTAAGGACAAGAAAATAGTATGTGTTGCCAAGTCTCTATCGCTCCACAAGAACACCATGGATCTGGCTCAAATCCTCTAGAGTGCAATTTATCCCGGATCGAACCGTGTCCTGTCAGCAGAAAACTGGTATACATAGTGGGGCAAAACCACGACGACACTAGCTTAGAGATAGCAAAATCTGCCACTGGAATAATCTTTCTAGTTATCGCTTCCACCTCGGAAGAACTCCATCTGGCTCTCCATATTCCAACCAAACCAGTCCAAATACGAAGTTTCTCCTCCTTAACTGTAGACGTCAGATTTAAAGACAACCCCAGATATTGGGCAGGGATACCCTTCCTCATCGCGTACATCGTTCCTCGGTATACCACGTATAAATCCAGAGGTAACAAGCCAGCTATCACTTGTAGCGCGACCGTAGACACAGTCCGTGGTGCATTCACATAGGTCAGCATCATTGATCGCTGCAGCGACATTAACTTACGTTGAGTCTTGATCTTAAGCACAGCCTCCAGCCACACTCCAGCAGCATAGGCGATAATTGGTAGGAAGATCGTTTTGTAATACAAACTCATAGTTGTTTTGCTGAGTCCCCACTCTCGCCTGGAAATTCTTATAACTGAATATATAAACTTCTTAATTTTATCGTTAAGGTGTGAAACGTGCAGATGAAAACCCATCCTGTCGTCCAAAATAATTCCTAAATACTTGATCTTAGACACAAAGGGAATTTGTTTCCCATCCAACACAACTCTGGGTGGGCGGTGATAATCAAAATGGTTTTTGAACACCATGAATTTGGTTTTAGTAGATGAAATTTTCAATCTGTTCAATGTAGCCCAATTAGAGAGATCCTCCAGGACTTCCTGTATTCTGTGCTCCAGCACGGTTCTAGACCCACCTGAGACCCCCACAATCAAATCGTCAGCATATGCCACTTGTATGCAATTTATAGCTTGAGACTTATTTAACCACTGGTCCAGAACGGCATTCCAAAATATTGGACCCAAAACGGATCCCTGTGGACATCCACGACCTACATATTTACTGTACATCAAGTGCCCTGCACATACTTTCACCAATCTGTCACTAAAGTATGAACGTATAACTCCATATAAGTTACTATCACAATCAGACTTCCTCAAAACATTCAAAACGCTCTCCCACCACACAGTATCAAAAGCACCCTCAAAATCTACAAATACTACCAAAACATAGTTCTCTGGAGAAGACTTCACATAATTAATTAACTTCAATATCGCCTCCTCGGTTGAATGACCCTTCTTAAAGCCAAACTGAAAATCCGACATAGCATGACCAGCAGTCAAAACCTCAATTATTCTTGGAAGCAATAACCTTTCAAACAGCTTACCCAAGTTAGAGAGAAGCGAAATCGGTCTGTAAGCTCGAGGACTCCCATGAGACTTACCCGGCTTATGTAAAATCTTGAGAAGAGCTACCTTCCACGATCTAGAGAATACTCGCTCCAGCAAACATTTATTAAACATATTTAACAAAACATCTGGACAAATCTCAAAAAACTTCAATAGTATTTTGTTTTCAATCAAATCCAATCCTGGACATTTTTTAGTGTTCAACCTCTCAATAGCTATACCGAGCTCCGACCTCGAAAACAAACCTATCTCCTTGTTAATGACAAAGGTCAGTGGAGGATGGCTAGAATTGCGCAAGCAAACAGACAGGCCACAATGTCGCACATCATAGCAAAATACAACCTTGGTGCGCAGAACAAAATATCGCAACGGACCACTAGTCGCACTTTGTTGCGAATGGGCTACAACAGCCGACGGCCACATCGAGTACCTTTGTATTCAATCACGAACAAGAGAGCACGCCTCCTGTGGGCACAGCAACACCAGCACTGGACTATCGAGGATTGGAAAACAGTTGCTTGGTTTGACGAGTCGAAGTTCCTGGTGCATCATGTTAATGGAAGGCTCAGAATTTGGAGAAAACAACATGAATCCATGGACCTGTCATGTCTGACGATTACTGTGCAAGGTGATAGGGGCAGTGTTATGATGTGGGGAATGTTTTCTTGGCACACGTTGGGTCCATTGATACCCATAGATTCACGTCTGAATGCCACATCATTCCTAAACATCGTTGCTTACCAAGTACATCCGTTCATGTTGACAGTTTATACTCAGTCAGATGGTTACTTCCAGCAGGACAATGCGCCGGGGCACAAAGTCCCAATCACTATAGAATGGTTCCAAGAACATGACAATGACTTTTCTTTGCTGCAGTGGTCTGATCAGTCCCCGGATCTCAATCCTATTGAACATCTTTGGGATGAGCTGGAAAGGGAGGGCTGTTCATGGCAGGCCTACATCTCCATCGAATCTTAAGGAACTGCATTACACATTCATGTCTGCATGGTACTCCATTCCTGCACAACGTTTTCAACATCTTGTTTAATCCATGCCTATACGAATTCAGGCTGTTTTGAGGTCTGAAGGAGGCTCAACATGCTACTAGGTAGGTGTATCTAATAAAGTGGTAGCACAATGTGTATATTATGTGTTGAAAGGGAATATATTAATCAGTCACGATTTACCTTCTTGTTGTTTGCGAATGTCCTTGTAAAATGTACACTTGAAAATTGTCCTTTTTCATTTGAAGGAAACGAAGCGTTGTTCCCTTGTTTAGGTCCAATTTCCACCAACATATCTGTTCATTTTCTTGATAAATTTTTGGTCCAGTTGACCAGGATCCTTGATGGCTTCTGTGGGAATGTTTTCATCCACTGCTGATTTTTCACCGCCAATAGAAGCATAATTTTCTTGCTCCACTATACGTTGTCCCATTACTTTATCATCATCAAAAATTTGCTCCGATTCATCGCCTTTTTCTGCACGTTCAATAGTTCTAGTACTTTTGTAAAACTTTAACATACTTCCTTGTTGTTTTTCTGTTCTTCTATTATATTTTGCTCCACTTATTCCTCGGAAACATCTTACCTGAGTAATTAATCCAATAATTTTTTAATGATTTTAAAAATTTGTTTTTAGTGTATTTTGCTCTAAAATATTTGAGTAATTTTAACTGATTCTTTTATTTAACGAGTTAAAAATACTTTAAAATAGACCCTGTGGTTTGAACCTCTTCCCACAGGACTCTCTACCAATCCATCAAAACCTTAACCCTTTTCCTCCTTGTGCAAACCAAGCCTTTTTTCTTCAATTTTCTTATTTATTTCACAGGGCTGCACAAACCTTTTATGTTTGCCGATCGCCTCCAAAGATATCCAGCACCTTGGCATGTTTTCTTCGACGCCAATGTCGAACGTCCAGACTTATGTCTAGATGACGCTTAGATCAAAGACTTCTTGATTACTGTACCTGCCATCCGTGGTACACTGGTACCACGGATGGCAGGTACTCTTCTAGTAACCCTTTCTCGCCTGTTCGCAAATGACCACTCCTTCCCTAGTAGGGGCCACTGTCTTTGTTTACTCTCAGTTCACCCCTTTTCTTCACGCCTGCATTTACAGTACTTGTTACTTCTCTTCCATTTGACTGCTGTCCAGTTTATACATCTCTAACCTCTTATTTCTAAATCCAGTATTTTCCAAACGTTAACATTTATCATATTCAAACGAAATATTCAACCATCTTTAAATTTAATATAATTCTGGAAGAAAAGCCCAAGTATCCAGGGAAAAAAGGCATGCGATTCTCTCTTAAGGCCAACTAACTCAACCAAGTTCTGAAACTTATTCCTTTTTCTTGGTTTAAAGAAGGCCATTTCCACTAGGTAATTGCGTCCACTTGCTTCCCGGAGTTCGTGTGTATAGCCAAATCGGTTGGTATGTTCTTCCTCGAAATATGACTTCTGAACCCCTTCTGGTACTATGGCTTGTGCATGCTTCAGTTTTTTTTATTTTTTATTATTGTTCAAAAGTTATTATTGCATATGATTGTCACTCCCTTGTGCTTTTATTTTGTTTCAGGTGAAGAACTCCAGCAATTTTAAAATTAATTAACGCGGATCCAATTACTGTAGTAAGAGTTAAAATATAGTTATGTACACCTTTTAGAGTCCATTTATTTCTAAGAACAAAAACCACTATCTCGTTGCCAGTCCTCCATGACAGTATAGTGGCTTCGCCACTTGTAACCTCTTTTGGAGATGTGGTTCGATTCGCGTGGAAAACTGGAGGATTTGCTAAAGTTCTTTTGAAGGAACTTTAGTAAATCGATCTCAGGCAGAGGGAGTAAAGATTCCCCCCGTGAGTTATTACGGTATTTCATCCCGCGCATCTTGAAAATCGGCCAGTGAATACTCATTTCTGCACGAAGAATACACTTATGTGGATATGTTATGCTGGAGAGCTGTTATTACTTTTTTTATGAAAACTCCAAACACGAGAGGGTATTAAAACCTATAGTACTTAGTACCATGTATGGGTTGGAGGTTGAGAAGACGAAAGAAGATACTTGTTGACTTGAACTAATGTTGATTGTAATTTTCTGGAAATAAGTATGAACGAAGGTTCTTTCAGAAAACGGCAGTTGAATGAATAAATGAGGAAGATGAAAAGTTGGATCTGTAAGTTTCAAGTTGGACAGTAAATGGATGTTGGCTGGTGCCGGCACGTGTTCGGACTGTTTTGAAAGAGAGAGCGGGAATTATAGAAGCCAATTCGGAAGAACAGTGCCCATGGAAGTATCTGTATGCAGCAGAAACAGTGCATCTATGAGACAGCGAGTGGAGAGACTCTGTTAGAGATGAATCATTAATTAACCTAACTGCCCTCTTCTGAACGGAATCAAGAAGCCTGAGAGAGGTTTTGGGGCACTGCCCCAGATGTGGGAACAATATTCTTCCATGGTAGGGTGGATTTGCGTTTGTACAAAGTGAACAGCTGTTTGGAAGAAAAGTAACGCCGAGAGCGAAAGAGAAAGCCAAGTTTTTTAGATGCAGAGGAAACAATATTTGTAATGTGTGAAAAAGAAAACCAAATTTTTTAGATGCAGACGAAGCAATATTTGTAATGTGCTTGTGCCAAGAGAGATTAGAAGTCAGGGTAATCCCAAAAAGAGATATATCATCGTGCCTAGAAATCGAAGAGTCACCAAAGATAAGCATAAGAGCAGAAAAAGCCTTTTTGCGAGATATAAGACAAGAGTGAGTTTTAGAAGGATTGAAATCAACTAAGTTGTCTTTGCCCCACTGGAGAATTACTTGAAGATCGGCATTTAAGGAATTGGTAGCGGATATTCGAGAACTTGAAGCTGATTGAACAGGGAAAGGTTTCTCAAAATGGAAAGTGGAATGTAATGTGCTATCATTGGCAAAAATATGTATAGGATTTCCAGTCAATGGAAGAATGTCATTAATATACAAGAGGAAAAAAGTGGGGGAAAGAAATGAACCTTGGGGGACACCAGCATTAGTGGAGAAGTTAGAAGACAGAGAGCCATCTACCATAACCCTCAGTGAGCGATCAGAGAGAGAGAAAACTGGATAATCAATTACAAAAAATAGTTAGCAAACCATAAGATGGAAGCTTGTTTAGAAGACCTTTATACCAAACACGATCGAGAGCCTTTGAGATGTCAAGAGCAACTGCTTGTGTTTCATAATAATAGAATAATTAGTTTAATTATTAAACGAATAATAATTAAACTAATAATAGCCGAACATAATAATTAGTTTAATTATTATGTTCGATGAAAACACATTATTAACATATTAATTAGTTTGTGACTCCTAGAGAGTGGCAAAAAAAAAAGAAAAAAAAAAAGAAGGCTAGATTGGTAGTTTAAATGCTATTGGCCACAAGTTAATGTATGCTTTATATTTTACATGCCTTAACAATTCATAGTAATTTATGGTTTATACCAAAAAACCCTCGTGAGGAAAAAGACCTGAGTTGGGGTCCCGTCGATGACAGTAAGAAATCGGGTTTTCCATCCAGCAAACAGAAAAATGGACCGCGGGACACACACAGTTTACTGGCAGTATACACTTAGCAATGTGATCTTATTTGCTGATGCTCCTAAAAATCCTACATCAACTTCGTATTATTATACCTAAAATGGGAGGGGGGGGGGTAAAAAGCAACGACTTTTATGAGTGAAGACATTACGTGTGAGAGTATCCACCATATTTCCTATTCATTCCTCTAATTTCAGCCCAACAGTAAACATAACATGATAGTCTATGTAATAAGTATGAAAAAAAAATAACTATAATTGTTGAATTTCAATTAAATTTGGGAAGACTCCACAAATCATTCTAAAAGAGCCACATACATTCGACTCTTTTTAAAAAGAATCGAATTTTTCGAAAAATCAATGCAGACGTCACAAAATTGTGTACGTCTTAGAGGTGGCAGCACTATACAGGAAGTACCATTGTACTTCGTATAGTGGCGCCATCTCTCTGAGGAGTAGCGAAACTTGAATAACACAACTACCGCAATGTTTAACCTTTCACGAAAATTCAAGTTGCGAACAATTCGTATTTACGAATGTACCGTTCGTAATGAATTACGATTCGCCATCTCGTTAACGAAGTGCCATATTTACGAACATTTCTACCTGCTACAAATTGAGCTGTGAGTTATAATTTTTGTGTTGCCATTTGTGAAACTGCTGACATTTTCAAATATGGAAAATAAGCGTAAAAGTGGTGCTGTTTCGTCTCAACGTAGTAAGAAACGTCGAGTTCTATCGCTGGAAACAAAAATGGATATAATAAAGAGATCAGAAAGAGGTGAGTCACTTTCGTTCATTGGCCGTGCTTATGACCTCACTTGTTCCACAGTTTCGACCATTATAAAAGACAAAGAAAGAATTATTGATCGTGTTCGTAATACAGGATCCGTTCAGGCTGTGATTATCAGTAAAAAACGAAGTATCGCAATGGAAAAAATGGAACGAGCTTTAATGATTTGGATCCGTGATCAAAATAGTAATAACCAACACCTGAGTAATAAAGTAATTCAAGATAAGGCTAGAAGTCTTTATCAGGAGATTAAAACACTTATGGGAGAAACAGCTGACGAGCATTGTGAATTTTTCGCTAGCGCTGGGTGGTTTGCAAGATTCAAGCACAGGATCAATAGGGAAACTCTTACGCCATCTGGTGAGTGTGCAAGGGTCGATTATGACACTGTTAAAGAATTTAAGGAAGCGCTGGCAAAAACTATCGAAAGCGAGAGCTACTGTTCTCGACAGGTTTTCAATGTTTACGAGACGTGCCTTTTTTGGAAAAAGATACCCGGATATAAAGTTTCGAGGGACTGTCTAAACCTTCTGATGAGTGGAAATGCTGCTGGAGATTTTAAATTGAAGCCTTTTCTCACTTATCACTCTGAAAATCCGAGGGCTTTCAGAGGCGTCGTCAAGGAAACATTGCCTGTTACTTGGACTTCTAATAAAAACGCGCGTATAACATTGTCACTCTTCCAGGAGTGGTTTGTCGATCACTTTGTTCCAGCAGTTAAAAAATATTGTGAAGACAGTAATTTGGCCTTCAACATTTTGTTGGTTGTACATAATACATCGGATTATTCTGCAACGTTAGCTAGCTTGAATTCAGATGTACAAGTGGTCTTCTTACCTCCAAGCTTACTTCAACTGATGGACCAGGCGGTAATCGCTACCTTCAAAAGTCTTTATTTACGTCGTGTCATTGCTCAAGCTATTGGGACTACCGATGCAGATGAAAGTGCAACTTTGCAGGACTTTTGGAGAGGCTATAATATTTTAGAAGCAGTTAAAAACATTGATCACTGCTGGAAGGAGATCAAAGGTTTCACGATGAATCGCTGTTGGAGAAAGCTGTGTCCAGAGTTTGTTTCCGATTCACAGGATTCGGAACTAACGCTTCAGCAAATTATCCAAGAAATTATAGGAATGGGAAAGTGGGTCAATTTAGAAATGGATGCCAAAGATGTGAAGGAATTTGTTTACCCACATTTAGATGAATTGTCAGATGATGAGGAAACAGAAATGCATACGGAAGTCAGAGAAGAGGAAGATTATGAAAAGAGTGTTGACAGCACTTCAAGTCCTCCCACGAAAGTTTTGACTGTTGAAGTTCTTGGCGATTCATTAAGGAAAATCGATGAGGCTTTAAAGGCCTTAGAAGATAACGATCCAGATGTTGAAAGAAGTTCTACTGTATACAGGGGTGTTCAAAGAGAGTTGGCCGGCTACAGACGTCTTCATGAAGAGAAGGAAAAAAGGTCTTCTGTTCAATTTTTGTTGAGAAGCTTCTTCGAGAAAGTGGAAAACAGATCTCCTACACCATCAAGTGATCAAGCATGAGCATGAAAAGCACCAAATTTGTTATAATAGCTGTGCATAATGGAATTATACATTTCATTATAAATATAAAAATTTAATTACTTTATATGAGGAAGATTTATTTTTGATAATGCTTCATCAACATTGGTGCTCCCATCTGAACCCCGTTCAACTGGGGATGTGGTAGCCCGGATTTTGAATCGTCAAACACGCCATGGAACAAATCCAGTTTATAGACACTTATGTTTCGTGGCATGTGAGTTATCTTGTTAACCAAACTTTATGCTCTTTGTGATTGCTATGCAAACTGCTCAAATATGTCGAATTTCACATCTTTGTTGCAAATAAATTTTCATAAATTGTTTATCGAATGCGATTTACCGAACAATTAAAATGGGCAACCTTTGTGGAGAGGTACTGTGAATGTATATTCACGTTTTAAGCTTTATTGGTATAATTATTTTACTTCGGTTAAATCTTCCAAAAAAGTGTATATTTATTTTTAATCTTATTTTAACTACAGATGATGACCAAAGGAGAGATTGCAAACATATAAACGATTATTCTAATTTGTAATTTTTTTTAATGTGTATCTGCTTCACCAACAGGTTTTTAAGAAGAATTTTGATTTTAGCTGTCAAAAACTTTTTAGTTAATCGAAAAAACAGTTTATTGTATTTAATTTTCTTTTGATGTTTTCAAAAAGTGGCTCAGGAAGCAGAGAGGCCTTGATGGTTTAGCCAGCTCTCCACGTTTAGGATCCAAGTTTTGGTAAACTTGGGTTTGAATTAATGAATTTTACTATCCCAGTTAACTATAATATCTAGTAATTATAAAAAAAAAACTATATTAAATGTTGAAAATGTACACTTTGTGCGTACATTTTTCTTCATATTCGACAATACCTTATGTAACTGAATGTACAACATATGTTTCTAGTTTCATTCACATTTCATATTTAGTTTAGATAAATCGAGACTACACAGCATCCTCTAAAACTTTGCTGACGACACTAGGATATTATTACCTCTTTGAAATCATGAAAGTCCCTGAAAAACAGCAGTTTGTCTCCCTATATGTTCCTCTCTGTATTCCTTCACTTTCATGAATCAACGCCCTAGTGGGTAGCACAGTTGGTAGAATCACTTTTCTCCCCACAATAGGTGAAGAACACCTGGACTGAAGTCCTGTCGATGTTGAGAGGAATTTTAATGAGCCTTTTTCACAACGTGGCTGAGTTAGTCTGTCTCATGCGGGGGTAACAAGGTTTTCTCCCACGAACTCAGGTTTTTCATCCAGAAAACAGAAAATCCAAAGAACACACGCAATTTACAGACAGTATACACCGATGAGCCAAAACATTATGACCAGAGAGTCGTTATGCAAATCGAAGCAACTGCAGGTGAATTACGGCGCATGCGTGTGTCGGGACACCGTATAAAAAATACCTGATATTGAGCTCCGTTAATCAGTATTACTCTTGTTCTTCAGATGGGAAAGGCAGCGCACTTAAGCGAGTTTGACAACGGCCAAATTGTAATGGCCAGACGACTGGGTCAGAGCATATCCGAAACGGCACGGCTGGTAGGATCGTCACGGTCAGCCGTAGTTAGTACCTACCGAAAGTGGTCCGAGGAGGGGAAACTCACGAACCGCCGGCGAGCTGTTGGACGACCACGGCTCATCGATGCTCGGGGTGAGCGAAGGCTCTCCCGAATGGTACGTGGCAACAGGAGGGCAACTGTGATGCAACTCGCCGGTAATTGGAATGCTGGTGTCAGGAGAATTGTGTCATATAATACACAGTACATCGAGCCACAGGCCGCTCCAAGGCCTGTGGCTACCACAGTTCACCGGCGACAACGTCTACAATGGGCGCGCCAGCATGGAAACTGGACCTTGAGTGACTGGAAGAAGGTTGTCTGGTCCGTTGAATCACGTTTCCTGTTGCACCATGTGGATGGCTGGGTACGTGTGCGTCGTTTACCTGGGGAAGGGATGGTGCCTGTATGCACCGTGGGACGATCTGTATCCAGTCATCCATGTGCCGGGCACTCTGACGTCTACCGCCTACCTACCTAAACATCATTGCTGACTAGGTACACCCTTTCATGGCAACGGTCTTTCCCTCTGGCAGTGCCGTCTTTTAGCAGGATAATGTGCCATGCCACACCACCCTATTGTTCGAGAGTGATTCGCGGAACATGAGGAAGACCTTCAGGTATTGCCCTGGCTTCCAAATTCCCTAGACATTAATCCCATCGAGCATGTGTGGTTTGTGTTGGAACAGCAACTCCGATCTGCAGCGTCTTAGCCATGGACCTTACAGGAGTTAAAGGATCTGCTGGTTACGTGTTGCTACCGCATACCACAAGACACATTTAGAAGTCTTGTAGGGTCTATGTTTCGCTGGGTACGAGCTGTTTTGGCTGCACGTGGAGGACCAACATCATATTAGGTAGGTGGCCATAAAGATTTTGTTCATTGTTGTATGTGGAGCAATATGGCCTCGGTCACTTATGCTCCTAAAACCAAAATGACATGATAACATGTCACGAATAAACAGATGTTACATAAGTTTTAAAGTTCTAAAGCTACCTTGTAGTAACCACCTGTTGATAATAAAAAGAAAAGGTCCCAAAGTAGAACCTTGTAGTACACCTTATTTTTTTTTCTTTTAGCCAGTCAGATGGTAGTTGAGGTTGACAGCTTGAAGATTTCGAAGGTCAGCTAGATGGTTCGCCTTGCACATAGGTTGTTTATTTTCTTTTTTATTTTATTAATTTATGTTGCATTATTATTATTTTTTTTTATTTTTTTGTATTATTATATTTATTTATTTATTACTTTTTATGTATTTTATTTTATTTGTTGGTTGTTAGGTTGGTTGATTGTAATGGGGTTTTAGGTTCATCTTAGGCCATATTGCGCAGTATATAATAGATCTGAAAATTGGGTGCGTTCTGTGGTCGATTTTCTGTCTCGCCTGAGACCGGCTAAATCAGCCACGTTGTGGAAAAGAACCACGAAAATTTCTCACATCATCGATGTTATTCGAACTCGAATTTTATCTACCTGGTGTAAGTGGAAAAGACCCAATGGTAATTATAGGAATTTTTATGGGCCTCTTTCGCAACTTAGCTGAGTTATTTGATCTCAGGAGAGGATGGCATGGTTTTTTCCAGAAAACCCCAGTAAAAATCCAATGTGGTCGATTAGCTGTTTACTGGACGAAAAATTGTCCAGCAAACAGCAAATTGACCACAAAAAATGCCTAATTGCTGATTCGCCTAAAACCATACAACAACTGACAAATACAACAACAACAAACTTCCAATTCACCTTACGATTAAGTTTGCTTAGTTTAGGTTGTATGTGCGTTAAGTGCCAAAGCAACTAAAGCTATGAGGCGTTAATATATTGTCTGTGACTTCGAGTATTCTTTGGTCTGGTTTTAATGTTTTCTAGACAAACACCCTGCCTAATTTGTCGTGGATATCTGATATGACGGGTTAGTACCAGCTACAGGAGTATTGACAAAGTAGCACATGAAGAGACAAATTGCTGAATGCACTGTGATAAGATGCATTTATGGAAGGGAGGAAAAGAAGAGTGTTATTACACTGCCCTACCATTAATATCCGGACACCCCCTCCATGGATGGAGAAACAGATCTTATGCATGCAACACGACACAGAACCTGCTATAAATATGCACACTGGGCTTCGAACAGACAATTGCAAAAGTGGGCATGCAAGATGACACGTTCAACAGAATTACCTCAACAGTTATTGATCACCTCAACAAATACTAGACCCGACTAACATGGTGTAAAGAGCGCAAATCCTGGACTGTAGAGCAGTGGAAAACAGTCCTATGGACAGACGAGTCGAAGTTCGCACTCTACCAGTCTGATGGCCGTTCCTGAGTGTGACGAATGCCAAGGGAACAGTTCTTTCCTGATTGTATCTTCCCAATAATGAAGTTTGGTGGAGGCAGTGTCATGTTATGGGGCTCCTTTCATGGTTTGGCTTGTGCCCATGAGTCGTTATCGAGAAACCCATGAATGCTGTGCAATACCAGGATAGCCTGGACAATTATGCACTTCCAAGTTATGGAAATGCTTCGAGGAAGGACCATACCTGTATCAACAAGACAACACGCCATGCCATACTGCTCGGGTCGTAACAGAGTGGTTTGAGGACATGGGTGTGGTAAAGTTTGATTGGCCAGCCCAGAGTACTGATCTGAAACCTATCGAGCATGTTTGGGATGTATTGGATCTTCGGTTACGTGCACGTCGAGATCATCCAAAGAACAATACCGAACTGGTGGCTGAGTTAAGGGCCGAGTGGAGGAACATATCATCTGATTCATAAAAAGCTGGTTGAGGGTATGTCGCGATGATTGGAAAATATTAAATGACACTATAAAAGCTTTTTTTGTCTAAGGGCAGGTGTCCGTGTATTAATGGTAGGGCAGTGTATATACAAAGAAGCATTTGAAAGGAGTGGTTATATTCTATCTAACCACCATCTCCAGTTCATGATATTAAAGAAGTAATTATATTATATCTAAGCAGTTTTAGGGATATTTTCCTTTATTCAAATAAACATTATAAAACTGTAAGTTAATTATTTTAATCGTATTTGATAGAAATGATTCTATAGGAAATATTTTTTGTTGTATGTGATACATGCTTTTCTATATTTTCAATTCGCTAATGCTGGTAATATTCTAGATGATAAAGATGAGTTCAATTGTCCATTAACTGAACTCTCCATTGTTCTTGAATTGCGATGGTATTTTTTTTAACAGTTTCAACCGTATTTATACAGTTTAGTAAGAAATTTTTTTCTCATGAAACGAAACGTCAGGTGAATAAGACCTGAATTCGAATCCTGTCAATAACAAGAAAAATTTTTATGGGTCTTCTTCGAAACGTGGCTGAGTTAGTCCGTCTCAGGCAAAGGTAACATGGTTTTTTTCTCCCTGAAACTCGGGTTTTTCTTCCAGCAAACAGAAAATCGAGCACAGAACACGCACAGTTTTCAGACATTCGGTGCAATATGGCCTTAGTCGGTGATGCTCCTGAAGCTGAACAACAACAAAAACTTCAAAGTACTGTCCAGCTGCGCCTATGCAGGGCTCCATTCATGATTACCAAGATCTAAATCAGCAGCTGAAGTTTTCAGAAGAAACGGTCTTTAATTGCTGCATTGTGTTCTTGTGAATGTCTAAGTTTTGAAACATTTTCTTTTGAAGTGGATTTTAATTTTCGAGCGAAAAACGTCGCACGGCGTTTTAGCAATCAGATATGAAGTTTTCTGAGCAATGTAGACAGGCTGCCAGGGCAGGTCATAGGGTTCTGTCAATGATATACAGGAATTTTGCTAGCAGGGAAAAGGAGGTGATTGTCCCTCTGTATAAGGCAATGGTCAGGCCACATCTTGAGTACTGCGTACAGGTCTAGAGGCCTCATTTTAGGAAGAATGTAGATTTTCTTGAGCGTGTACAGAGAAGAGCAACAAGATTGGTGAGGGGAATGAAGGGATCCTCTTACCAAGAGAGGTTTAAGTTCTGAAAATTGCAGCGGCTGGAGACTAGGCATGTGCGAGATGATCTGATTGAGGTATATGAGGCCTTGAATGGATTGAGCACGCTGAATTCTGATGGGATCCGTCCACTTGTTCAGATTACGAACCTAAAGGGGAATAAATTCAAATTAACGAAAGATGTAGAATAGATGTGCGGAAATTTGCCTTTAGCCATCGGGTGGTTAATTGCTGGAACAAACTTTCATCTGTCGTTGTGGAAATTGATAGGTTAAATAAATTTAAGGAGGAACTGGACAAACATTTAGAGGGAATTGTTTTGTAATTTTTTATTATTATATTATAAAAGGAACCTCGTGAGGTTCCTTTTATAGGCCAGTGGTCAGGCGCGCGGGTGCATAAGTACATGTGCCTTGAATGACCAGGGTTCAAGCCCGTGTCTGCTAAATACGGTACTGTTTCTTGTATTCTAACTATCTTGTGAACTCCTCTGACCGTTTTGTCGCCCAGAAGTATAAACAGAAAATTTATTTTTATTTATTTATATAAGAGCTTATAAGTTTGGACTTGGGTGGCCCTAATAAGACAGCTTTGTTCCATGGTCTAAAAACGACTGGAAAGGCATCACTGCAAGCAATTTCTACATTGGGGAGGAGAGCAGGAAAACTTTTGGCAGGATTTGGTAATTGGACATAACCCCAGTTACACAATTAAGCCTCTTTCTCAAATAGGAGCATTAATAAGTACATGAATCATCATTCTTTGTCTTGAAAGCAAAGGCTAGAGGAAGGCTAAAGACCATGCAACGCTTTAATCATAAATTAGTTATAAACTAATGTCATTTCCATGCTCGGCAATCATTAACTTCTCACTAACTTTTTCCCATGCCTTGGAACTGTTAACGGTCCAGTTTCATCTATTTTATAAATCTACAAAACGATTTATTATCCGAAATCCTCAGATATTCGTATTAAATATGTACTGTATTATTACTGTATTATTGATAGGAAACTTTTTTTTTTTTTTTTAAATAGAAATACAAGTACGTTGATGGAAAAGGTGTTTATTGGAAGGCTGTGGTGCAGATAAGCACCTGGGGACGACGTAATGGGGCCAATAGGTTTCAATCATACGAAGAGAATTGGACAAATAAAGCAACGAGGCATAACAATATCGAGTCTATAATTGTGTATTCAATGGTTAGTTTTCTTATCTGGAGGCATAAATACAGAAGTTTACAGAAGAAAAACCATCCAACCGTTTCACGAGAACGAATAACTCAATAATGGCGAGTTTAAAAAGAGCCAACCAAGAACCGTTTCGTCGACCTAGGACTCAAGTCTTATTTCATAGTTTGGTAGAATATGGCTCACTGTTCAAGTGTGAGTCTGCGTGGGTAGCATACTGGTGTTGTCCCCATCCTCTCCACACTGGTTGGAAAAGGCCCTGGTTCGAATCCCGTCGATGCTGCGAGGAACATTTATGGGCATTTTTCACTCCGTGGCTCAGTCAGTCTCAAGCGTAGGTAGCGAGGTTTTTTCCCCTGAATCCAGGAATTTTCGTCCAGCAAAGCAGGCAAATCGATCAAAGAAGAACACACAATTTACATGGGCAATTGAATTACATTTTCAAGCGACCCTAATAGAATAATGTCAATGTGTTACGACCTATTCATATTATACATGTCTAGGCAGAGAGTAAATTGTTGATAGTCAAGTGGATCTATCAGTTTATTAATTCAAAATGGGAATTAGTGATGATTTAAGAGCAACTGAACCGCTACACAATTGCAAAAGAAAGTTAACTTTTAAAGTTCCATTACACGCCCTGTAAACAGAATTACATCATTCGTTTTATCAAAAATGAAGAAGAGAAAGGGATGGTCAGCAATAAATTCCAATGTATATAAAGGTGCACATTTCGGAGAGATTTCTATTCCAGTAGTAGCAGCAGCTTCACTCCCCTCCTCGATCACTTCAATGAAAGCCTTATGAATTACACGAGACACCACTAACTCATCTGATTCGCTGATGTTACGTAAATTAGCTTTACCTTCATGAAACGCACTTTTCATCCCCATAAATATAAGTTTCTCTGAAATTTCTTCACTGTATTCCAGTTTGAATTTTGGAATGGCAACCACATTAATTTTATCCAGTTCAGTATTTCTTTCCACTTCTTGTAGAAAATGTACGGTCAGTTTCTCTTCTACTGCTGACAGTCCATCCCTCTGGTCAGGCAAAAGAATCAGCATAACAATGTTATCACCTCTGTATGGCAACTCCAAAGCTGAGAAGCCTTCAGACATCTGGCAAAATCTAAATCGTTTATTCCATAAGATCATCATGGACACGGTTGTCTTGGACTCCTCAAGTCCATTATTGTAGAAGTCGTTTGAGAAGGTGTTTTCTGGATTGAAGCGAGTTGTCCAAGTTACTTTAAAATACACTGCATTGAGTAACAGTAGAACTGCAGAGGGATTAACTGAATCCAGCAGCGATTGAATCTTTTCCTTTGTTTTCTCTCTTACCCAAGAATTTACCATTGACTTAGCTTCTTCTTCATTAGCAAAATCAACTTCCTTAACCTCTGACTGATAGAACTTCTCAAGTCCCTTCACATAGTCCTTAGACACATTAAACACCTTTTGAATTAGAACCGCATTGGCGATATTTAGCACATACTGCTTGCCTTCACTAAGAAGAAATTCCAACATCTTCTGAAAGTTTTTCTGTATATCTTGTCTTGATACGGTACTTTTGTCGTATTCGAAGACATCTCTTATCTCCGACTCCGTAATTCCACGTGTACCATCAAGAAGCATATGTAAAGCCACTGAGATGCTGAAAGGGGAGTAAAACAGATTTCCTGGATTCGATACCAAACTTTGGTGTAACGTTATAGGAAACTTGACGAATACGTCAGAAAAATCCTTATGAATTTCTTCAGGAAGCAAGGTAGACATTCTGCTCTACTTTGTGATGATACGATGCTTTCTCCTTTTGATGTTAAACCTATATGGAAGACGAAAAATAAGAAAATTCTTTATTTTGTTATTTGCAGATATCTGAAAATATTGTCAGAAATTAAACTGCAATATCTGTTGAAAATTATATTGAAAATTGTTGTCACAAATTATATTGCAATATCTGTTTCTGGTGTGGCATCTGTAATTAAAAAGTTTTGCAAATACAGGAACACATTTTTCAATTTAAACATTTATAACAAGTCTTCGTGTTGTTGTGGAATTGGGTAGTTTGAATAAATTCATGGAAGAACTAGATAAAATTTTGAGGTAGATGGACAGGTGATTAGTGGTGGCTCATGATTCTGATGTATGGGGATGCTGCTTCTTAAAGTTACATTAAAGTGCCTTGGTTATAAGACATACCCTACATAGTCAACGATCAAATCGGCACTGCTCGCTCGCGGTTCCTTTAACTCGTTTTGTCACCTCTAAAAAAAAGCGTATTGGCAACCTATCGACCAGGCATTGACTCAACCATTAGGAGCAAAATGTGGAATTGCTTAGCGCACATTCGCTCGTTTATTATTATTGGAAATAGTTGTTTTCCCATGAACCAAAGGCTATGGTTGGGCCTGAATGTTCTAGAATGTTCAGGCTCTGTTTAATACTTGTATTAAATAACGCAATTATTTATTTAGGCAAGCTACTGGTAATGATGTAATTATCTAGGAGGTGCGATTATTTAGAATTCGCCCAGGGGAAATAAAGCAATGAGATCACACTGAACCAACAAACTGGATATTGAATGGTCAATTCTCTTGTTTTTGAGTCATGAAGACCCAAATTTACAAAAAACCAAAAAAAAAAAAAAACAATGCGACCATCCCCAAAGAACGAAAAATTTGACCACGGTGGAGGAATCGGACACAAGCTTTCTGAATTGGAGACTGGAATAACAACCTTTGTGTTAGGCGCCACAGCACTACTAGTTGCAGTATAGAATCTTAAATACAGTCCCTGTACAATGTTTGTCCATCTTATATATCTGTCGCAAAGGTAACAAATGAAGTAGCCAATTGGATCCATCACTTTATTAACTAAAACATAAATTACAGAGAAATGATCTAGTAAAAATTCAACTATTACATGATTGCAACACAAAAATAGTTTTTATAACTCCGTTACACGCCCAGTAAACAGAATTACATCGTTGGTTTTATCAATAATGAAGAACAGAAATGGATGGTTAGCAATAAATTGAAATATATATTGACGTGCACATAACACCATCGATTCCATTGCAAAGGAAGAAGCTGCCTTGCTACCTTCCTCATTCACTTCAATGAAAGCCTTATGAATCACTCTAGACACCACTAACTCAGCTGATTCATTAATGCCACTTAAGTTAGCTTTATCTTTATCAAATGCACTTTTCATCCCCATAGATATAAGCTTTCCAGAAATTTCTTCGGTATATTCTATTTTGAATTTTGGAATGGTAACATTAATAAGTTCCACTTGGCGAAGATTTTTCTCCACTTCTTGTAAACAATCCGTGGTCAGTTTCTCTTCAACTGCCGACAACCCATCCACCTTGTCTGGCAGAAGGATCAGCATAACAATGTGATCACCTTCGTATGGCAGCTCCAAGGCAGTGAAACCCTCAGACATTTGGCAAAATCGAAATTCTTTATCGAATATGATCATCATGGATACAGTTGTCTTTGACTCCTCAAGTCCATTATTATAGAAGTCCTCTGGCTTGGTGTATTTCGGGTTGAAAGGGGTTGTCCACATTCCTTTGAAATACACTGCATTCAGTAACAGTAAAACCGTCGATGGATCGACTGAATCCAGCAGCGATTGGATCTTTTCCCTTGTCTTCTCTCTAACCCAGGAATTCACCATATCCTTCGTTTCTTCTCCTTCTTTGGCAAAATCAACCTCCTTGACCTCTGACTGATAGAACTTCTTAAGTCCCTTCACATAGTCTTCACACACACTAAATTCCTTTTGAATTAGAACTGCATTGGCGATATTTAACAGATACTTCCTATCTTCATTAAGAAGAAACTCCAACATCTTCTGGAAGTTGTTTTGTATATCTTCGCTTGATATGGTATTTTTGTCGTATTCAAAGAGCTCCCTGATCTCCGACTCGGTAGTTCCACGTGTACCATCGAGAAGCATATGTAAAGCCACTGAGATGCTGAAAGGGGAGTAAAACAGATTTCCCGGATTCGATGCCAGACGTTGGTGTAACTTTATAGGGAACTTGGCGAACATACCCGAAAATTCCTGATTAATTTCTTCAGAGGGTAAGGTAGACATTTTTTCTACTTTTGATGTTAAACCTGTATGGAAAACAAAAAATAGTTTTTTATTTTGTGATTTGAACCCTTTTGAAAATATTTTAAAAAACAAAAGCCCCCTAAAATTCCTTCCATCAGCAACGGGACTCGAATTGAAGTCGTTTCCACTCGGTGTGGAGATGGTGATTGTACCAACTGTGCTACCCAACAGGACATTGATGAAGGCATATCAAGCTTAATGAAGTTTGACCATTATAGAGTGGTTAATAGCTGCTGATCCCTATTGTGTATTTTGGCGCCGGAATAAACAGTAGGGATCGAGACCTTCGGCAAGCAGGGGATTAACAGGTAATACACTGGTGTGCAAAACGTAAGGACCAACACTCTACAGCTACTGGGTTCCTGGTCTGCCTCCACGGGGCGTAAGTGGGACAACGTTGGGCCTCAATAGGGGTCCAACGGCTAAATGACCAGATGAACAACGGTACAGAACACAACACATGAACAATTCCCACACACTTTTAAATCTCTGGCATTTCCCAGTGAACTGGTTCACCACAATGAAAGCAACGCGGAGATGGGGGAAACCCCTGGTGCCGTAAGACAACAACACACACTTACACTTACACTTACACTTACACTATTTTTAAAGGTTACAATCAAAAAAATCTTTACTTAAGGTACTCTTTACTGATGAGAGTAGATTCAGTCTCAGCAGCGATTCTGGATGTCAGCTAATCTGGCGAAAGGTTGGCACACGGTATCACCCCGCAGATATCACTGAAAGGGATAGATATGGCGGTCGAGGTATTCTTGTCTGGGGAGGCGTTATCTTGGATGCCATTGTCCCCGAGTTCGTGTTTATGGATGATAATGCCACACCCCATCGCACTGCTGCTGTGATATGCTTTTGGAAAGTAAGGACATTGTTCGTATGGATTGGCCTGCCCGTTCCGGCGATTTAAATCCCATCGAGCACACATGGGACGCTCTGGGGAGATGGCTAGCGGTGCGTCCACACCCACCAGAAAATGTTCAACAGCTGAAGATGTCGCTGACAGAGAAATGGACGATATTACCGCAAGAACTTATCAACAACATTGTTCTAAGTATGGACAGGTGGCGCAAAGCCTGCATCGACATTAGGGGTGGCCACACCTCCTACTGAGGACCACCTTTTCGCTTTGTTCCATCTTTGGCAGTGATGCATCTGTATCAATTTTAAGAAATTTAAAGAGGGATTAGGAATTAAAGAAATTATTAGATGTGGTGGACAGATGAGTGGGTAGTTTTTTTTTTTTTTGGTTAATGCTTTATAACTTTCTTCTTGAATCATTTTCCGGTACTAATAGTAATAATACAGTACTGTATTTAATTACCTACTAAGTCTTTTGTTACTTTTGACAAGCCTTCGTGGGTAGCAAAGTGGCTATTGTTACCGTTTTTATACACCTTGTGAAAAAGGCCTAGGTTCGAATCCCCGTCTTGACGGAAAGAATTTTTATAACTCTTCCACATGAAATTTGGAAGAGTTATAAAATCCTGAATTAATCCTGAAGAGTTATAAAATTTATTATCCTGAATGATATGATATACATATTGTATATTGTACTGTGTACGCACCTTCACCAGTATGTACTGTACTTCACTATGATCGGCGTAATTGTCTTTTATTTATGTCTAAAGAGACAGTAACAAAAGATTTGCTGAGGAAATCTCTAATTCATATCTAAATCCTGAAAATTACAATCTGTAGTAATTCAATTCGAATGTCAATAAATCTTTTCAACCTTCAACCCATGCACTAAGTACTATAGGTTCTAATACTTTTGGGTTTGGCGTTTACATAAAATAAAAATTAACAGATGTAGCATTACTGTGTAAATACATATGAAATATAATTTATTCTTTCCTCTTCATTTTTCGACATAAATATACCATTAGGTTACAATATTGGATTCAAAAAGACATATTAACGTTTTGTTTCTCATTAAATCTATATTACTTTGACCAAAAAAATTAATACAAATACCATCTTTTGATTTTCAGTATTGCTAAAGTTCATTTACACGTCCAATGAATATTACCATGTCATTCTGTTTATCCATTATGAAGAAAAGAAAAGGATGATCTGCAATAAACTTTGAATGGAACAAAGGCGCACACCTTCTTACCAAAGATATGCCCGTGACTGCACAAGCCTCAGAGCCTTCTTCATTCACTTCAATAAAGGCCTTGTGAATTACCCACGACACCACTAGTTCGGAGGAGTCACTGATGCCTTTGAAGTTGCTTTTGTCGAAAGCACTTTTAATCCCCATTGATTTAAGTTCTTCAGAAATTTCTTTCTTATATTCTAACTTAAATTTTGGGAGAGCAACGACGTCAAGTTTAACTTGTCGAAGAACTTTCTTTACTTCTTCTAGACAATCTACGGTTAATTTCTTTTCCATTGCCGACAACCCATCTAGTTGGTCAGGCAGGAAGATCAGCATAGTAACATTGTCCCCTTCATAAGGAAGTTCCAAGGCAGTGAAGCCGTGATCTTCTACCTGACAGAATCTAAATCGTTTGTCTCTTATGAACATCATGGAAACAGGTTTCTTGGAGTGTTCACATCCATTATTGTAGAAGTCTGCTGATATAGTATCCTTGTGGTCGAAGCGTGTTGTCCACATTCCTTTGAAGTATACTGCATTAAGGAGTAGCAATACGGTTGTGGGATCGATCGAATCCACTAGTGATTGAATCTTTTCCTTTGTTTTCTCTCTCACCCAAGAATCCACCATTGATTTTGTTTGTTCACCTTCTTTGGCAAAGTCAACCTCTTTGACCTCTGACCTGTAGAACTGCTTCAATCCCTCTACATATTCCTCATGGACATGAAATCCCTTTTGGATTAGAACCGCATTAGCGACATCTAAAACATACTTCTTGTCACTGCTAAGAAGAAATTCCAACATCTTCTAGAAGTTTTTCTTTATATCTTCATTAGATTGTGTAGGGCTGTATCCGAAAACACCCTTGATCTCTGCTTCTGTAGTGCCACGTGCACCATCGAGAAGCATGTGTAATGCGATCGAGATGCTGAAAGGCGAATAAAACAAATTTCCTGGAAGGGAGGCAAGATGGTGATATAGCTTTATGGAAAAATTGGTGACTACACTACCAGCAACTTGAGAGGCAGACATCTTTATCCTTTCTTTACTTGACGAATGTACCTATAGTAACAGTGAAAATCAGAGAAATAACAAGGTTCAGTTCGAAAAGCATCAGGATTTATATACTATAATATAAATACCTAGAAAACGAAGTGTGGTGTAATTTTCATAAGTGTACAAAGGGATGGATAAAAGTATCTGAATAAATTTTATTTTTACATTTTTAAAGATAAATTTTTAATATAAATTTTGCTTTTTTTATATATATTCATATTAATATTGCGCCCGAAGGTAAACTCCACAAGATATAGTGAACTATTTCTCCTTAAGATTGTGCCATCTAGTTCTTGTCTCACCAGTAATCGACTTGGCGCATTATGGCCTTAAATGCCAATGCGCCATAAAACAACAAACAACAACTTATCAGTGAGAATTTTTCTCTCTTACTCATTTTACTAATCCCTCTCAGGGCCTGCTTTACTTCAATCAAATCACTCCTAAGGTGTCTACTTATTAAGCTCCGCACATCTTCTAAGCCGTTCCTCATACGGGGACAGCCTGGCTGCCACGATACATTGCCATCTGCGACTCGCTTCGACAGTGGAAAATGGCGATGTTTGATCTTGGTTCAACCCCGGAAATCGAACCCAGAACTCTCTGTCTCTCTCGACGATTGGAGGAATTTCTAATGTCTTCTTCATTTGAGGCCGTAGTTAGCATTAGCATTAGCATTAGCATTAGTAGAGGCATTTGATGCAAGAAAGCAATCTTATGCAGCATCAGCCAAAAGGAAAAAAAAAAAAAACCCACTTCCACTTCACCCCTCTGTTCGTTCAAAATACCTGTCCAGCTGAGCCTTAAACTTATTTAGGCTATCAACCTCCACCACAAGGGATGGGAGTCTGTTCCACCAACCAACCACCCGCTGGCTAAAGGCAAATTTCCGCACGTCTATCCTACATCTGTCTTTCCTCAATTTGAATTTATGCCCTCTCAGGTGATTTTTCTGAGCTAGAGGAAGAATCCCATCAGCATTGAGCATGCTTAAACCATTCAAGGCTTTATACACCTCTATCAGATCACCTCGCTGGTGCCTAGTCTCCAGACACTGTAATTTGCAAAACTTAAGCCTTTCTTCGTAAGAGCACCCCTTTGTTCCATTCACTAATCTTGTTGCCCTTCTCTGTACTCGTTCCAGCAGCTCTACATCCTTCTTGAAATGAGGCCTCCAGACCTGTATACAGTACTCTAGGTGTGGCCTGACCATTGCCTTATACAATGGAATAATCACCTCCTTATCCCTGCTGGAAAAATTCCTGTATATCATTGACAATACTCCATGAGCTACTCTTGCAGCCCGTCTACACTGCTCAGAGAACTTCATATCTGCCTGCACAATCACCCCCAAGTCCCTTTCATTCTCTACCACTGTCAGTGTAGTACCACAGAGTTGATACGTTGCTCTGGGGTTGCTGTTTCCCATGTGCAGTACTTTACATTTGTCAAAGTTAAACTTCATTTGCCACCTCTCAGCCCATCTGCTCAACCTTTCCAGATCCTGTTGCAGCAGCATAGTGTCAGTAGTGTCCTTGACAACTCTGCCAACCTTTGTATCATCTGCAAACTTGGACATTAAGCTTGATATACCATCATCAATATCATTTATAAATACAGAAAACAATAATGGACCCAACACTGAGCCCTGAGGGACTCCACTAATAACATTAGTCCACGATGAGCAGTGTCCATTGATTACCACTCTCTGTCTTCTCCCCCTCAACCACCCCTTTATCCATAGCAGCAATTTGCCTCCAATGTCACACTGCTCCAATTTGTGTAGCAGTCTTCCATGTGCAACAGTATCAAAAGCCTTTCTAAGATCCAAATATATAATATCAAAGTTATTCCCTGCATCCAGTTCTTTTGTGACTGCATCATAATATCCAATCAAGTTGGTCAGGCAAGACTTCCCCTTAACAAAACCATGCTGTGTCTGAGCTATAACTGAAGTCTTGTCTAAATGATCCTGCAGTGCTTCTTTAACCAGTGCCTCCATTAATTTTCCTGGAACAGAAGTTAAGCTCACAGGTCTATAATTACTTGTGTCAGCCTTTGATCCTCCTTTGTGAATTGGGGTCACATTTGCACATTTCCAGTCTATGGGTACCTCCCCTGAGTCCAAGGAAGCTCTCATAATTATGGCTAAGGGCTTGCTTACTTCCTTTGCTGCCTCCTTTAATATAACTGGATAGATCCCATCCACCCCGGGTGCCTTTCTTGTGTTTATCTTCAACAGTTTCTCCTCCACTTTACTCCCAGTTATTTCAAGATTCTGTAGCTTACTGCTAGAGTTGAATACACCTCTGGCATTCCCTTCGCTGAATAACTCCTCATGTGTGAATGTCGATGCAAAATATTCATTTAGTTTGTTAGCTACCTGAGCAGGATCATCAACAGTTGACCCATCAATATCAAGTGGACCAATCTGATTCATCCCCTTCCTTCTAGAGTTTACATAAATAAAGAACTCTTTGCTGTTTTTCTTTGCATCCCTTGCCAAGGATTTCTCGTAATCTGCCTTCGCCTGCCTAACCTCCTTTGTAACTTGGTTGCATATCAACTTGTATCTATCATAGGCTTCTGTGTCATGTGTTAATTTTTAAGTATCCCATGCATTTTTCTTCTCTGCCATATGCCTCATTAGTTCATCTGACATCCAATTTGGCCTAAACCTTGAACAATATTTCTTAGTTGGTATGTAAAGCCTAGTAGCTTCCAAGATAAGTTCTTTGAATGCTTCCCATTTTGAATTTGCTGTTGGTGACATCATCAGTTGGTCCCACTGTATAGAATTTAAATACTGTCTCTGTCCATCGTAGTCGCCTTTACGGAAGCAATAACCCTTCCCTTTACCCCTAATGGTAGTTACCTCTTTGAGTAAATCCCACTTCAGCACACTGTAATCACTGCCACCTAGTGGTTCATTTATCTGCAGATTCTTAATGCATTAAGAATCACTGCTGATAATTAAATCAAGAGTATTACTCCCTCTAGTTGCCTCCCGAACATGCTGATGTAGAAAACAATCATCCAATAAATCCACAAAAGCCCTGCTAGTGTGCGAGTAACCAGCCCCCAAATTCCAGTCAATATCTGGGAAATTAAAATCTCCCATTATAAGACTCTCTGATTTACTGGCCCACTCTATTTCCCTGTACAGTTCCTTATTATACTCATCAGAGTCATTAGGCCTATAGCACACTCCTATTCTCAATTTTGATCTCCCAATGCTTATGTCACACCAAACTGACTCAACACTGCACTGTCCAGCGATGTCGACTGGCTTCACTTCCTTGGTTTTTATGTGTTTCTTAACTAATAGCATAACCCATCCCCCCTTCCTATCCTTTCTGTAGACGTTGTACTCCCCAAATTGCAGTTCTGCATCCCTTATATCTGTGTGACACCACGTCTCTGATATCCCAACAATATCTGCCTTTGATGTTTTGAGCAATACCTCAAATTCATCAAATTTATTTACTAAACTCCTAGCATTGGTGTACACGCAAGTATACCTGCACCTGTTTCTATTCTTAACTACCCTAAAACAACCCATGTGTTTACTTGTACCGCAATGGCTCCCAGCAGTCTCTGAAATACCATGCATCTTGTTTTTCAGGCTTCTGCTCATTCTAATAGAAGCAGTGCAAGAATCTCTTTCACCTCTGCCAGTGGCTACTGTCAATCTATTGGTCTTTGTCTCCCCCCAAGCTAGCAGTTTTCCGACCCACCTAAACCTGCCTCGATAGCATCAGTAAACATTCTTGCACCCTTTCTATTTAAGTGTATCCCATCCCTGTAGAAGCAATCTCTCCTGTTAACAAGTACAGTCCAGGCTGAAAAAAATTCTACCCTTTGAGCCTTGCACAATCTTTCCAGGGCCGAATTGATCGACAAGGCTCTCATCATATACTCCCTCCTATCGTGTCTGGGCAGAATTGCAGACACTTTCAAATTCAACCCAAATTCTCGGCTTTTGTTCAACAGTGACCTGTACTTGTTAAGTAATTCTGCCGGTCTCCTACTCTTAATATTATTAGTGCCAACGTATACAACTATATCACCTTTTGTGCCCTTAAAAGATGATATTCGCTCTACAACGTCATCAACCTTTGCCCCTGGCAGACATACCCTGGTCCTGTTCCACCTATCTTTTTTACAAAGCATGTTCCCCGTTTCCCTGACAATAGAGTCACCAACAACTACTAGTTCCTTCGGGACCAGCGCATTCTGCCTTGGGGGTTGTCTCTGTGTCACGCGATGCCCAAGTGCAAGCTCTGGCGTTGATGTGGGCAGCTGAGAGCTTGATGGGCCCCTCAATTTAGTTTCTTCGAGGGCATCCACCCTGTCCTTCAAGCTCTCATATAGGCCCACAAGAACGCCGAGTTGTTGCCTGATATCGATACACTCCTTGCATCGCGCACACACAAAGACATCCCCCTTGGCAGTATCATGTCCCGTACCCGATTGCTCTGCAAACATCAAGCAAACAGTGCATTTTATAAGGCTGTGAGTCAGAGGACAACTGCCCCCCTCAGTTCTGCTCTGAGCCACAGCACTTCCATTAGCTTGAGCCTTTTGCTTTGCTGCTCTGGTCTGAGTCATGATTATATTAATTATAATTAATTATGTTATTAATTATGTTAAATATAATTAATTATATTACGTTTGTAATCTAAGTCGTTATATGTATTTATTTAAACGTACAATTTAACTGCTAACGAAGTTCAACTAACGCTATCTAGTACGGCATACAACTATCGTATCACAATGGCGGGAAAATTACGGAGTTCAAACACGTGGAAACCTTTACCGATACTTTTATGCAATTACAAGGCCGAGTAAAGAATAAATACACCAAATTAATCAGAAAATCACAAAATAATGTTATACTACTAAATTTAAATCAAAAGTTTTAGAAAAACAATAATTTCAAATCAATAAATAAGAAAAATCCACTTAGCGGCTTGGAACACGACCGTCACTAGTGGCCTCGTCAGCAGACTCGATGCAGACTCGACTGGTTCTCATGCCCATCTCATCTGGAAGAAATAAGGTTCCCCCATGAGTTTTTTCGGATTTGGGGGCTGTTTACCAATAAAAAATATAAATATTCTTAGAGAGGATAACGACTCCTCTCTACTACCAAATTTCAATAAATCATGTAAAACCCATGTGTACTTGTTGCTGTATGTGGACTTTCGTGTCTTTCTATAGTCCCCAAGTCTTTCTCTCCTTGAATATACTTTAATGTCTCCCTAGTCTATAAACCACTCGTGGGTCTGTTTCCTAGGTGCAATACCTTGCATTTGGTATCATTAACCTTTAGCTGTCCTTTTTTCTGATACCTGCAATCTGTCCAAATACTTTTAAAGAAGCTTAACCTGGTTGCGATCGTTAACTATCCACCTGACAGTTGACTTCCACCTGACATTGCACACCTCCTGTGGGCACAGCAACACCAGCACTGGACTATCGAGGATTGGAAAACAGTTGCTTGGTCTGACGAGTCGAAGTTCCTGGTGCATCATGTTGATGGAAGGTTCAGAATTTGGTGAAAACAACATGAATCCATGGACCCGTATTGTGTGACGACTACTGTGCAAGGTGTTGGGGGCAGTGTTATGGGGACAGTATCAAGAGGTTTCAGCACTAATCCCTAAGAGATCACACTTGCTATTCCAGTCCACTTTAAGGATCTGTAGCCTATCCTTCCCCTATTCCCTAATCCATTGATGGATATTCCCTATTATCCCGACTTGCTCTTATTCATACAATAACATCTCTTGAAGACCTGTTTCAAAAGCCGTACTAAAATTCAGATATACACTGTGCTGCCACTTTATTAAGTACAACCCTGCTGTGCACACAAATGGTTTATCCCACAACGTTGCAAGTCACATGACCACAGTTGTGATATAAATGCAGCAGAACAACCTTTCTAGTATCAGTTAAGCATACAAACCGTAGCAATAATGAGGAAAAGGACTGATCTAACAGACTACAAACGTGGCATGGTAGTAGGTGCAAGACGGGCTGCACAAAGCATCTCTGAAATGGCAGTTCTCCTGAACTTTTCACGCACCACGTTTCAAGAGTGTATCGAGAATGGTGCAACGAACAGAAAACAACCTCTCAACGGCACTCCTGTGGACGAAAATCGCTTGTGATGAGAGATCAGAGGAGGATGTCTAGAATTGTGCAAGCAACAGACGGGCCACAATGTCGCACATCACGCCAGAATACAACTGTGGTGCGCAGAAAAAAATATCGCAACCGACCACTAGTCGCACTTTGTCGCGAATGGACTACAACAGCTGATGGCCACATCGCGTACGTTTGTTATCAATGAAGAACAAAAGAGCACACCTCCTGTGGGCACAGCAACACCAGCACTGCACTATCGAGGATTGGAAAACACTTGCTTGGTCTGAAGAGTCGAAGTTCCTGCTGCATCATGTTGATGGAAGGTTCAGAATTTGGTGAAAACAACATGAATCCATGGACCCGTATTGTGTGACGACTACTGTGCAAGGTGTTGGGGGCAGTGTTATGGTGTGGGGTGTAAGACACAAAGTCTTACAAGTTAAATTAAATATCAATAGCGGGGTCACTTTGTTCGAATGAAGAGTTAATTAAAGAAAGAACGCTAGATATAGTGATATTGTAAACCTCACAAGAAAACACTTAAAGTCACGAATATTGTTTAAGATAGTGTGTCTCAGGCTAATGGAATTAATTTAAGTGGAGGTTAAATTTAATGTAAGGTCAGATATAATAGTAAGAAGAAGGTACTGTATAGGAAAGTCCAAGACCTGGAACAAGGTCCATGCCATGTATTAATGCCTGATGACTAAGGTATTATGTTTTTTACTAAATTCTTTTTCTTTCCTTGTAAGTATGTATAATAAACCAATTGTATATATTGTAGAGAAACTGTGTTTGTCATTCTAATACCCAGCCTGAACAAACAAGAGGGGGACATAAAAACTGCTATTCCCTAGAGCTATTTTCTTCTGTGAGATAACAAGTCAGATGCAAAGTGGGGACCAACTTAAAAGGGGAGAAATTTACAGAGTTCACAGGGAATACAAGAATAGAATATGATATTATAAAGATAAAGATTAAAGATTGTATGATATACAAGGCATAAGTAAATAGGAAAAAAGGAAAAAATACCAGCGCCACCCCCAAAGGGAATGTTTTCTTGCCACACGTTGGGTCCATTGATACCCATAGATCCACGTCTCAATGCCACATTGTACTTAAACATCGTTGCTGACCAAGTGCATCCGTTCATGTTGACAGTTTATCCTCAGTCAGATGGTTACTTCCAGCAGGATAATGCGCGGGTGGACAAACCCCGAATCACTATGGAATGGTTCCAGGAACATGACAATGACTTTTCTTTGCTTCACTGGCCTGCTCAGTCCACGGATCTCAAACTTATTGAACATCTTTGGGATGAGCTGGAAAGGCTTGTTCGCTGCCGGCCTACACCTCCGTCGAATCTAAAGGAACTGCGTGACATACTCATGTCTCATTGTACTCCATTTCTGCACAACGTTTTTACCATCTTGTTCAACCATGCCTAGACGAATTCAGGCTGTTTTGAAAGCTAAAAGAGGCTCAACACACTACTAGGTAGGTGTACCTAATAAAGTGGCAGCACAGTGTATATGCCAAAGTTATGTCTCGCGTCCAACTTCTTTATAACCACAGCGTAGTAATTTATCAGATTTATAAGACAAAATCTCTCATTCTCGAAACTATAATCCTAATTTTGCGTTACGATAAAATCATCCGTGGCCAAATAAAATCTGCCTCTTAACCATCCAATAGGAAATTAAAATCCCCGCAAAAGTTTTAATGAGTTTTATTTATAGTCCACTCTGAGGATCAACATCTAACTTAGAAGAGTCATGAACTGGGACTAAAGATCTTTATCATGTAAGAATATATATTTTTTAAAGATATAAAACAATAAACTTTCCTTTTCTCCAATAAAAATATAAAAAAGTATATTTAATAAGCCGATAATAATAATAATTATTAATAAAATGGATGGCCATTGCACAAAACAGAAGAAACTGGAAAGTTGCTGGAGAGGCCTTCATCCTGCAGTCGATTGAAAATGCCTGATGATGATGGCCATTTATCATAAGGTGTTCATAGTAGCAAGCTTGTTAGCCCCCAAGAGCAGATTTAGCGCTTTCGTCGCCCTAAGCGGGAATAATATTCGTGAGCCCATATTTCATCAAAATAAAAAGCCATATGCAACAAAAATTCCCACCACCAAATATATAGAATTTAATGAATTAATTAACTTTCAAATACATTGTGAGGGAATATGTGAGGATCGACTTTGACACCGAGGCCCAAATCTTTATGGGTTGAGTAGCCAATTGTCTAAAGATCATGATTTGATAGAGCCTATACAATAAACTCCCATCCTCCAATAATTGGACAGAAAGCAATTCTATCAAAGCCATTAAACGATACTTTTAAAATTTCATTATGGCTGTGTATCAGTAATTCAAATTTACCCTGTACTGAAACTTATTACTGTACAGCTTAAATCTCTAGGAGTGCATTACTCATAATAATGAACATCCTAAATCTCTAGAAGGAGTACATTACTCATAATAAGGTACATATCTAGGAGGAGTATTGCTTGCCCTCTTGGGTAGCACAGTTGGTAGGATCCCCGCTATCCCCACACTGGCTGGAAAAAACCTGAATTCGAGATCCGTCGATGACGGGAGGAATCTTCATGGGTCTTTTTCAAAACGTAGCTGAGTTAATCCGTCTCGGGCGAGTGTAGCGTGGTTTTTTTTCTCCCGGAAAATCGGGTTTTTCGTCCAGAAAGCAGAAAATGGACCTCAGAACACACGCAATTTTTATACACAATATACACGGAGCAACATGGCCTTAGTTGGCAATGGTCCTAAAACCTAGTAACAACAACGGTACACTGCTCATGGACAGATCACCGGTTAGGTTTATATCAGGTCATACCCAAAGTTTATCCACTTACCTTTCATGATATGGAGCTTCGGTATATTAAACTGTCAGAATCTGGGACTGGGAATTCACCAATAAAATTTAATAGACAGACTGCTCAAATTGGATCAGAATATATCAATTCTTAATGCACCGTGCGCCTCAAGGCTGTAAACACGAACTGAAGACATATAGTGTGTGGAAGATGGGAATTTTTGAATTTTAAATACGAGTATAACTTGTTTAGTTATATGGTAAATAAGTATGGCAAATAAGCCAATAGTAAATATTGTCAGTGATCTGGTTTATCGTAGGAGAGTCACTTGTTTACGTTATTTGATTCAATATTTTAATATGTAGAAGTTATTTTATTTTGTAGAAAGTTTTAGGAGTGTGTCCTCCTGCCTCCCCACGACCCACCTCTAACACTGCTGTTATTCAAACTATGCATTCATTATCATTTATTACATTTGTTTATTTGTAATAGTGATTTTCTAATTTTTTAGTTTTTAAAATTTTACAGTAACTAAGAAATAACTAAATAATTTTATATTATACTGAACAAAAACTTTAAATACGAATAATATTTAATACATTAATCAACAATATTGTTTAACAATTGCTGCCATTTCATAAAAATAGGAACATGAATAAATAATAATAGGAACTAGTAATCACACACATTTACATATTATTAAAGCATTTATTGCAAACAAACATTGTTTACATAGTTACAAAATATTTCTAAACCTGCAAAGTCATAATGATGTTGTCATAACCAATTTTTTTTGCCACGTCATTTTGGATGGAAATAATTGATCGTGAAGTCTTTCCTGGTAAACAGACGACCTTCAATAATTTTTAACTAAAATTAAAAAAATAAAAAAATAAAATTAAAAAAAATAATAATAAAATATATATAGATACAAAGTAAAAAAAAAGGAAATTGCTAATAAAATAAATAAATAAAATGAAAGTGAAGTAAAATTATATAAAATAAAATAAGATAAATAAAAAAAAATAATTAAAAAAAACAGTTGCCCAGACTTTCTTCTATTTTTTTTAGCCGGTACAGCTAAAGAAAATATAAGAAAAAAAATTACACAAAAGTAAATAAATAAAATATATTAAAAAATAAATAAATAAAATAAAAAAAGAAAAGAGGAAAATATATATATATAAAAAATTTAAAAATAAAAAAAATTAGATAAAAAAATAAAAGTGAATTGTCTAAAATAAATAAAAGTAAAATTGTCTAAGATTGGACAAATCCCGCACTCACTGGAGGCAGCAGTGCAATACCAGTGGGTGCCAGCAATCCTCGGGTTGCCCAGGCCTGAGGGGAATAAAAGTAAAAAAAAAAAAAAAAAACTGGATCTATGTGATCTTCTAAGAGCTATTCAAGGTGACAATATTTTATCTTTGCAAGACACCGCTCACTGTTGAGGCTGACATTATTGAAGGTGCTGGAGGCACCATAGGAGGTGAAGTGCAAGCGGGATTGGACAACAGAAGTTTTCTTCTAGCAAATAAATCAGAAGCAAATTGTTGTAGGATTCCAAGGTGTGAGGCAGATTCTACTAGATGTTTTTCGTTGCCAGGTGAGAAGGTGCTTATACGGCCTTGTAGGGATTTCAGTAGGTCAGCGTAAAAAGGGCAGTGATAGAGCAGGTAGTCCCAGTCTTCCAGTTGGAGACAAAGGCAAGGATCGGTATTGCTTATTCTGAACTGAAAGAGTTTGGAGTTGAAAGAGCCATGTCCAGTTATGATAAATGATGTGTAGAGGTTTGGAGAGAACCATAGTGAATTTTTTTTGTTGGCAGTAAAGGAGATGTCTGGTATAAATTTATATATAGTTCTGCCTTTAGGGGTTGTATTCCAAAGATCTTGCCAAATTTTTGTTAAAGCAGACCAAAACCAGGTTTTTTCAGCTTTGGTGTCTACAAGGACATCATTCTGTATTACACAGAATTACATGCAGGTCTGATGTTTTAGAAAGTAGCAGAAGGCACGATGTAAAACGTGCAAGTCCAGAGGTAATACTCCAGCTATGACCTGCAGGGCATCAGTTGAAACAGTTCTGCAGGCACGGAGCATTGTAAGAATCACGGATCTTTGCAAGGAGAGTAGTTTTGATTTCTGTTTGACATTCTTAATTCTGTCATACCAAACCGGAGCAGCATACGGTAGGTTGCAATAGGTATGAATACAGACTCCTCAAATAAACACTTTATACTCAGTCTGATCCTCACAGTATTCAGAAAGCTTATTTTTTTACAAAAAAAAAAAAAAAAAAAAGCATTGAACATCCAGCCAGCCACCGAACGCGTTCGTGAGTAATCTTGGATGTTTGCGCTCCCTTGAAGGTTTTCACATCGTAGTCCATTTTAGGAAGAATGTGGAGGAAAGAAAAACATTTTAGGAAGGAACAGGTACAGAGAAGGGCAACAAGACTGGTGAGCGGAACAAAGGTGTGCTCTTAACAAGAAAGGCTTCCGTTCTGCAAATTGTAGCATCTGGAGATTAGGCACCTGAGAGGTGATTGAGGTGTTTAAGGCTTTGAATGGATTGAGCAAGCTCAATGCTAATGGAATTCTTCTTCTTGCTCAGACCACACACGAGGGGGCACAAATTCAAATTGAGGAAGGACGTTGCAGAATATATATACGGAAGTTTGACTTTAGCCAACGGGTGGTTGATTGGTGAAACAAACTTCCATCTGTTGTTGTGGAAGTTTACAGTGTAAATAATACGTTGTTAACAGGAGAGACTGCTTCTACAGGGATGGATACACTTAAATAGAAAGGGTGCAAGAATATTTGCTGATGCTATCGAGGCAGTATTAAGTGGGTCGGAAAAATGCTAGCTTGTGAGGTTTACAAGGACTAATAGATTAACAGTAACCACTGGCAAAGGTGAAAGTGATTCTTGCACTGCTTCTACTGCAATGAGCAGAAGCCTGGAAAACAAGATGCAGGGTATTTCAGAGACTGCTGGGAGTCATTGCGGTACAAGTAAACACTTGGCTTTTTGTAGGGCAGGTAAGAATAGGAACAGGTGGATGTACACTTGCATATACACTAAAGTTTGGTAAATAAATTTGATGAATGTGAGGTATTGCTCAAAACATCAAAAGCAGATATTGTTGGGATATCAGAGACGTGGTGTCACACAGATATAAGGAATGCAAAACTAGAATTTGGGGAGTACAATGGGTACAGGAAGGATAGACAGGATAGGAAGGGAGGAGGGGTTATGCTATTAGTTAAGAAACACATAAAATCCAAGGAAGTACAGCTAGTCGACATCATTGGACAGTGCAGTGTCGAGTCAGTTTGGTGTGACATAAGCCCTTAAAAATCAAAATTGAGAGTAGGAGTGTGTTATAGGTCTAATAACTCTGATGGGTATAATACGAAACCGTACAGGAAAATAGAGTGGGTCAGTAAATCAGAGAGTCTTATAATGGAGGATTTTAATAATCTCACATATTGACTTGAATTTGTGGGTTGGTCACACACAATAACAAGGCTTTTGTGGATTGATTGGATGATTGTTTTCGACATCAGCATGTTCCGGAGGCAACTAGAAGGAGTAATATTCTTGATCTGATTTTCAGTAGTGATTCTTCATGCATTAAGAATCACTACTGAAAATCATAAAAAAAACAAAAAAAAAACGGAACGCACTTAAAGCGTCTGCGTACTTTACCTAACTGGCTTTTGTTCTTCTTCTTTGCATACTTATTTGCATTTATAATGTTCAACTATGAAATTCGATTACGCCCATCACTCATTTCAAGCCCACATCATTTTCACATACATCACGGCATTAGGTAACACCTGGAAACACGCTATTCCTGAAATTCGTAGAAGTGAAGTTGATTGCATTTATTCAAACCTCAGTATAATTATTAATTACACTTCAAAAACTGAGTTTCATCTTCTGTAATAGTATAGAAGTAGGTTCGAACTAGGGCTTGCATAAAACCGAGAAATTTCAAAACCGAGTTTAACCGAAGTTTACTCTTAAAACCGGTTTTAAAACCGATTTTCTCAGACTTAGGGAAAATAATTAAAAGCGTATAACAAGGTATTTATTTTATCTTGGGTAGATTGTACAAATCGTAATCAAATCTTTTAAACAAAATCTATCACCTCTTATAGTAAAAAAAATAAAAAAATTAAAATATTCCAAAAAAGTAACCAGCTTGAGATTATACAAAATTACAAATTGTATTCAAATCCTTTGAATAAAAACTATCTTCTTGTATAGTAAACAAAAAAATAATAAGCCCTATAATAATAATACTAATAATAATAATAATAATAATAATAATAATAAATAAATAAATAAAAATAATGTGAAAACAAAACAGCTTGGGGAAATTACTTTACTATTTATTGCTCAGCTTTTTTCTGAAAATGATCCTTTAAAAAACACGGTATATTAAGCATTTTTCCTGATAGACTTGACCTTATTTTTGTGTTAAAGAGACCAGTGATCGAAAACACTCTCAGATTGGATACTTGTTGGTTTAATGGTCAGTAGTGCTCTATAAATTTTCTCCAGCTTTTCACTTCTACTGCTAGTTGCCTCCAAAAGTTGAAATTCTTTGCTGATTTCCAATTCACTTGGATATTTTGAAAGCTATTCAGTTAATCTCTTTATTACACTATCATACTCTCGCATGAGTGTATCTCCAACATCGGAACTAGACGAGTCTTTGTTTTCTTCTAAAAGAACAGTTCGTTTATTTTCAGTTTCTTCATTCAACGCTAAGACTCCTTCGGAATGTTTTGCAAATAATCTCTGATAAATCTCTTCAGCATGCTTTTTCAAAACTTGCTTACTTGGAAAATCAAAAGTTCTTGAACCTCAATCTTCTTTCCTGAACTTTTTGGGGTTGTGTAGATAGCTCAGCAAAGCCACAGTTTGGCCATTTCGTCTTGCATTGTAACGCTGCAAAAAGCTTTGGTGAAACTTTAAAGCAAATGGGTTTTCTGCTGTATCAAGCTGTTGAAAACTCTGCTTTAAGTAAGTCTGTATCTTCTGAGGTTATAGCCTTCAGAATCATTTCAACTGGTCGCAAAGTTTCACATAGCAATTCAAGTGTTTTCCAGTCATCGTCAGACACAGCTTCAGTTGACAGTACTGCACATTTGGAATGCAATTTTTCAATTTCAAAAATCTCTCAATCATATAGAATGTGCTATTCCATCTAGTCTTGCAATCTAATATAAGTTTATATTCTTTCCCATTAAATTTTGCTTTAACAAAATTTTGTAATACGTCATTTTTGGTAGGCGATTTTCGAAAAAGCTTGCAAATTTTTCTGACTTTGTTAATAGTTTGTGCAATATTGGCCATTGGATTGAAGAAATAAATGAGCTCATCGGTAAAGTCGGTTTGATAAAGCATGCCTTGCTGTCTTTCTTCAACTTCTTCATCATCACTACTTTCTTCATTATTTTCATTTTCTTCATTGTCTTTGGGAGACTCAGAGACTGTGGCACCATAAATGATTGCTTTTTCATAAAGTACATCTATAACTGATATATACAATGGGCTATACATTGTTGATGATTAGGCGTAATTTGCTTGCCAAACTTAATCATCATTGCTGCTCCATCGGTGGTGCAAGCAACAATATCCTCATCCAAGTTCAAACCAAATTCCTTCAAGTGTCCATCCACAATTTGCTCAGTTCTTCTGCTATCAAGTGAACCATTAATCTCAATAAGACCTAACGACCAATGATTGTCTTTTGAATGCACATTTATATTCATATACCTTTTATTTTGTATAGACGTATATTCGTCTAGAGTCAATGAATACCGTGCACCCAAAACCAATGAATTTTTGAAATGCTGAATGAGTTCTTCTTTCTTAGTTTTATAATAATTCAGAACCATTTTTTTAATTCCATTCACTGAGGTTGGTGGTAATTTATCGTATTTATTTCTCTGAAGGTGAAGGCTTGATTTTATAAACTCACTCTTGGCAAATGAATTAAAAGAAAATCCATCTAAAGCAGCTGATTTTGAAATCTTTTCTTCCATAGATTTTTTAACGATAAAGTTTTCTAATGTTCTTACAATCCTCCAGACGACTTCATTATCTTCTGACATTTTGAACATTGTGCTTCATCTTTGCTTTTTCGAGCAAAATAATTCCATAAATTTGATTTCATCTTAGACATATTAAGATCACCGACAATTTTAAATAAAAATATTAAAGATAACAAAGGCACAATACTATGTGTCACTCCCGCAAGTACTGAATGAAGAGTCTAAACGAGGCAAGTTTCAAAATTTTCACGAAAGAAATTTTTTATTTATTTACTTGCAATTTTTTCCCCCAATTAAATTATTGTATTTTCAAAATTACATTAAAAAAAAAGCTAAATTTGGTGAAGCTGCTTTTTGGAGAACATTTGATTGCAAATTTAATAGGAATAAAGAAGCAAAAAACTTTCTACGATTGAAATTTGATGCAATATTCAGCGAATCTGTTTCTGGTGGGTAACCATCAATAAGGCGCGTTCCACAACTTGCCTGGCGAACAAGATAGATGGAACGGAGAAATGTTGAGCATTTTCTTTTACGCTATCGTTCCAACTCACTCAGTCGTAAATGAGTACACCTGCATCGTGCCATGATACAGGTGGGAAGATTAAAGGTACCCCTCCTAGATTTGGGCCACTTGCCCATGAGATTCGTACCTTAAAATAAAATAAAAAACGTAAAGCAGTTGAACGATCCAGACAAACGAACAAACAAAAGAAAATGTGCGTAACAAAAAACTATATTCGAGGGCTAACTAAAATATATTCGAATCCGGTTTTAGAAGCTCGGTTTCGGTTTTAACAACTCAATATGAAAACCGGATTTAACCGGTTTATAAAACCGGTTTGCAAGCCCTAGTTCGAACAGGTACGGGTACGTGGAAAAGAGTCACTGTTACAAGTGTGAGATACGCCTGCAGCAGTGACAAAATCACTGTTATTAATCACTAGACCTCCCCCAAATGAAACTTCCACGAAAAAGGTGGTGCCTGGCACCAACTCTGACAACTGAAAATGCGTTAAGAATTAAGATATTAATTAAGAAACAGTAACTTACTAGTAGCTCTTACTTCTTAGCCAAGGGCTAAATTTTTCCCAAATTAAACTTCGGTATTCCACAGGCATAAACTAGAATGGGAGTTTTATCTCTTTATCGGCTTGTTTAATAAGAATTTAAGCTTATCAGTTGAATATTGTACTGTTATAGAAGTTCTTGCTTTAAAAGGTATCAACGTTATCACTACAGGATTGTCACTCTTTGCGTTCCTATGACATTTGCTATACGGACCGTGCTCTGCAGGGAACCGCCCTCTTCAAATGACGTATTTGTAACACGCACTTCTACATTTGTCTCGCTGCCAGTGAGCTGGACTGGTATGTTTGCTTCAGTTTTGCAATAGAAGTTAGCTGTACATTGTAAAAGTAGTTCGTTGCCGGGGAACACCCCTTTGTTTATATAGTAGTCTAGGAAGACTACGAGGCAGTTAACACGGTGTTCAGAAAGCTTGCATGCTAGAGGGGAAATTTTTACCCCCCTCCCGATGATTGTGTGAATTTAAAGCCAAAGTAATAGTGTGGACTGAGATTTCACAGATGAATGCTGTAATTGTATATTAATTGAGATGATTAGCAAAAATTCAATATGATATCTACCGCTTAATCATGCTGTGAAACGAGTTGGGATTATATCAGTCTGATCATTTTGTAATACTGTAATTCTATTGCAAAGAGGCAATCACTGGTACCATAAAACAAATAAAAGCAATGCATGACACATAAGATAAAAGATATTAGAGATAGGCGATGCAGTATATTCAAATTGGGTAGGAATAATGACCAGTTATTAAACTTCTATTAACATTCATCAACAGGTTAATTAAGATGAATTATCATTATCAATTAAAAGTTTAAAAACACATTCCTGTGGTCAAAATTTTTCTGTTTTTGTAAAGAATGGTGCCCTAGGAAGAACCCTACTAGCCCGTGCCTTAATCCGTCACTGGGTCCAATTGATGACACTACCAACTGCAAATTCTACGTTGGAAGAATTCAGGAGAGTAATTAATCATAGAAGCCACATTTGGTATTGCAGTTTTGAGAGTAATAAACTATCAGGTTTTGTGTGTATTAAGAAATATGATCATAAAGGATCAGGATATCAGAGAGATATTATAGAATATTGAGAGGGCTGAGAGGTGGCAAATGAAGTTTAATATTGACAAATGTAAAGTACTACACATGGGAAACAGCAACCCCAGAGCAATGTATCAACTCTGTGGTACTACACTGACAGTGGTAGAGAATGAAAGGGACTTGGGGGTGGTTGTGCAGGCAGATATGAAGTTCTCTGAGCAGTGCAGATGGGCTGCTAGAGTAGCTCATGGAGTATTGTCAATGATATACAGGAATTTTTCCAGCAGGGATAAGGAGGTGATTATTCCATTGTATAAGGCAATGGTCAGGCCACACCTAGAGTACTGTATACAGGCCTGGAGGCCTCATTTCAAGAAGGAATTAGAGCTGCTGGAACGAGTACAGAGAAGGGCAACAAGATTAGTGAATGGAACAAAGGGGTGCTCTTACGAAGAAAGGCTTAAGTTTTGCAAATTACAGTGTCTGGAGACTAGGCACCAGCGAGATGATCTGATAGAGGTGTATAAAGCCTTGAATGGTTTAAGCATGCTCAATGCTGACGGGATTCTTCCTCTAGCTCAGAAAAATCACCTGAGAGGCCATAAATTCAAATTGAGGAAAGACAGATGTAGGATAGACGTGCGGAAATTTGCCTTTAGCCAGCGGGTGGTTGGTTGGTGGAACAGACTGCCATCCCTTGTGGTGGAGATGCTGCATAAGCTTGCTTTCTTCCATCAAATGCCTCTACTAATGCTAATGCTAATATTGATAAATTTTATGTTTCTAATTTTCCTACCATGGATTGCTGGTTATTTGAAAGTTTTGAGTTAGGTTAATGGCCAGAACCAGGCAGCATTGCTTTCAAAGGATTTTGACCTTTTCAAATATGGTCTGAAAAATGGCAACTAAGGTTAAATACTAGTAAATTACTGTGTTCTGTCTGAGAAGTAGGAACCCAAGAATTACAGACTGTTGGGTAGAGGGAATAGGAGCTGAAGATGGATCAGGATGAGAAAGAGTTGTGGTGGGGGGAGGTTATACTACAATCATACAATCAAATATGAAGTTTGTTGTGCACTGTAAACAGGCAGTAGGAAGGGACATGATATCCAATCAATGATTTATCAGATTTCTGAAAATAAGTTATGATTCTTTCCGTATCAGACAATTATGAGACTGCATTTGTATTCAGGAATGGAGCCCACAATAACAAAAAATAACTTTTAAAGGGATTCAAAGAAAGATAATCACTTTAGTAAGTCATGCTAATTGTTGCCCGTTTTAGTGGACAGCTTAGAAGGTGCAGACTGCAAAGCTTTACACTAGACACCTTGAGGGGGAACTTGATTAAGGTGCATAAAGCCCTGAAGGGGTGAGTAAAATAAATAAGAGTGTATATTTTCATTGGTAGGAAAGAGAAGAACCAGAGGAAATAAATATAAAAGCTTAGAGAGCTCGATCACATGAAGATAACCTTTGGGCAGCATGCCATAGATCATTGGAATAAGTTATCACCCAAGGTAGTTGAAGTACAGCTAGTTCAACTTGATATTAACCTTTTGGCAAATAGAAATAGTATGAGTGACTGGGATTTTTTGGGGTGGGGGCAAATGCAGAAAGAGTCCACTTACTTACATCATAGGCCATTTTAATACTAACTGCAAAATTCTGCTAATTGCAACATGCAAACAATGTGGTCGATGCTTTCAGCAGGCACGTCAGTGACAAGGAATGTTTATGGGCAATTTTTTTTGCATAGCAGCTGAGTTAGTCAGTCTCATGGGAAAGTTAAATATTTTTTGTTCTGGGCATTTGGTTTTTTAATCCAGCAGCAAACCTGGATGAAAAACCCAAAAATACATGCTACAATGGCAGCCATATAATATAAAATATTAGAGAAGGTGGTAGGTGGTAAGTGGTAGATGACTTTCATCAACCGGTGAATATAAAAACAATGAGGCAAGAAATTGCATCACTCTACAATTTCTCCCAAAACAAGCATTGCAATTAGTACAGTAGTAGTGATGGCAAGTGATGCAAGAAAGCAAGTTTAGATAACATCAGCCAAAAAAAAAAAAAAAAAAAAACAGTTCACCCATATATACCCACCAAGAATTTGTCTAGTTCTTCCTTGAATTTATTCAACCCATCCACTTCCAGAACAAAATGAAAACCTGTTCCAACAACAAACCACCTGCTGGCTGAAGGCAAACTTCTGCACATCTGCCTTGCAACCATCCTTTCCTCAACTTGAATTTATGCCCCCTCATGTGTGTAGTCTCAGCAAGTGGAAGAATACCATTAACATTTAGCTTACTCAATCCAATCAAGGCTTTAAACACCTCAGTTAGATCTCCCTGCAGATGCCTGGCCTCAGGACACTGCAGTTTGCAGAAGTGAAGCCTTTCTAGGTAAGACCACCCTTTTGTTCCCTTCACCAATCTGGTTGCCTGTCTCTGCACCCATTCCAGCAGATCTACATCCTTCCTAAAGTGAGGCTTCCAGACCTGTATACAATACTCAAGATGTGGCCTAACCATAGCCTCATACAAAAGGATAATCACCACCCTATCTGTGACCAGGTTTTGGCACATTATAGCCTTAGTCGCTAATGCGCCAATAAAACCCAAGCAACAACAACCTCCCGATCCCTGCCAGCAAAGTTTCTGTATATCATTGACAAAATCCCCATGAGCTGCCTTGGCAGCAATTGAAATAATTGTCCCTATAGCCTCAAATTTGTTATATGCTGATGGTAAAATGATTATGAATTTTATTGATAAGAAAGTAAATAAATAAAAAAAAAAAACTATTCAGGCATATTTATTTTAAAATAATCATAAAAATATTGTGCAGGCCATATGAATGCCTTTTCATTGTGACCAGTGTTTGAAATTAACCTTATGTAATAAGATGGGGAAAAAAAAATACCAGCTGCAAATACAGCTGCGATACCATTAGGTCTTTGTGATACAGATAGTATTTTGTTGGCCCACCATGAGCTTTAAATTACTGATTTGCACCTGTCTAGCATGGAGTTTATCAGATCCTTTATATTCATTGCTTTACTTGTGGTAGGTACCACACATGAATTATGGTTTCTGGCAATGTTATTTTGTTTGATGGCTTTTTATGAGTGCATGATATGCACATAAATTGTCAGGCAACACAGAAGCCTATGGTAGATACAGGCTAATCTGTAATCAAGTCACAAAGGAGGTTGGGCAAGCAAAAGCAGTTTTCAATCGTGTTCAGATTTCCTGGCCACAATAAGGATCTGCTATCACAGGCTTGCAATATCGAATCCTTACTGAAACAAGTTTATATTAAATAAATTAGATGAATTTGAAGCACTGGTTAAGACATCCGAGGCAGATGTTTTTGGGATATCAGAGACCTGGCATCACTCAGATATAAGGGATGCAGAATTGGAGTTTGGGGAGTACAATGTGTACAGAAAGGATAGGAAGGGAGGAGGGGTTATGCTGTTTGTTAAGAAACACAAAATCTAAGGAAGTGCATCTAGTTGACATAGATGGATAGTGCAATGTTCAGTCAGTTTGGTGTGACAAGCACTGGGAAAGCAAAAATGAGGATAGGAGTTTGTTATAGGCCTAAGGGGTCTGATGAGTACAAAGAACAATTGTGCAGAGAAATCGAGTGGGCCAGTAAATCAGAGTGTCTTATAATGGGGTATTTTAACTTTCCAGATATAGACTGGTTTGGTCATTCGCACACTAGCAAGGGGTTTTGTGGATTTATTGGATGATTGTTTTCTATAGCAGCATGTTAGAGAGGCAACAAGAAGGAGTAACACTCTTGATCTGATTATCAGCAGTGATTATTCATGCATTAAGAATTTACAGATAAAGGAACCACTAGGAGGCAGTGATCACAGTGTACTGATGTGGGATTTACATAAAGATGTAACTACCATCAGGGATAAAGGGAAGAGTTTTTTCTTTCGTAAAGGTTACTACAGTGGTCTCAAAGATTTTTTAAGTTCTATACAGTGGGACCAACTGATGATGCCACCAACAGCAAATTCTAAATGGGAAGCATTCAAGGAAATAAATTTGGAATCTACTAGGCTTTTGGTTCCAACTAAGAAACACTGCTCTAGGTTTAGTCCCAAATGGATGTCAGATGAACTAATGAAACTTGTGGCAGGGAAGAAAAATGCATGAGATGCACATAAATTGTCAGGTGACACAGAAGCCTATGGTAGATACAGGCTAGTCTGTAATCAAGTCACAAAGGAGATTAGGCAAGCAAAGGCAGATTATGAAAAACCTTTGGCAAAGGATGCAAAGAAAAACAGCAAAGATTTCTTTACTTATATAAACTCTAAAAGGAAAGGGATGAATCAGATTGGTGCATGTGATATCAGTGGTTTGACTGTAGACCAGCATTTCCCAAATGTTTTTAGTCACGGAAGACTTTTCATCTCACAATATATTTGTGGAATGTTTATATATTTACGAGACACAAGTTTAGTGGGAGCCAAAGAACTGTTTGCTAGTATTTTATTACAAACAATGCACTGTGCATCAGGAGCATCTTTATTTCCAACACATGTAAAGCCGAAATTCAAATAACTCTCATCATACTTTCGTTTTCGTCTATTATTAGTTGGTTCCTGTTTTTTCACTTTGGATTTTTGGAGAACAAAAGGCTTCGATTGTTCATCCTCACTTTGAAGTGTGTTTGTTTTCATCAACCACATTTGCAGTACTAGAAGTACTTGCTTCTCTTTTTAAAGTTCCTTTTTTAAACCACAAATCCATGGTCATTTATTTTAATGATATTTCAAAATATTGATAATTATCAAAAAAATATTTATACAAGGAAGCGGGTTTAGTTATGCTTACTAGTTTTCTGCACTACTACAGAACTAATATTGTAATTGCTAAGACAGTCCGTACCGCACCACCAGCACTGTGTAAACATGCAAGAACGTGTCAGTGGAAGGTTACTTTGTTCCATCCATGATATCAGTTCGCTTCTCCCTCAACCCGTGTAAAAGGTAAAAAGGGTAAACTGCAGCCATTATCAACACACTACAGGATGGATGCCTCCTGAACAATTCATGTTGAGGGAAATGGACCATAATCTGCCACGCTGGTCCAGTACGTGTTGGCAGATAAGACCATATTTAGCAGTCAGGGACTTGAACCCCAGTCTGCTCAAAGACTGTGTGCCACTGCACTCCCGCTCCTGACCACTCGGCTATGGAGGCCTGCCTCAACTCATGTACTCCAGGCTAAATCACATACAAATGGCATATAAGATCACTACATTGCTACTTTTTTTGTGTATGTCATAACCTCTACGCATACTTCTCTATGCACAAGCCCACCAAAATAAAGGGTTTCTTTGTCTATTTGATTATTAGTCTATGCCAGTATATTAATAACTAAAAAAAAAAATAATGTTAAAAATTATAATGATACAAAAAAGATGTATGCTACAAATATGCCAAATTTATTTATTTAATTTTTTAAATTATTAATTACGATTTTTCACGGAACAAACACTAGTGTTCCGCAGAACACAGTTTGGGAAAAGCTGCTGAAGATGATCGTTCTCAGATAGCTGCCAAACTATATGAGTATTTTGCATCTACATTCACACATGAGGAGTTATTCAAGTAGGAGAGGGCCAAATGTTTATCAAACTCTAACAAGAAGTTAAATGATTTTGTAATAACTGAGAGCAAAGTGGAAGAGAAATTGTTGAAGTTAAACAATTTCTATAAGAAAGGCACCTGAGGTAGATGGGATCTATCCAGTTATATTAAAGGAGGTATCAAAGGAAGTAAGCAAACCCTTAGCCATAATTATTAGAGCATCCTTGGACTCGAGGGAAGTCCCCACAGACTTGAGATGTGCAAATGTATCTCCAATTCACAAAGTGGGATCAAAGGGTGACACGAATAATTACAGACCTGTTAGTTTCACTTCTTATCAAGGGAAAATAATGGAGTCGCTGGTTAAAGAAGCATTGCAGGATCATCTAGACAAGATTGTTTCACACTGTAATCACCTGAGAGTTCATAAATTCAAATTGAGGAAAAACAGCTGTAGGATAGATTAGCATTAGCATTAGTAGAGGCATTTGATGCAAGAAAGCAAGCTTATGCAGCATCAGCCAAAAAAAAAAAAAAAAAAAAAAAAACCACTTCCACTTCACCCCTCTGTTCGTTCAAAATACCTGTCCAGTTGAGCCTTAAACTTATTTAGGCTATCAACCTCCACCACAAGGGATGGAAGTCTGTTCCACCAACCAACCACCCGCTGGCTAAAGGCAAATTTCCACACGTCTATCCTACATCTGTCTTTCCTCAATTTGAATTTATGCCCTCTCAGGTGATTTTTCTGAGCTAGAGGAAAAATCCCATCAGCATTGAGCATGCTTAAACCATTCAAGGCTTTATACACCTCTATCAGATCACCTAGCTGGTGCCTAGTCTCCAGGCACGCTAATTTGCAAAACTTAAGCCTTTCTTCGTAAGAGCACCCCTTTGTTCGATTCACTAATCTTGTTGCCCTTCTCTGTACTCGTTCCAGCAGCTCTACATCCTTCTTGAAATGAGGCCTCCAGACCTGTATACAGTACTCTAGGTGTGGCCTGACCATCGCCTTATACAATGGAATAATCACCTCCTTATCCCTGCTGGAAAAATTCCTGTATATCATTGACAATACTCCATCAGCTACTCTTGCACCCGTCTGCACTGCTCAGAGAACTTCATATCTGCCTGCACAACCACCCCCAAGTCCCTTTCATTCTCTACCACTGTCAGCGTAGTACCACAGAGTTGATACGTTGCTCTGGGGTTGCTGTTTCCCATGTGTAGTACTTTACATTTGTCAATGTTAAACTTCATTTGCCACCTCTCAACCCATCTGCTCAACCTTTCCAGATCCTGTTGCAGAGCATAGTGTGAGTAGTGTCCTTGACAACCCTGCCAACCTTTGTATCGTCTGCAAACTTGGACATTAAGCCCGATATACCATCATCAATATCATTTATAAATACAGAAAACAATAATGGACACAACACTGAGCCCTGAGGGACTCCACTAATAACATCAGTCCACAATGAGCAGTGTCCATTGATTACCACTCTCTGTCTTCTCCCCTTCAACCACCCCTTTATCCATAGCAGCAATTTGCCTCCAATGTCACACTGCTCCAATTTGTGTAGCAGTCTTCCATGTGCAACAGTATCAAAAGCCTTTCTAAGATCCAAATATATAATAGCAAAGCTATTCCCTGCATCCAGTTCTTTTGTGACTGCATCATAGTATCCAATCAAGTTGGTCAGGCAAGACTTCCCCTTAACAAAACCATGCTGTGTCTGAGCTATAACTGAAGTCTTGTCTAAATGATCCTGCAGTGCTTCTTTAACCAGTGCCTCCATTAATTTTCCTGGAACAGAAGTTAAGCTCACAGGTCTATAATTACTTGTGTCAGCCTTTGATCCTCCTTTGTGAATTGGGGTCACATTTGCACATTTCCAGTCTATGGGTACCTCCCCTGAGTCCAAGGAAGCTCTCATAATTATGGCTAAGGGCTTGCTTACTTCCTTTGCTGCCTCCTTTAATATAACTGGATAGATCCCATCCACCCCGGGTGCCTTTCTTGTGTTTATCTTCAACAGTTTCTCCTCCACTTTACTCCCAGTTATTTCAAGATTCTGTAGCTTACTGCTAGAGTTGAATACACCTCTGGCATTCCCTTCGCTGAATAACTCCTCATGTGTGAATGTCGATGCAAAATATTCATTTAGTTTGTTAGCTACCTGAGCAGGATCATCAACAGTTGACCCATCAATATCAAGCGGACCAATCTGATTCATCCCCTTCCTTCTAGAGTTTACATAAATAAAGAACTCTTTGCTGTTTTTCTTTGCATCCCTTGCCAAGGATTTCTCGTAATCTGCCTTGGCCTGCCTAACCTCCTTTGTAACTTGGTTACATATCAACTTGTATCTATCATAGGCTTCTGTGTCATGTGTTAATTTGTATGTATCCCATGCATTTTTCTTCTCTGCCATATGTCTCATTAGTTCATCTGACATCCACTTAGGCCTAATAAACCTTGAACAATATTTCTTAGTTGGTATGTAAAGCCTAGTAGCTTCCAAGATAAGTTCTTTGAATGCTTCCCATTTTGAATTTGCTTTTGGTAACATCATCAGTTGGTCCCACTGTATAGAATTTAAATACTGTCTCAGTCCATCGTAGTCGCCTTTACGGAAGCAATAACCCTTCCCTTTACCCCTAATGGTAGTTACCTCTTTGAGTAAATCCCACTTCAGCACACTGTGATCACTGCCACCTAGTGGTTCATTTATCTGCAGATTCTTAATGCATGAAGAATCACCGCTGATAATCAAATCAAGAGTATTACTCCCTCTACTTGCCTCCCGAACATGCTGATGTAGAAAACAATCATCCAATAAATCCACAAAAGCCCTGCTAGTGTGTGAGTAACCAGCCCCCAAATTCCAGTCAATATCTGGGAAATTAAAATCTCCCATTATAAGACTCTCTGATTTACTGGCCCACTCTATTTCCCTGTACAGTTCCTTATTATACTCATCAGAGTCATTAGGCCTATAGCACACTCCTACTCTCAATTTTGATCTCCCAATGTTTATGTCACACCAAACTGACTCGACACTGCACTGTCCAGCGATGTCCACTGGCTTCACTTCCTTGGATTTTATGTATTTCTTAACTAATAGCATAACCCCTCCCCCCTTCCTATCCTGTCTGTCCTTTCTGTAGACGTTGTACTCCCCAAATTGCAGTTCTGCATCCCTTATATCTGTGTGACACCACGTCTCTGATATCCCAACAATATCTGCCTTCGATGTTTTGAGCAATACCTCAAATTCATCAAATTTATTTACTAAACTCCTAGCATTGGTGTACACGCAAGTATGCCTGCACCTGTTTCTATTCCTGACACAACCCACTTTGTGTTTACTTGTACCGCAATGGCTCCCAGCAGTCTCTGAAATACCATGCATCTTGTTTTTCAGGCTTCTGCTCATTCTCATAGAAGCAGTGCAAGAATCTCTTTCACCTCTGCCAGTGGCTACTGTCAATCTATTGGTCTTTGTCTCCCCCCAAGCTAGCAGTTTTCCGACCCACCTAACACTGCCTCGATAGCATCAGCAAATATTCTTGCACCCTTTCTATTTAAGTGTATCCCATCCCTGTAGAAGCAATCTCTCCTGTTAACAAGTACAGTCCAGGCTGAAAAAAATTCTACCCCTTGAGCCTTGCACAATCTTTCCAGGGCCGAATTGATCGACAAGGCTCTCATCATATGCTCCCTCCTATCGTGTCTGGGCAGAATTGCAGACACTTTCAAATTCTACCCTAATTCTCGGCTTTTGTTCAACAGTGACCTGTACTTGTTAAAAATAATAACAACATTTGTACATAATAACATATCACGAATAAACCGATGTTACATAAGTTTCAAAGTTCTAAAGCTACCTGGTAGTAACCACCTGTTGATAATAAAAAGAAAAGGTCCCAAAGTAGAACCTTGTAGTACACCTTATTTTTTTTCTTTTAGCCAGTCAGGTGGTAGTTGAGGTTGACAGCTTGAAGAATTCGAAGGTCAGCTAGATGGTTCGCCTTGCACATAGGTTGTTTATTTTCTTTTTTATTTTATTAATTTATGTTGCATTATTATTATTTTTTTATTTTTTTTATTATTATATTTATTTATTTATTATTTTTTATATATTTTATTTTATTTGTTGGTTGTTAGGTCGGTTGATTGTGATGGGGTTTTATGTTCATCTTAGGCCATATTGCGCTGTATATAATAGATCTGAAAATTGGGTGCGTTCTGTGGTCGATTTTCTGTCTCGCCTGAGACCGGCTAAATCAGCCACGTTGTGGAAAAGAACCACGAAAATTTCTCACATCATCGATGTTATTCGAACTCGAATTTTATCTACCTGGTGTAAGTGGAAAAGACCCAACGGTAATTATAGGAATTTTTATGGGCCTCTTTCGCAACTTAGTTGAGTTATTTGATCTCAGGCGAGGATGGCATGGTTTTTATCCCGAAAACCCCAGTAAAAATCCAATGTGGTCGATCAGCTTTTTACTGGACGAAAAATTGTTCAGCAAACAGCAAATTGACCACAAAAAATGCCTAATTGCTGATTCGCCTAAAACCATACAGCAACTGACAAATACAACAACAAACTTCCAATTCACCTTACGATTAAGTTTGCTTAGTTTAGGTTGTATGTGCGTTAAGTGCCAAAGCAACTAAAGCTATGAGGCGTTAATATATTGTCTGTAACTTCGAGTATTCTTTGGTCTGGTTTTAATGTTTTCTAGACAAACACCCTGCCTAATTTGTCGTGGCTATCTGATATGACGGGTTAGTACCAGCTACAGGAGTATTGATAAAGTAGCACATGAGGAGACAAATTGCTGAATGCACTGTGATAAGATGCATTTATGGAAGGGAGGAAAAGAAGAGTGTTAATACACTGCCCTACCATTAATATCCGGACACCCCTCCATGGATAGAGAAACAGGTCTTGTGCATGCAACACGTCACAGAACCTGCTATAAATATGCACACTGGGCTTCGAACAGACAATTGCAAAAGTGGGCATACAACAGAATTACCTCAACAGTT